>NW_026712312.1:2274758-2807258 GCF_030504385.1 Musca domestica
TTCACAATTCCTTTCTAACTTAACAACGCTTAAGGGCTAAACTTATGTCAATTATATGCAAATAATTTGTTATCTCTTTGTGTTTTTTTTCTAATATCATACACTAGTTTACAAAATACTTTTTTTTTCAAATACAATTACAAATTTAGTTCTAGTTTAACGGTAGGAGAAGATAATAAACGTAAAACATACCTTATTCTTAACTGGAAGTCTCCTCTACAAACTTGCGCGTATCTAATTTGTCATCGATCCCGCCATCAATGGGGGTGGTTATGGAAATATTAACACCCCCACTACTGCTGGCATTTAAATTCAATGCTGTATTCGCTGGCGTACCATTTCTACATTTGTTGTTGTGATATTGTGTTGGCTGGTGATGTTGATGATGATGGTGATGAGAGGTGGCCACTGGTGAGGCCAAATTCGCATTGGACTTCTTGTTGTTCAACAAATGTTCACAATCCAAAGAAAAACTTTGTGCTGAGCATTCTGTACCAGAGATGGTTTTAATCATTGAATTTGAGGTTAGTGATTCGAGTTCATGGGATTCGGAATTGATGAGTTCCCCCACCGCTGAACTGGAGGGAGTGAGCAATTGCTCCCTGGCTTTTATGTAATTTGGCTTCCGTTCATAAAACTTAATACCACCATTTGTGGCAGAGCGTTTCTTGACTCGAGGATATTGAAATTGCATAAAACCATATTGCGGGCCGAACAGTTTCAATAGACTCATTAGGAAAAATGTTGAATAACTCCAACTGACGGACATGACAACCAACAGAAATATGCCAATTTGACGATAGGGCAAAACACTGGAGAACAACATTAAGGCCCCAGCAATCCCTGTGGTTATGGCCGCCATGGCTGTGGGCCCAATAATGCGTGACAAAGAAAATTGCGTGGCCGCCAGCCTTTCACACGAGGGCGACAGACGATAATGTATGCCATAGTGCAGACTAAAATCCACTGCCAAACCAATGGCTGTGCTCACCGTAACACTTTCCAAAATGTTTAGCTTCCAACCCAACATAATTAGTATGGCCACGGTCACAAAAATGGTAAGCAACACCGTTATCACTGCATACAAGCTTATCAAAATATTCAGCGTAACCAATAGCAGCACCACCAGCGAGGCTGACATTGCCACACTAATGGCCACCAGAGTACAGGTGGGCAGACTCTTCTGGACATCGTAAAACTTTAAATCACTAACAAACCAACCATCTTGCATTTCAGGCGGAGCTGTTTTTAATTCATCTTGAAACCAAGTCTCTACATCTTCAACAAATTGTTTCACTTTGTCGTAGTGCGTGGAGAATGAAACATTCGATTCGAATTCCACAACCAAAGCTTTAACAATGGGTGGGGGCGTGGTGGTTGTTACATTGGCCACGGTTGACTCCAATGTGGAATTGGGTGAAATTTCTTCACTCAACAATGTATTGTTAATGTCTAATGTCCTAGGTGATGCCATGAATTTAGGACCAGCCACTCCAGGCCAAAAATATTCCCTTGGCGTGGCATACAGCGATGATATGATCTGTGGTAAACATATATCAAAAACTTCGGGTTCATAGGGAAACTTGGAGATGTCACAACATGGAGTGCGATCCGTATCGTCCATACTGTTGACACACCTGCAATGGGAGGGAATACAAGGAATTAGAAGAAAAATTATAAGTAAACAAGTTAAATAGTATCAGTCGGTTTTACCGACAGATGTATAGATGTATATGTATAGGCCTTGAGTTATGATTATTCACCTCCCCCTTTATGGGGCAGGTTCAGGAGCAATTGGCCCCACAATTGACCATTACATATCTGACCTGAGACTGATATAAATATTACCAAGTGCAAGTTTTGGACTATATCGACTACTTCCTATACTTTATATGAGATATGTGTAAATTTTTGGAAAATGTGGAAATATGCGTGTGGTGCCAGATATAGCGGACGGAAGTATTCCATTTAAATACATCATCTAATACAGATAAAAATATTGGTACGTGCAAAATTTAAAGGAAATGGAATGGAATACGGTGTTAATTTCGGGTTTTATGAGCTTCATGGATATTCAAAATGTTGACCCTTTATGGCTGAGGTACCAGAAGGGGTTCGCAGATGTATATCATCTTCACAACAGATCTTGTGAAAGCAAAAATATTTGTATGTGTGAAATTTGAAGAGAGTTGGATGCTTATTTTGATTCCTTTGAGCGTCTTATTTTTCAAAATCTTAAACCCTCTATAGGGGAGGTACCAGAAGGAATAGTTTGATCTCTACCATCTTTATAACAGATCTTGTGTTGGTGGAAATATTGAGATATACCAAGTCTGAATGGAATCCGGTGGTAATTTCGCATTTTATGAGCTTCATGAATATTCAAAAAAATTGACCCTTTGTGGGGGAGGTACCAGAAGGAGAGAACCGATATATCCCATCTTCACAGCAGATCCTGTGTTAGTAGAAATAATGGGATGTGTGAAATATGAAGATAATCGGATGCTTATTTTGGTTTTTACAATAGTTTTGGTTATTCAAAACGTTGACCCTTTGTGGGGCAGGCACCAGAAAGAATGGTCCAATCGCTACAATCTTTATAACAGGATCTTGTGTTGACGAAAATATTGAAATAAACCAAGTCTGAATGGAATCTGATGTTAATTTCGCGTTTTATGAGCTTCATGAATATTCAAATTTTTAAACCTTTGTGGGGGAGGAACCCGAAGAAGTAAACCGATATAGTCCATCTTCACACCAGACATTGGGTTTATGGCAATATTGTGATGTGTGTAATTTGAAGACAATCGGACTCTTACATCACTTTTTTAAGAGTTATAATTATTTAGATTTTGAACCTTTGTTGGGGAGGTACTTGACGCAGTGGGTCGATATTGTCCATTTTCGCAGCTGACCTATCACTGCTACAAATATTAGGATTTGCAAAGTTGGAGCACAATCGAATTATTCTTTCTCATTCTGTGCAGTAAATAATTTTCTTCGAAAATCTTGACATTTTGTGTGGGAGGTACCAGAAAGAGTGGACCGATACTGTCCACCTCCGAACTTGACCTAAGCTTGACAATAATATTATGATGTACCAAGTTTGGATCAAATCGGATACTCCCTTCGAGAGTTGTCATGTGCACCAGCCAGACAGACGGACGGACGGACATTGCTAGATCGACTCCAAATCTCCTGCAACGGAGTTGGTCCAAAGAGATATAGGGTCTAAACCCTTTATTTCGATGAGGCACGTTATATACCCTGCACTGATATATTCCCTCTCTCTAGTCATATGGCTGAGGGTATAAAAATTATGGTAATTTTTGGATAAGATATCTTCTGTATATAAATACGTTTAATTCCATTACTTACATCCTTTCCATGAGAGTTATAAAATTTTCTATAAAACAATTCGGCAGCAGCATGCCAAATGTTAGCTGATAAAATGGCTGTTGCCTTAGGTTTTGGCAAAATTGTAAGAGCCAAATTTGTGCAGCCTTGGTAGACACATTAAAATTATTGTCATAGTGTAAGTTTCCATAGGCAAATGGGTTATCATAGTCGCCATCATCTATAGGTTTTATACCCCAAACAAAGCGCAAAGGCATTTTATAGTTTTCAGAATTCTAAAAAGGAAATGGGAAATTAAATTTAATTCAATTTTTTGTCTAATTGAGGTCTTGTTTCTCTATGACGATATGAATGTGAAAAACATTTAAAATTAGTTATTTCCGAATTAAATCAAAATTTTTTAGAATCATATTTAGAATGGTATTTTTGTTTTGCATTCATCTTCATATTGCCATACAGAAACAGTCCGTAAATCCGACTCTTGAAATCGATACGTACCGCCATTGTTTTCTCAAACCAAAATTCATGTTTCAATTTTGAATTGTAAATTTCAAATGGATGATTTGATACAAATAATTGAAAGTGGGCATTTTCGGGTAATTGTAAACCGGGTTTGTATAGAACCACCAGGCCACAGCAAATGCCAATAATACCTGCCAAGAAAAGAGAATATTAATTTTCAAAATATGCACTAAACATAAATTGCAATTACATACCAAACAGGGTAAAGAGTATGGGGGCATAATTCAAAATTGTTGCAGTTATAAATAGTTCAAGTTTTGTACAGAAACTATTAATTGACTTGTTGATCATGATGAGGAATTTTTGAATTTGTAATTTACTACAGGTTGTGATGGATGTAAAACGTTCCATTATTGAAATGGAGGCCGGCAGCCAGGTTACCATAAGGAAATAGTTTGTGATGACCGCTGTGCCGGCAAAGATACTAAAATGAGGAGAATAAGACAAAAGAATAAAAATAAATATTTCTCCAAGAAAATATAATATCTACCCAAAACATTTGATGGCCGTTATATAACTTGTATAGGAGGCATAAAACGCCCCGGTGGTGGTAATGGATGTGACAAACATTGAAATTGCCGCATGCTTCAGTGTTAGTGCCATTAAATTCTGTAATGTTTCGGTTTGTTCGGATTCTGGATTGGCCAGGGATTTTGTGGTAACTGTTGAGGTCTTTGTAAAACGTTCCGTCAGGACACACTGCCATATTTTGACAAATATAAAAGCATCATCAGCACCAATGCCTTAACGAAAAAAATATTGCATTATATTTAACAGAATTTTATCATGGAAGCTATTTACTTACCAATGATAACTACAACAGCCAATAAATTCATGTATGGGAAAAAGGACATTTCAAATACTAGAGTATAAACAAAATATGCTAAACCTAATGAAAATATCACAGCAATACAAGTCATTATAGTAACAAATAGTGATGTGGTATACAGCCACATGCATGTCATAACAAAGATGCCGCCCAATGCCACTAGCCAGACATCGGTTAGCAGCAGTTCATTGAATAGTTCATTTTCCAAGCCCAAGTCCATGGCAGCAACACGGACAATTTCATTGCTCAAGTCACTACAAAAGGGAAAAAAGAAAAAAAAAATGCTTAAATTAATGTCAGGTCTTTTTATGTCAAATTTGAAAATAAAATAAAATTTCTGCAATTCTTTTAAAAAGGGAATTTCTTTTTTAAAATGGCCGCTCAATGTTCTTGTCCTGTGGAAACCACCACAACATACCATGAACAGTACCAGCAGTTGGAGAAAACCAAACCCATCATAATTCATGACAAACCAATAGGCCTTGATCAGGAATTGATAAGTGGTCATATTGGCAACAATCTGTACCCAAATGTCATGCCACCAAACAGCAAAGTTTGGCCAGGAATGTTAAAAGAATCCGAAGAATACCAGGCATTTCTGGCACGTTTGGAAAAATGTCGTAAAGAAATATTTAATCTCTATTACAAATGTCCACCGGTTCAGCAAATGGTTATACAAGACATGTTCAGGAATTTATCAAAGAGCACATATCAATGCATCTATTCGCCACATGTTTATGTGCCACGTAAGGAGTCCCTCCGGGCTAAAATGGTTGATAGCAGTGATGTTAATATGCCTTATCAAGAAACAACATATCGCACGTTTTATCGGGACATTCAAGAATTGGAGAAATTTAAAGATTTGTTAATTGCCACCATTACAAATCGAGAGAGATTAGAATTGAAACAAGAACTTAGAGGTATATACAAATGTGGTCGTTCCACATATAGTGATAGCATAGCAAAGCCTGCTGCCATATATGCCAGGCCAACACGATGGCCAGCACCCATTGATCGTTACACCCTGAGACGTTCTTAGCAGCATCCCAATGAATACTTACACTTTTTCCCATTCATGAAATAATGGTAAAATTTGTCTTGTATGCGATACCGGTACAAAAATCATGGAGTACTTTAGGAATATATTGGTATCCTGGAAAAAAATTCAAAATTATTATAAAATAAAATTGAAAAATATTCCACTTTTCAAACTTACATTTATCTTTAGTATATTAATATCAGTCAAATAGTGTAATATGTTAAATACAATATTCTTGCGTGTGCACTCACTGGGTGCATAACAACGCCTTTCACTGCAATCATTGCTTAGCTTCAAGTCATGGAAGTATTCGAAACAGGTTAGCAAGAGATTTTGCAGCAATAAAATGTCCTCATGCTGGAAAAATATTGTGTTTTAAATCATTTACAAATAACTCAAAATTTACTCACCGTCAAATCAAAACAGGAACTTTTATTTGCCAACAATGCAGCATAGTTGGGCAATGACCAGGGGCGACAACAATTATTGCTAAGCATTTCCCGATCACAATATTCTCCATAATCTTTAACTTTTGTTATTTGTTCCTGTAACTGGCACATGGCCAAAATGCCGTTCAGATCAAAAAGGGAATCGGTGGCATTCGGTCCAATACGTTCAACAACAAAGTGGGAATATTCTTTGGCAGGCGAGTCGCAAAAATAACCCTCAATGGGCAGGCGAATATTCTCCTCACTTTCCGGTGCTGGGGGCAATTCGGCTTTTTGCAATAAAGTCCAACGACTCTTTTTAATTTTACTAGCCTCATCATCTTCGACAAATGTTTTATTCAGGCCATATATGCTCTCCTCTTCGGCTTTCGACACATTCGCCAGAGCTGCGGAATCATTGGTTATTTCATAGTCTCTAAATATACCATGGTCACCATGCCATGCTGATGATCCTGATGATGAATTTAAATGGTGCTGATCACCTTGTTGTGTTCGATTTCTATTGGCATTGTGGTTTTTGTGTCTCAAACGTTTCTTAAATGTCATAATTTCATTGGCCAAATCAGTTTTATTTTTATTTCGCTGTTTATTCTTTTTGGGTTTGCGATTTTTGCGTTTACGATTGCGGCGATTCTTTTGCCTGGCCAGTGACTGATAATCAAAGCCATTTCTTTCCGAAGGCGGTTGCAAATCACTGGGATTTTCCACCAATAGATTTGATGGTCCAGTTTCCTGGATAAGATTATGCCAAGCTATCAGGCGTTTACCGATTTCTGTTCCACGAGTTTCAAAACCCTGAAAATATAACAGAAACGAATTAAAATAACCATTTTCACATTAGTTTGGGAAATATAACAGTTCCACTGTTTTGTAACAATCATTGCATACTTTTAGGCATGACTCTTTTGCAATTTCAAAAATTCCCTTGTACTCCCTAGACACACACCAATCAACAAGTTCACACAACCCACACACACACACAGTTCCTATCCTTTGGCACCACTCACCAATGTTGGATCAGTAAAATCCGGCAAATTGTTCGTTGTCAATGATACAATAATACACGCCGTACAGAATACACTGATAAACAAGACCATCAGATAGGGCCGTCTAGCCAATATACCAAAATACCACTGCATGTTGCAATGCTTAAACTATGTCTGCCACCAAACAAAATATTCCTGTGCCACCGCAAACGGTATGGTGTACCAGCGGATGTGTAAAAAAGAAATTTCATTCGCCAACAACTTGTTGTCTTGTTTGTTGGCTGGCTGTCTTTCTCGTCGTCGTTATCCACCACTTGGTCCTTGTTTTGCAGGACAAAATTGAAGGAATTACAATTTGAGGCATCACATCATTGTTTCCGCATTCGTTTGCAAAGTTTTGCACAAACATGTTTCGTTTGCAATATTGTTTGTATGTAACTATATATACACTAAAATGCTACACATATTTTATTGAATTGGTTTGTATTTCTTTGATTTTTAAAACTTGTGAGGTGATTTTTCCAATTTTCCAAATATTTTCACAGCAAAATTGTTGTATATGTATTTTTCCTGCCAGGGACAAAGCGAAAACGTGTGATAAAGACAAAAATCAAAGCAAAAACAACGATTATTTAAGGGTTCTAGGTGAGCGAAGAAGTCAATGTACAGGGTTCTGGAAAATCGAAAAGGTCTATTAAAAAAGGGTTTTAGAAGTACAATTTACTCCTAATGAAAAACAGCTGTACAAGATGAAAGGATTTTGTCCTTAATGCTAGGAACACAATTGGAGCGAACGACGAATTTTTTCGCGGCGTATGTTCGTCGTCAAAAATAAAAACCATATGTGTATATGGAAGTGCACACAATCACGGCGCCGGCGAAACTTTCGTCGGTCGCCGCGAACTCAATTAGCTTTATTTCTATTTCATACGCCGGCGAACGGCGACAAAACAGTACAAGGTGGCCATACTTGTACGAATTTATGTGTATTAGTAAATAAAGTTACTTTTTACTTAAAAATTTGTTATGGTCACTCTACTATCTGTTATTCGTATAAAAAACATAAATAATTTGTTTATTTATTTGTGCACTTGCACCTGAGTGAAGATGGATATCAGTGAATTTATAATAGAGAAGATGGATATAACTGAAATTATAATAGAGAACGTAAAGAATTATGAGTTCTTGTATAATTTTCATTGTAGTCACCAAATGAGCAAAAAGGAAACAACTTCATCAGCTGTTTTATAATTTCGTCGGTATTGTGTTCCATACGACGAATTTTCGCGGCTCTTTTTGTCGCCGCGTAGGGCGAAATTCGTCGTTCGCTCCAATTGTGTTCCTAGCATAACTCATATGTTGTTATTTTCAAGGTAAAAGCCAAAGAAGAATATAAAAACTAAAATATTAACCTCTAGGTTTAAAGATCGACAATATCGCTGCTTATTTGGCTATAACGCTGGCAGTAGATTGTCGTCCCGAATTTTCAGTTGAATTGACATTCATTTCATGGCAGGAAATTATCAGCGTAGGATGTCGCTAAAAAATAATTTTTTATTTTAATAAAAAAATATTTCGGATATGAAAATAAATTTTATTTAAAAAATTGCAATTTTGAGTTGTTCAGAAAGGGGTTTGCCATATTCGATTTAGCAAATGATCTATTGTTTTGCTAGGCTTTAACTCTAGAGTAAAAAAATATAAAAGCCACAAATTAGCGAAAAAAAAATAAACCCATTTACATCATTCCCTAAAATGAGCCAAGAAACTAAAGTCCCTTTATCCCATACATGTTATGGGGCTTTCCGCAGTGTATGACATCTTAAAATTGTAACGTAATCGAAATATGTGCTTCGTTTTGGAACCTGCAAGAGTCGACTAGTTTGCAATTTTTTTTTCGATAGCATAAAGGAAAAGTCAGTTATCGTAGTAACAATTTTTACATTTTTGCAGTTCTGGAACAGATCAATTGCTTGTTGACCTTTGCATCCATTTTTCTTTTTTATTAAGTTTGGCGAGTGAACTCGGTCCAAACTAAAGAAAAAATAAAATATATTAATTTATGATATAATTATTTTAATTTGTCATTTTATAATCGTTGAAGAGGCTATTTCGCGGTAAAATTTCGTAATTCCAACTAAAAGTGCAGGTACATAAATAACTTCTTTCTGTATATATTGTGGACCAAAGTTACACTAAGTCAACCTTAAACTCCTCTTTTCTTTTACGAGGAGACAACCGATGGCCGAAGCCAATCCAAAAATCGTTTTATGTTCTCACCTTAAGTCATCATAAATTCGCTGTTGTTTTTTCCTAAAAAGCCCGCCGACCGGAAAAAGAGATCTTACGTAGTAACTCCTTTAAATAAAATCGAAGTACAGTCTTCTCATATAACAGCCATAGCAAAATATAAGTCTGATTTTTAAATGTTACGAGAAACAGGTTATAGGGCCGGGTTAATCCCTATGCTTTCGCACACCACATATGAATAATGGCGCTTTCAGTTTTCATTGCTACTTTTATATCGCCAATAAAGACACAGTCCAACGTTCTCTCTATTTTCCTAAATTTAACCACAATTTTACGACATTTATTTGTTCATCTTCATTGGGTGTTCCACCCTATATTACCCACAGAGTTGTATTTTTGTCACATGCCCACCGCTTTGCAGAAATCTTGCTGAAATTTGGCACTATTTTTAACAACTTTTGTGGACCGCTCTGTGTATACGGTACTCTTTTTTGCATTAATTACGCATACAATTTTTTACTCATAATTATGCGATGAAAACAAAAAGATTGATTTAAAAATCACTTTGAAAAGAAACACAACACTTATTTTCATAACATTTATTTTTTCCATTGTGACTCAATTGTGTGGATATGGCACCACTTTTTACGCATTCTTCGTTACGGAGCGCTTTTGCTTTTGGTATCCAAATTGGTATTCACATTTCACGGCTAGTAATCGGTACTTTCACAGGGTGTGTGTCGTGTGTATGTTCCATGCAATATGGCGCTTGTTCAATTAAAAGCATCGTAATTTTTATACAAATTCAATCGTTTAAAAAGAAATTTTTATATTTTACATATATTTCCAAGAGAATCTCTTCATTTCTTGCTACAAAAAGTATGCTTAAATAAAGCTCCAACATAATTTATATACAAAAATGGCAAAAGTAAAAGCAGCATCCAGAAAATCAAAGAAATCTCCAGCGACGAAGAAAAATATTAAAGGTGAAACAACGACTTGTAATGCTAATGAAAATGAACAATATGCCTATTTAAATGATTATTATGAAATTCAATCGAAAATTCGTTTGTGTTTTGTTAAAATAAAACGTGATAAGAGATTAAATAATGCTGCTGTAAGTCGTGGTGGTGGTGGTGTTGATGGTGGCAATGGTGATGGCTGTACTAAAGATGATGATAATGGCAGTGAAACCCAGGCTCAGTGTACAAATGAAATTGTATGCAAGGCTTTAGAAGATCGAGTCAATGACGTCACTGCAATAGATAAGACCATCCCCTGCGTCGGGACAAGAGAAATGAAGGGAAATATCTTGGACAAATCTCCCGGTGAATCGGAAGTTTTTGAATTGTCCTCACCAAGCAAAGAAACATCCTGTCAGTCGTTAGGCAGTGAAATTACATTACCTCCGAGGCAAAAATTGCGTCGTTGTAAAGTTCGAATAAAACGTATGCGTAAAATACAAACCGTGTACACTACTGCAAAGTTTTCAAATAAATTTTCACAAAAATGTCGTGTTAAAATTCCCAAAACTCCAATGCCGCTCCAAAGATCTGCACCAGCAGCCGCAGGTGAGGCCCAAAAACTTAATAAATATTATGATATTCCAGCAAGAATTCGATTATGTTGTGTAAAATTAAAACGCGACAAAAGATTGCGTAAATTTGGTGCTGGCTGTGTGATTAAGAAACAAGACATAGAGGATGGTTGTTCCGGAATGATGGTGCAGGGTCAAAGCTTCACGAGTGTTAATAAAAGTCGCGAAAATTTGGGAGGTGTACCTGATGAGAACAGTTATGTGGCTGCAGAGGAGAAATCCGAAATTTTCGAATTATCACAAGAATGTATTTCTGAAAGCTCCACACTAGAACCATTAACATATCAAACTGATACTTCCCTATGTGAATCTGAAATTTTTGAATTATCTTCTGAATCTTCTGCTTTGAATGGCAACGATAGTTCCTTTAATGAATCAAAAACCGGTGGTTGCCCTTCGAAGCGTGAGTGTTTTGTAAAAATTGTCAAAATATCGATGTTCACAAAAGATCGTCTAATCCAACAGAAGCAGCAGCAGCAGGTGAGATTGAAATCGAATGGCTCGATTATGCCAAACAATTGAACTTCATTTAGCAACAAAGTTTACATCGATAAATCTAGATCCTTTAATTCTTTAATATTCGAAAAAACACATTCCTTGAAGTTCAGTTTGTTTACATGTCCAGGCCATAAATTTAATCTCACTTAAGTTGCAGTTTTAAATTTTTCTACAAACAAGTAAAATAGTATCAGTCGGTTTTGCCGACAGATTTATACCCCCAGCCATGTGTCGTGATTATTCAAACTGTTGACTTTTTATGGGGGAGGTTCCGAAGCATATTCATATCAGATTTCTGATTAAGAGAAATATTTAGATATAAAAAGCTGTAAAGAATTGCCGGAACAACTCTAGTTTAGTAAAAACTCTTGGATTTTTTCCAGAGGTAGGTATTTTTACCCTGATCCCGGGAAACTATTTTTTTCTTGGGGGGCGGACCTGGGACCCCAGATTTTTGACCCGAAAGTCCGGGATTAACACCCCTCCTGGACCCGGATCCACTTACCCGATATATGGGTATCGATATACTGGTTAGAATCGGGTTATGCGGATGGAAAGACCCATATCTCTGGATTCAGTAAAGGTATTAGCACAAATTGTAGCATTTCGGAAAGGTAAGAGTGTCAGCTATAATTTGGCATCAATTTTGTTGTCCCCTATAATGGTCCCTTTTTTGACTTTTTGGGGGTTTTATAAAAAATCCGGGTCCAAAAAATCGAAAATTTGACATAACTTCCGAACCATAACATCTTACCCCACATACCGTGACCACTTGTTGGATAGGTTCATAAGCTTTCCAACGATATCTATATCTTGAACTTCGATTTAGGAGCTTCATGGATATTCCAAATGTTGACCCTTTATTGGGGAGGTACCAGAACGAGTGGACCGATACATCCCATATTTACATCAGACCTTGGGTTAATAAAAATATTGTGGTGTGAATAATTAAAGACAATCGGACACAATCGGATCACATTTTATAAGAGTTATAATTATTCAAAATTGTCACCCTTTGTGGGGTAGGTATTTGATGGAGTGGGCCGATATTGTCCATTTTCACACCTGACCTAGCACTCATACAAATATTAAGATTTGCAAAGTTGGAGCAAACTCAGATTTCTCTTTCTGTGCAGTAGATGATTTTTTTTTTGAAAATGTTGGCATTTTGTGTGGGGGCACCAGGAGAAGTGGACCGATAATGCCCATCTCCGAACTTGATCTAAGTTTGACAATTATATTACAATGCGCCAAGTTTTAATCAAATCGTATACTCCCTTCGAGAGATATCGCCCGTACCAACCAGACAGACCGATGGACGGATATTGCTAGATCGACTCCAAATGTCAAGATACGGAATTGGTCCAAAGAGACCTAGGATCTAAAACCGTTATTTCGAGGCCTCTCTAAGATCTATTTTTCAGAATGATCCGAGCTGATAGAGCTCAAGTAATTCTGGATCGTAGCCTTTTTTAGTCGTCGAAATTTAGGGTTCTGAGATGACTATTCTTCGCTGAGTAGATCAATAATTCATTAGGCTCAATATCCAATATAGGCAATAGAAGTATTTTATAATAATTTTGAATAATGTCCCCAAATAAAAAAAAATAGGTATTGAAAAACCACACCATTTTTAAAATTTTTTAAATTCAAAATCATTAAAATTCTCTTTTTTCTCTGTCAGAATTAACTGCAGTTGCGGCCTTGGAAGATGCCAAATTGGCGACATCTTTGTTACAGATTGAAAATCCCGCATTGGATCAAGAAAAACGACAGGCCTTTACAAAACTATCGCTGACGAAAAGGAAATCGGATCAATTTAATCCAGCATCAAAAGAAAATACTTCAAATCAAGATGAGTTCAAAGACCAAGATAAAGAAAATAGAAACGAAATTTCGGAACAAGAAAAAACAAATCAAGACAACCTTAAATTATCCTCCAAAGCTAAAGCGGCCATTCGAAATACCCGTACAATGGCCAATATAAGCAACATTCACTTTGTTCCACAAAGAAATTCGACAATGGTTTTTGAACATTTCATTGAAACGAAGAATACCGACAGCACCCCAAAGGAGGGGAGATCTCTTAAGAGAAATGGAATTATGAAGGCTAATAAAAAGGATCGCAATAATAATGAAAACGAAGCTAATGAAAATGATAAGGGCAAACATGAGGATCCCAATTCGATGAATAAGGAAAATGTTGAAAAAGTTTTGAATGCTTCAGCAGATGGGAACAAGACTTCAAGTCAAGCCGAAACGAGAAGTGCCAGAAGAACTACAAATAGGAGGATAAATACAAGAAACACGAAAGAAGAAGCCTTACAAACGAAAAATCCCTCCAGCAAAAAACAACCCCAAGCGACGGCCATAAAACCGAAATCCACAAGAAAGTCAAATAGATTAAGTAAACAACTTGAAGGGGAATCAGAAGAAAATGTCATTGGAAATGTCGAAAAAGATCATTTGACTTCATCTATTTTGGCAAAAGATTTGAATGGGGTTCAGACAGATGAATCAAACAAATTTATAGGAAATCCAAATACCTCCAATAATATTGAGATATCTGATGAGACTAATAAGGAAAATAATGTTATAATTGGAACTTCTACCTTGGCCACTGAAATCGAAACCGTCCAAAGTCAAAATAAATCAAAGGAAAATCTAAAAACCATCAACGACAAAGAGAAATCTACGGCAACAAATGAAACTGCTGGCAGTCTAAGCCACGATCAGCCAAAATCAAACAACAATAGAAGAAAAATAATAAAAACAACACAAAAAACCTTACCAAACATCTTCAATAGGCAAAGAAAACAACTGGCCACAAAAGCCTCAAAAACTACAAAACCCCAGAAATCAAATACAAAATCCATTGATGAAAATTCCACACCAATTGAATCTATTAAAACCACAACAACAACAACACCAAATGAAAACAATCAACAAGAAAACTTAACGAAAACCCATAAATTTTTTCATCGCACAAATTCGAATAAAAATAACAACAATGGAACAGCTGATAAGTTGTCAAATGTAAGGGCAGCTAATGGCATTCTAAAAACAAAACCTCAACGTGTACGCTCTTCACAAGTTTGGCGAGAACAGGTCTATGAATTCCTATCACAATCACAAACATCCGATTCAGATGGATCTGGTGGTAGATTTTTGAAACCAGCTGATCCCATGCAAGATGTTATTCAAAAGTTAATCGAAGAGGGAAAAGTGGTGGTGGCCAAAAATGCCAAGGGTAAAGGTAGGCCCAGAATTAAGGGAGCTGGTAGGCCCAAGACAGTGCAAAATAAAGCCAAGTTCAAGGCCAAGGAAAAATTGGCGGCTGCCAAACAAAATAACAAGGCCAAGAAAAATGGGGTTGGTGACAGAAATGCTGGTCATAATATGCCAACCAATAAGAACGCTCCTAGGCCGCCGGGAGATGTAAATGGTTTGGACAACGATCATTTTGAACATCATTTTATGGCAGCAGATGATGATGATGACGATCTACCCATTAATGCTGATGTGGATGTGGACTACAATTTAAACCAGACCAACCCACAAGTATCGGAAATTCGACAGGCCCCCATGTCCGCTGAACATCAAGAGGGTACATTTAGTAATTTAGCCAAATCGGTATTGATAAATCAAGCAGGACGCTCATCTGCCGCCGATGCCCAAAGAATAAAGGCCCAACGTCTTTTGGCCATGGCCAAGAAAATAATTAGTACCCCGAAAAACCCAAAAACACCCCCCCTGCAGGCCGGCTTACAAGCCGATTTCTCACCCATACCATGGCCCAGTAAGAGGCCAGCCACAAAAGCCTCACCCTGGCGTGTTGATGAAGATGCCAATCTTCCAAGGGTATTTAATTTCTCACGTTGTACTGGGAATTTACCATCCTTTTCCAGTGATTATATTCCACCAACACCGAGAAAGGAAACGTCAAAAAATAGATCAAGTTTGCCGGAGCTGCAAGAGACACCGCCAATGGAACCTTTAGCACCACCACAGGATCAGCCATATTCTCCCCTACCCCTACCCCATATACCAATACGAAATTCGGCATCCTCAACACCCCTCGTGCAAAATAATTTTAGCGTACCTTCTTCATTTTCTTCAAATGATTCGAATGCCGAAAATCAACCTCCCTGCCGAGCTGAGGAAAATCAAAATGAAAATGCAGATATCTTTAATTTAAAGCAGCTTCCAAATCCCCGTCGGGCATTGACCTATCGCAGTCCCCTTAAGGCCATTAATATTCTAGAAGTTGTCCATCTACCACCTCTTCAAAAATCTATTTTGGAAAAATCTCAGACGGAAGTGCATGATCCCAAAGACATGGCAGCTCGCGATGATGACAACCTTTTCAAGACACCACAAAAACAAATAAAAGACAAGAAACGAAAGAAAAAATCCCCATCACCGCAAAGAGATTTATTTGGATTTGAGGAATTTCTGTCACAAACTGAAGTGTCCAGCCAAGAATCGGATACAGAGCAGCACTCAGCACATGAGAGATCGGCCAAAGAAAAGTCAATGCAATATGTGGAGAATATACACAATAAGTTAAATAATTTAAGGAAATTGCGACCTAATACTTCAAGTTTGGAGACAAGTTTACAGCATCCAAATGGACAGACGAAAAAACTGCCCAATCTTTTTAATGATCCAGGAGTGGAAAAAATCAGCAATGGCCAAAAGACCATAAGACAAATGCTGTGCTCAACAATGATTGATGAACGGCCATCGACCAGCAAAAAAGCTTTGGAAGAATTGAAAAAGCGCAATTTACCGCCCAAGGTGGCGGCTGGTTTTAATTGTGCCACAAATTTCGATTCCAATATAAGTGAATTGTTCAAAGATCCCGAACCGGAGACAACCTTCAATGAAGATGTAAGTTACATTTTTTTTAATGTTGAAACCTTTTCCCAACCTTCAGGCGATTTGAAATAATTTGTTGTATTTTTAAAACATTTATGCAATAAATTATTTCTAAGGTAATCTTAATACCAAATCGCAATATAAAATGGTTGTTCTTGACAAAATCCGTTTTAAGGTGATTTTTCATGAATGACCGATTCAACAGGGCCTCAAAGATTTTAGCTCATCTTTGTTGGTAGTATAAGAATCAAACAAAATGAATAAGTTTTCAATGTAATTCCTATAATTCATAGAGGTTAGGGAGCGACCAATTGAATTTATCGAGTTCGGTGATGGGCGATAACGGTCCACTTCTTCTGGTACCTCCCCCACAAAATGTCAACATTTTCAAAGAAAAAAAAAAAAAATACTGCACAAAAAGAGAAAGGATAATCCGATTTTGCTCCAACTTTGCAAATTCTAATATTTGCAGCAGTGCTAGCTCAGGTGCGAAAATGGACAATATAGGTCCTCTCCATCCAGTATCTACCCCACAAAGGATCAAAATTTGGAATAGTTATAACTCTTATAAAATGTGATGTATGTGTCCGATTGCCTTCAAATTACACATATTACAATATTTTCATTAACCCAAGGTCTGGTGTGTAGAAGGTAGAGATCGGTCCATTCCTTCTGGTACCCCTCCCACAAAGGGTTACAATCTTGAATATTCATGAAGCTCATAAAACACGAAATTAACATCCGATTCCATTCGGATTTGGAACAACTCAATATTTCCATCAACACAAGATCTGTTATAAAGATGACAGAGATCGGATCACCCCTTCTGGTACCTCTCCCACAAATGGTCAAAATTTTGAATAACCAAAACGATCATAAAATCCGAAATAAGCATCCGGTTCTCTTCATATTTCACATATCCCATTATTTCTACTAAGACAAGATCTGCTGTGAATATGGAATGTATCGGTCCACTCCTTTTGGTACCCCTCCCACAAAGGGCTACAATGTTGAATATTCATGAAGCTCATAAAACACGAAATTAACATCCGATTCCATTCAGAATTGGTAAATCTCAATATTTTCATCAACCCAAGATCAGTAATAAAGATGGTGGAGATCGGAGCATTCCTCCTGGTGCCTCTCCCACAAAGGGTTCAAATTTTAAATAACCAAAACGATTATAAAATCCGAAGTACGCATCCTGTTCTCTTCAAATTACACACATCACAATATTTTAATTAGCCCAAGATCTGGTGTGAAGGTGGGATATATCGGTCCACTCCTTCTGGTACTCCCCCACAGAATCAAAATTTGTGAATATCCATGAAGGTTATAAAACACGAAATTAACATCGGTTTCCATTCAGAATTGGTAAATCTCAATATTGCCATCAACACAAGATCAGTTATAAAGATGGTAGAGATCGGAGCATTCCTCCTGGTGCCTCTCCCACAAAGGGTTCAAATTTTAAATAACGAAAATGATCATAAAACCCGGAAAAGTAATCCGGTTCTCTTCAAATTACACACATCACAATATTTTTATTAGCCCAAGGTCTGGTGTGAAGGTGGGATACATCCGTCCACTACTTCTGGTAGCTCCCACAACAGAGTCAGCATTTTGAAGCTCATAAAACGCGAAATTAACATTCGATTCCACTCAGTCTTGGCAAATCTCAACATTTCCATCAACACAAGATCCGTTATAAAGATGGTAGAGATCGGACCATTCCTTCTGGTACCTCTCCCACATAGGCTTCAAGACTGTGAAAAACAGAACGCTCAGAGAAAACGAAATAAGCATTCAACTCTCTTCAAACAAACATTTTTGCTAGCACAAAATCTGTTGTGAGGGGATATATAAATGCGAATCCCTTCTTGTACCTCACCCACAAAGGGTCACAATTTCAATACTTATATCTGTCATGACTTGCGAAACATGGCGATTCTTTACAAATTGCTACATCTAAATACTTCTCTTAACCAGAAACCTAAGGGGGAATATGGAACTTATGATTTAGCATAAATTCTAATTGTAAATGTCCGATTTCCTTCAAATTTTTCCGATTTCCTTCCAACATTTTTATCTGTATTAGATGAAATATGAAAATGAAATACTTCGCTCCGTTATATCAGGCACCTCAGGCATATTTCCACATTTTCCCAAAATCTGCACATATCTCATATAAAGTATAGGAAGTAGCCCAAATCTGGCACGTTGTAATATTTATATCAGTCTTAGATCAGATACGAATTGGCCTACTGTTTTGGAACCTCCCCCTTAGTCATCAGTTTGAATAATCATAACTCAAGGGTGGGGGTGGTTTACATTTGTCGGCAAAATCGACTGATACTATTTTATTTGTTGTGTACTAATTTCTTGTTTTTATTTTCTTTTACAGGATGCCCATCGCACCTACATACGACCCTATAAACGTAAACGACGGCTCCGGGAAAATAAACTGGTCTTTGTCCTGGACAGTGATGAGTCTGGAGACGAGGGCAACAACTCCAAGTCACCACAAAAACGTAAGAAACGTGAAAAACATCATAACAGCCATGAGACCGATACAAGTTCCGAACAACATCAAAAGCCGGCAAAGAGAAAGCGACAATGCAAGGAAAATCCAGAATTGAAAACATTTGTCGAGGAGTTTCAGGAAATGTGTAAAGAAGTGGAAAGCTTTGAATTAGTTGTGGAGACGAGTACATAATTGTAGATCAAAATTTCCAGAGAGGCAGCAAAGTAATGCAAGCAAGCATGATGTAAATAAGTTATTCAAAAAAATGGTGTATAAAAATAGTATTGTAATGCCATAGGTTTAAGAGTAAAATTTGTTTTCTTTTTTTTAATTTGTACTTTCTTTTTGAGATCATAGTCCAATATTTTATGTGTGTGTTTTTTTTTTCGTTTACCTTTAAAAGGAGTCCTCTTCCTGTGTTTTCTTTTGTACGTTCTAATTTAAATTTATATTTTTAATCACTGTATTTCGATGCAATTTAGTATTAAGTAAAAAACGTAACAATTTTCAACATATCTATATGTGTATTAGTTGCTAAGATAAAACAATGAAACTCATAGAAAATAAATATTGATTGATTCAATATTCTTTTTTGCAATTGTGTGTTTAATATAGATCTTTTCCTTATTCCATAGCCCGGGGGATTGTGACATTTATTACAGACTTGAGGAAAATCTATTCAGTAGAGCGAAAAGATGTTAAACGTCTTTGGGAATTGCTTTCACGACATAAGGACTTGACTCTGGTCTCTTCGAAAATATAGCAGCTTAGATAGCGGCGTCCGAAGTTAAGTGGTGTTCCGACAAGTGTATTTCACTATTTCAGATGAGTACATCAATATTTCAAACCCAATACCAACAACCCCCGCTATTACATCCATCCAGATCCAATCATACGGAATGCTATGTAATAGTGCAGAAAAAAAAAATAGTAAAATAGTATCAGTCGGTTTTGCTGACAGATGTATACCCCCAGGCTTGAGCTATGTTTATTCAAACCATGGTACAATAAGGAGGTAGAACAGCTTCGTAGAAATACAGAAATACAGCCCTGAAGCTATGCCCGCTTCCTGTCAGAATTTTAAAAATTCAAGTTGTTTTCATTTATTTGATATTTTTTGTCCATTTCTAAAATGAGTCAAAAAACGCGAAAGATGAATGAAATGCCTGGATGTTCTCTCAAAAATATGATCCTAAGTGTTCAATCTTTCAATTCCATGGCAAATCTGGTTAATATCATTAATGCGCGCCCCGCAATTTATGTTTCTTCCAATCATTGATTTTGAAAATATTTTGTTTTTATTTTTCAAAACAAAAAATACATACACAAATATGGCAAATGTCGGACACACTTAGAAAAAAATTGTAATCAGTTGGGAGCTCTACGGCCAATTCTTATCTGCCCTACGACCGATAGAAATATTACAACGTACCAGATTTGGACTATATCGACTACTTCCTATACTTTATATGAAATATACGCAAACTTTTGGAAAATATGGAAATATACGTGGAGTAACATATATAGCGGACCATTTCATTCTTCATCTAATACAGATAAAAATATTGGAATGTACAAAATTTGCAGGAAATTTAACACTTATATCAAATCTTAAATTCCGATAAAATAAACCTATTTAAATCAGATTTCTGGTTGAGAAAAACATTTAGATATAGCAAGTTGTAAAAAATCGCCGGCTTTTTTCGCAAGTTATGACAGATATAAGTAAATTGTGGCCCATTGTGGGTGAGGTAGCAGAAGGGGTTGGCAGATATATATCATCTTCACAACATATCTTGTGTTAGCAAAAATATTTGGATGGTGGAAATTTGAAGAGATTTGGATGCTTATTTCGCTTTCTTTGAGCGTTTTGTTTTTTTTTTTTAATCTTGAACCCTATGTGGGGGAGGTGCCAGAAGGAATGGTTCGATATATACCATCTGATGAAAATATTGAGATTTACCAAGTCTGAATGGAATCGGACGTTAATTTCGTGTTTTATGAGCTTCAGAAATATCCAAAATTTTGATCCTATATGGAGGAGGTACTAGGAGTGCACCAATATGTTCCAACTTCACGCCAGACCTTCGCTTAATAAAAATTTTGTGATGTGTGTAATTTGAAGAGAACCAGATTATTATTTCGGATTTTGTAACAAAAGGAATTGTCCGATCTCCACCATCTTTATAGCAGATCTTGTGTTGATGGAAATATTGAGATGTGCCAAGTCTGAACGGAATCGGATGTTAATTTCGTGTTTTATGAGCTTTATAAATATTAAAAATTCTGACCCTTTGTGAGGAAGGTACCAGAAGGAGTGGGTCGATACGTCCCATCTTCACACCAGACCTTCGCTTAATAAAAATATTGTGATGTGTGCAATTTGAAGAGAACCTGATGCTTATTTCAGATTTTATGATCGTTTTGGTTATTCAAAACGCTGACCTTTTGTAGGGGAGGCACCAGAAGGAATGGTCCGATCTCTACCATCATCATGACAGATCTTGTGTTGATGGAAATATTAAGATGTGTCAAGTCTGAATGGAATCGGATGTTAATTTCGCGTTTAATGAGCTTCATGAATATTCAAAATTTTAAACCTTTGTGGGGGGAGGTACCACAAGGAGTGCACCGATACATTCCATCTTTACACCAGACCTTCGGTTAATAGAAACAATGTGATGTGAGTAATTTGAAAACAATCGGTATTTTACATCACGTTTTGTAAAAGTTATAAGTATTCAACATTTTAACCCTTTGTGGGGGAGGTACTTGATGGAGTGGACCGATATTGTCAATTTTCGCACATGACCTAGCACTGCTGCAAATGTTAGGATTTGCAAAGTTGTAGCAAAATCGGATAGTCCTTTCTCCTGCTGTGCAGTAAATTTTCTTTCTTTGAAAATGTTGACGTTTTGTGTAGGAGGTACCAGAAGGAGTGGACCGATATTGCCCATCTCCGAACTCGATCTAATTTTGACAATAATATTACGATGTACCAAGTTTGTATTAAATCGGATACAAACTTCGAGAGTTATCGTGCGCATCAGCCAGCCAGCCAGACGGACGGACGGACATCGCTAGATCGACTCAAAATGTCCGGAAACGGATTTGGTCCAAAGATACATAGGGTCTAAAACCGATACTTCGATGAGGCACGTTTTGGCAAGTATCAAATGATATATACCCTCTTTAACCATATGGCTGAGGTTATAACATAGACAAATAAAGGTATAGACTAAAAAGTTTTAAAATTTACCCCTTCCGGCAGATGTCACTCTGGTTGATCTTGGGCCAGTCAAGTCACTCAGGGCTAGTGAAGTCACTCGACTTCGAAAACAATTTATTCATTTTTCTGCTATTTAAGTTCTATATTTTTATATTTCACGACATATTTGGATAATGTAAAAGTAAACAAAGTCCATGTTTCGTTTTTAATTGATAAATAATAAAGAATCATAAAAATATTTAATATTTTGTATTTTGAGAGAATTGAGTGAGTCTACTGAACCTCTCTCACAGCATGAACGACATCTATTGAAGCACTTTTTTCAGAGATAACAGATGAGGCAACTTTTTAGTCTATACCTAATTTGTCTATGGTTATAATAACGACGATTTGACACTTCCCTTTTCTTTCATCTTATTAATCGCTCTCTTTAATTATACACTCCAACATCTTTAAACTTTTTTGACTCTCATGGTAAAATACGCAAACGTTTTGCGTCAAGTATTAGGTTGGCCGCCAACTGTCAACGAAACAGCTGATAAATGCAACCCCCCTTGACAAAACAACAAAACATTCAAGTTATCAGTGACTAAACACCAACCAATACCAAATAGCATAACAGCAGCAGTGAAAAAAAAAAACAAAAAATCCCTCTGTGATTAATGGATAATTGATAAAAAATAAATCAGTTCTTTTTTTTATCAAATATTTCCACATTTTGTAATAGATAATTTAAATTTTGTTAAAAAAAAACAGGAACATGGAAAGTGTTTATGCTCCACTAAGCGAGTCCTGTGCCAAGGCACTGGGCGATAAAGTTTATGAGAAACGTAAATTGGCCTCGCAGGAAATTGAAAAGTGGGTGGAAATGGTTGAGATAATTAATTAATTGAAAAGCATTAACATAATTTGCAATTTTATTTCCTCCAGAATGGTTACGGAATTCAATGCCAAAAATAACTCCGCACAAATACGCAAACTAATTGAGGTACTGTCAAATGATTTCGCCTCATCAAGGGATGCCAACAAGAGAAAGGGTGGCCTAATTGGTTTGGCTGCCACTAGTTTGGGCTTGGGAAAGGATTCCTCAAAATATGTCAGTGAACTTGTGACACCCATATTGAACTGCCTCAGCGATCAGGATTTGAGAGTGCGTTATTTTGCCTGTGAATCCCTGTATAATGTGGTGAAAGTGGCCCGTTCTTCGATCATACCATTTTTCCCGGATCTCTTTAGCGCCTTAAGTCGTCTGGTGGCCGATTCCGATCAAATGGTCAAGGATGGCAGTGAACTTTTGGATAGAATGTTAAAAGACATTGTCACCGAGTCTTCGCAAAATTTCAATCTGGAGGCATTTATTCCGCTGCTGAAAGAACGCATTTATGTTAAGAATTCATATGTACGCCAATATGTTATCTCCTGGATTTCAATATTGAATGCAGTGCCGGAAATCAATATGGTTACCTATTTGACGGACATCATTGATGGTCTGTTTACAATGCTGGAGGATAATACGCAGGAGATTCAGAGAATGTGTGAGACCACCTTGACACAATTTCTGAAATCCATACGCAATGATTCGAGTTCGGTGCGCATGGAGGATACAATTAATATTCTTATAACACATGCCCAGTCGCCAAATGAACTGATAAAGGTATTTTGTTAATTAAAATGCTTTAGCATTTAAATAATTATGTTTTTTCTTGTAGTCCACTGCCATAACATGGATCCGTGAATTTGTCATAATATTCGGTTCAAAAGTTTTACCCTATGCCAGCGGTATCTTTACCGCAATTCTACCCTGTCTGGAGTACAATGTGGACAATATGAAAAACATCAAAGAATGTGCGGTGTCGGTAAACAAATCCATGATGAAATTGGTCTCATCCAAAGAACATAAATCTCAAAATATTGAACAATTAGATTTGCGATCAATTATGGCAGTTCTATCACAGTATTTAACTCACAATTCGGTACAGACGAAAGTTGCCGTTTTGGAATGGATTCACCATTTGATAATACATTTTCCCAATGAGGTAAGAATTTGAAAAAATCTATTATTTTTATGAATATCACATCAGAAGAAAATACAGTTTTGTGAAAGCAAATGATTTTACAATTCAGACACCACCGAATATTTTATGAAAAAAAAAAAACTCGAGGATTTGGACAAGAGATGTGAAGAAAATCTTTAGAGTATATAAAACACTTTTCTGACTGGCTGTCTTCTTCGGAAAAGAACAAAGGAGTCTAGATACGAAATCGAACTAAGTTACTTCTCGTTTCCTCCTTTGCTCTTCTAAGAAAAAGCCAGTCGATGGCTTAAACCAGTCAAAAAAGCCCCTTATATGTACTCTCACCTTAAGATTTTCTTCGCATCTCTTTTCAAAATCCTCGGGGTTTCTTTCATAAAATATTCGGTCGGGTTCTAAATTGTAAAAATATTTCCTTTTACAAAACTGTATTTGGAATATATTTAAATTTAATTTTTTTTCATTTTCAGATGTCGAATCATTCAAGCCAGCTAGGCAATAATTTGCTGACTATTTTATCGGACAATTCAGATGAAGTCGTATTGAGATGTATATCAGTCTTGGCCGAAATTGTCAACTCGCAACACTCCAAAGGTAAAAAAGGCAACGATAATTTTATGATGATTGTTTCCTGGTACAATAGCCCCGGGGAGTATCCCCATGTACTTAAGCATTGTAAAGATTAGGTACAGAGTTCTTCCGGATTGACCTCGATACTTTATGTATAGATTGGGTTCCAGGTCATAACAACATTGTTGGGATTGATTTGGCTAAGGAATTACCTCGAGGTAGTTCCCAGTCTATTCATATACCGAATGAGATTGTACACCAATAATTAACTATTATAAAACATCAACCAATTTTTTTATTTTTCCATTTTTTGATCTAGAAACAACGGACTTTAATAAGGCCCACTATAGGAAATTCCTTTTAAGTCTGGTGAACCTTTTCAGTGACGACAAAAGCATTTTGGATTATAGAGCCAGTTTGATTATCAGGTAAATAAAAACATTCCTATTTAACATCCATTGTATTTAATATTTGCCTTTTTTTATTAAATAGGCAGCTGTGTGTCCTATTAAATGCCGAATATATTTATCTAACATTTGCTGAGATCATCAATGAAGAGATTAGCAATTTGAAATTCGCCTCGCTTCTGGTGCGCCTGTTAAACAGTATTCTCATGACATCATCGGAATTGTTTGAGTTGCGTACCACCTTGAGAGATATATCCAATCCCAATTCGGCAAATTTATTCAAGACACTCTATTTAAGCTGGGCCCATTGTCCAGTGTCGACAATATCCATTTGTTTGCTGTCACAGAGTTATCAACATGTATCGGAATTGGTGAATCTATTGTAAGGATCTTTAGATAAATTTGTTATAGAATGAGATAAATATGTCCCTTGCTTTCTATAGTGCGGAAATCGAAATAACCTTGGAATTGCTGACCGAATTGGATAAGCTAGTGCAATTGATTGAGACGCCCATATTTGCTTGTAAGTTATATGCCGTATATATTTTGCAATGTTATATGGGATTTTTTCTTCTTTGCATTTCCAGCTCTCCGTTTAACCTTGGTCTCCAAGGACAACAATTGTGCCGATGCCCAGTACTTGGCCCATGCTTTATTCGGCATACTTATGTTGCTACCTCAGACCGATGCCTTTAACATGTTAAAAAATCGTCTACAATGCATCCCCAACTATTGGGGCCAACAGCCAATGTAAGTTGAGAATGTTCTACACAACAATTTGTGCTTTGTAATCAAGTTTTTGTTTTTCTTTTTTGCATTAATAGCAGCGAAAAACATTCCCTACAATATAAAAGTAACATAAACTTTGTGGACCTACTGCAGCACTTCAAAAAAGTCCAACGTAATCATCGGGAACAACGTTTGACACAGCGTAAACGTAGTGTATTAGTTAATGATATTTAAATAAATTAAGTTTAGTTGCATCGTTTTATGAACTAAAATTGTTTTTAATTTGTATTTTTTATACATTTGTATTTTAAGTTAAGCTGTGATGCGAATAAAACCATTATGTGTATATTATTTACCTAGGTAAATTAAATATTATTTGAGCGTTTTTTGGATTTAGAAGGAATGTGTGAAGGCGGGAATGGGCTCATAAATAATGTGAATAATGAAGTAAAAGGTATCCGTTGGTTTCTTGGCAGTTATATACCCTCAGCATATAAAACAAGTAAAATAGTATCAGTCGGTTTTGCCGATAGATGTATACCACCCAGCCTTGAATTATGATTATTCAAACTGTTGACCCTTCATGGGGGAGGTTCCGAAGACTATTACATAGTGCCAGATTTGGACCATATCGACTACTTTCTATACTTTATATGAGATATGTGCAATTTTGTGGAAAATTCTGGAAAATATGCGTGAGCTAACATATATAGCGGACCGAAGTATTCCATTTTCATACTTAACCTAAACACATAAAAATATTGGGATGTGCAAAATTTAAAGGAAATCTAATTTTTATGAGAAATCATGAATTCCGATAAATTACATATTCATATCTAGATTTTTGGTTAAGAGAACTACGTAGATATAGCAAGTTGTAAAGAATTGCCGACTTGTTTCGCAATTTATGAGAGATATAAGTATTGGAAATGCTTACCCTTTGTGGTTGAGGTACCAGAAGGGGCTGGCAGATGTATATCATTTCCTCAACAGATCTTGCGTTACCAAAAATATTGTGATGTGTGAAATTTGACGAGAGTTGGATGCTTATTTTGCTTTCTTTGAGCGTTTTGTTTTTCAAAATATTGAACGGTCCGATATATACCATCTTTATAATAGATCTTGTGTTTATGGAAATATTAAGAAGTTCTAAGTAAGAATAGAAGTGGATGTTAATTTCCCGTTTTATAAGCTTGATGAGTACTCAAAATTTTGACCCTTTGTGGGGAGGTACCAGAAGGTGTGGACCGACCTTGGGCTAATAAAAATATTGTGACGTGTGTAATTTGTAGATAACCGGATGCATACTTTGGTTTTTATGATTGATTTGGTTAATCAAAATGTTGACCCTTTGTGGGGGAGTAGAAGGAATGATCCAATCTCTACAATATTTATAACAATTCGTGGGTTGTTGGAAATATCGAGATGTACCAAGTCTGGAATGGAATCGGATGTTAATTTCGCGTTTTATGCGCTTCATCAATAATCAAAATTTTGACTCTTTTGTGGGGGAGGTACCGGAAGGAGTAGACCGCTATATTCCATCTTCACACCAGACCTTGAGTTAATGAAAATATTGTGATGAGTGTAATTTGAAGACAATCGGAATCTTACATCGCATTTTACAAGAGTTAGAATTATTCAAAATATTGACACTTTGTGGGGGAGGAATTTGATGTAGTAGACCAATATTGTCCATTTTCGCGCACCAGACCTGGCACTGATGCAAATATTAGGATTCGCAAAGTTAGAGCAAAATAGGATTATAGTTTCTCTTTCTGTGCAGTAAATTACTTTCTTGGAAAATGTTGACATTTTACGGGGAAGGTACATTAAGGAGTGGACAGATATTGTCCATTTCCGAACTCGATCTATGTTTGGTAATAATATTACGATGTACCAAGTTGGATCAAATCGGATATTTCGAGAGTTATTGTGCGCACCAGCCATACAGACAGACGTATGGACGGACATCGCTAGATCGACTCCAAATGTCCTGAAACGGTTTTGGTCCAAAGAGACCCAGGACCTTAAACCGTTATTTCGATGAGACACTTTTTGGCCGTATCAAAGATATATACCCTCTCTAGCCATATGGCTGAGGCTGAAAATATACCCTCGTATATGAAAGAAATTCCTTCCATTTGAGCTGATATTAGCCATTATTTGCACAATAAACGTGAAATCGGATTAGGGTAAATCTTAGAGTAATATTAGCCATTTGGTGCACAATTAACCCGAAATCGGTTGAAGATATAAAAGGGAGCTATATACAAATCTAACTCGATCCTGATACAATTAGACAGAGGTATTTCTGGGCTGTATCTGATACCAAATATCATTCTTATGGGGTGCACCCGATTCTCACCAATTTCAAGAGTTCTTCCTTGGGCCAAACAAATATTGTTTGGAAAATTTTACCTTAATCGGATAAAAATTGCGACCTGCATTTTGTTCTAGAACGCACACGCAACCATAGCTTTGAATATCAATTGAGTAAGTGAATAGAGTACTTATTAAGGTCTCTCGCTGCCGTAGGCTTGAATATCCTTGTAGTCTGTTTGAGTACCTCTTAATGTCTCTCGCAACCGTAGCTATGAATATCCCTGTAGTCTGTTTGAGTACTTATTAAGGTCTCTCGCAACCGTAGCGCTGAATATCCTGGTAGTCTGCCTGAGTACTTATTAAGGTATCTCGCTAACGTATGCTTGAATATCCCTGTAGTCTGTTTGAGTAAATAAAAAGGTCCCTTGGAACCGTAGCGTTGAATATTCTGCCAGTCTGCTTGAGTTCATATTAAGGTCTCTCGCAAGTGTAGCTGTAGCATGGACAGACGGACGGACAGGCATTCTATGAAGATCCTCAAAAGTAACTATGGGACTATCTCGCCTCCTACCCATGTTACAAACAAATGTACAAAGATATAATATCCTTACCAC
Organism: Musca domestica; assembly: GCF_030504385.1. Taxonomy (NCBI): domain Eukaryota; kingdom Metazoa; phylum Arthropoda; class Insecta; order Diptera; family Muscidae; genus Musca; species Musca domestica. The sequence continues at coordinate 2,303,598 of NW_026712312.1, forward strand.
TATGTAAATAAGGCACACTGTAAACAAAAACCATCTAGAGATTTTTGAGTAGGTCTGCCAGGGCAGCTAATTTTTTATGGGAACTGAACGTAATTTAGCTGTAACTACCCTAGCTTGTTCGGGCGGTCGACGTTCTTCAGAGGCAACGAATTTGGGTTTGGAATCCGAAGACAGAATTCACACATCGGTGACTACTATAGTTGCACTCCATCTCTAGATCATACAGGTCCTTTCTGACACGACTAGGTGGGGAAGTTATATCTTTCCTTAATGGATTGGATGAATCCTAAACGGTAACACAAGAAACAAAAAGGGAAGACACTTCGTGTCCTCATGTAAATGGTGCGTTAATTTTGACTACAGCATTTGCCGGAATTCTGGTCTTTTTTGATTTCTGAATTTCTTAATGTGTTGTAAGATTTTTGTTAGACTTACCTTCGTTGTATTAAAATTTTTAAAACAATATTAGGACGTTATCCTGCTGGGTTAATCCACCGGGCATCTTGAGTATTGAATGTTGTGACATACATCTCCCTCAAGGGAGCTCTTTTCCAATGAAGTGTTCAACATTTTCCTTCAAATGGCACAATTTTCTCAAGAGAGCATGTTTCGGCTTGGCCGCGTTTTTTGGGACCATTGCCGTCGTTGTACGTAATAGAAGAACGAATTGAACGTCCCACAATGTCTATTCTGCTGACTATGTATAATATCGAGTAAATAGAGCCATTGCCTTGGAATTCCATTGAATTTTCTTGAATTTAAATTTGGGAACAACAGGTATCAGCTGGTCTTGACTTATCCGTTATGTTTATGCCACCAAACATGTTTATTCAACATCACAGCAAGTAATTGATACCTGATAAACAATTACTTTTTGACAGTTTCTAAATATTCGATTACTCTTTCCGCATTTTTAGCAGCACTTGACAACGACAGCAATAAAAACTCTAAAGATACAACCAAGGTAGATGTACTAGGTAATCGCATCAGCCCAGCTGACGGCACCATTAAATGTCAAAACAAATTGTTGTAATGAAGAATTCGCCCTAAATGAATGCAACAACAAATTTGTTTATGTTGTCTTCCCTAAAAATATTTTTATAATATTTCAAATAATATAAGAGCAAGTTAAGAGTGAAACCAGTAAAAATAATTAAAAGAAAATGAAGGAAGGAGTATAGAATGGAGTGCAGCTTTAAGAATTAAGTTAGCCTCAACATCTAAGATTCCCAAACCACATCACGGGAAGTGGTGCAAGAATTCGACTCTTGTCATTTGCAGTTCCGGAAAACCTTCGGCTTAAACCAGTAAAATATAGGGATTATAAGTTTCTTGGTTTAAAAAATATCGCAATACTACAATTAATACTTATTTTACTCTTATTTGTTTTACAATACAAACTTTTACTGCGAAGTTCGTTTACGACGAGAGGCACACAAAATAAAATGTAAACAAACACCTCGTTTCTGATTGGTTGAAACAAATTTGCCGCAACCTTTAAATGTCATGGCGAATCTATGTTTTTCGCCTTAGATGTCAATTTTGACATTTGAGGGGACCACAAAAGTTGCTTTGTTGTAGCAATTCGCCGATGCGGTTACCTGTTAGATCTACCTTGGATACAACAAATTTCTAAACATTGCATCAGTTTATTTTGACTTAAAAGTGTTGTTGGTCTGTGCTGTGGTGTGTGCGCTCCAAATTTATCTCTGAAAACAGAAAGCAAACAAAACCAATAATAACAACAAATTGTGAAAACATTTAAGGGCTTACAAGGCCCCCCCAAAAACCAAAGTGGCCAAAAAGAGGTTGTGGAACTGAAAATAAACAAACTAGGACAACTGAACAACTAGACGTAAACGTAAAATTACAGGGAACAAGAATTTGGAATTTCACAATTATAGGTAAAAAAATACCCAAGACTCTTGGATGTTCCCTCAAATATAAAGTGTGTTTTTTCATACACACATCGGAAATATTGAAAGGCCAATGTGGGCAGTGTTTTTAAAGTTCGTTTCAGTTTTAGTTTTAAGTCGAAGAGCATATATCAGATTTTTAGCGGACGCTATTTACTGGTAAGCTTGCCAATGCATGCATTTGTCTGCTGCATTTTGCATTATAAATTAGTAGACAGTGTTAGAGGTGAACATGCTCAGTGTCATAATTAATCGCCACCTAAACTAGTACATTAAAATCACTGTGAAATCCGTCGAACAGGTCAACTACATATATATGGTACGCTACATCAGTATTTGAATGCATCCGATAATATATATATTTATATATTGAATATTCCACTTTGGGTGAAACGGATTTTTTGACAAAAGTCCGGGTGTAAGAGTCGGACTTACTAAACCGTTATGGACAATATAGGTATCTTGAAAGTAAAAAAGGACCCATTTTGGGATCCACAAAATGTATGCCAAACTATAGTTGATAGTAGCTGCAATATATGTTAGTATCTTTCTTGGATCGAGAGATGTGGGTCTTTGAACCCGCTATAATTATACCCCCAGCTATGTGTCTACAGAGGGTATACAGGGTCAGATGAAAAAACTGCAACAAAGCTCAGACTGCTGTAATTTCTTAGCTACTCGTCCGACAGCTGTTAAAATTATTCCAGTGACAGCTCATTGTATTGTTTACAAGCGTACAAAAGCATTTTGGTGAGAATTTTCCAGAAAAAAAGTTATTTGCGATGGAATTCAAGCGTGATAGTGGAATTTCTTTATATTTGGCTGGAAAACCACAAGTGGCTATCGTTAGAGCACTCCAGCATTTAAATGTGAATAAATCTTTTGTGTCTCGTACCATCGCTCGTTAGCGTCAAGGAAGTGGATGGAAGAAAACAGCAACCTCAGCAGAAATGGTTTGAAAAGTAAAGAAGTGACTTGATCGAAACACGCGTCGCAGTGGCCGAAAAATGGCTCGTGAGCTGAAAATATCGCAATATTTCATTCGGCAAATATTGAAAAATGAACTCGGGGTAAAGTCATTGAAATTCCAAAAGTGCAAGAACTTACACCGCAGCAGAAAGATAATAGACTCAAAAGAACTAGAGAGTTGCTTCGCTTTGCCGAAAGTGGAGAACTGCCTAATTTGGTTATCTTCGATGATAAAACATTCGTTGTCAAGCAGTTTGTAAACAAATAAAGTGATCGTGTTTACTTGCCAAAGAGGTCAGCTGAAAATGTGCCCCTTCGATTGGCCACCAGAACTCAAGTGCAGGCCATGGTGATGGTGTGGACCGCCATCGCACAGCCGTTGGTCGCTCTCCACTCGTATTAATCGACCGTGGCATCAAAATAAATGCCAAAAATTATCGCGAAAATATTCTGGAGGGTGTATTAAAGCCATGGGCACGCAAACATTTTGTCCGCAGATCTTGGACATTCCAACCATCGCACTCAGCACGCGCCACCCAAGAATGGTTACAAAATGAGGTTCTTCGTTTCATTTCCAGCGCACAATGGCCACCAAAATCTCCGGATAACAATCTGTTGGACTATTGTATCTGAAGTATTTTGGAAAGCTAGGTTGGCACTAAAAAATACAAAAGTGTCTATCACCTCAAGCAATCGCTTCGCCTGGAATGGGCCAAAATACCGCAGAGCAACATTCGGACAGCGTGAGATGGTTTCATTGGCCGTTTGAAGCCATAATTCGTGCCAAATGTGACCAATTCGAACAAATCGAAACTTATTCTAAAATTTGATGCTCTTTCCGACATTTTTTCTTTCATTCAATAAAATTTGGCGTTTGACTTTCTTGCAGTTTTTTATCTCACCCTGTACGTCTGTCGGCAAAACCTACCTATACTATTTTACTTGTTTATTTATTTATTATTTTTATTTTATTTATTTATTTTTTTTTTTTTTTTTTATATCATAAAGAAAAAATCGGTTATCTAGTAAAAACTTTAATTCTATTGCAGTTCTGGAACAGACCAATTATTAGTACACATTTTTTGTTAATAGCGATCTTTACAAGTCGATATAACCCTTAATATTAACAGCACATAACCGAATTAGCTAACTGTTTCGTTGAAAAAAATCAACCTGGCCAAACACAAACAATGTTTTTTGTTTGGCTTAATATAATATTTATTGTGGTATGTACACAAATGCATACATCGTAAGTAAATATGTACATACATATGTATATTGTGTAATGTTAAACAATTGTCGATTTTATTAAAACAGCTCACCAAAAATTCGAACATAGTTCAGGCCCAAGAAAATATTGAACATTTTTTGTTTTTAGGTTCCCTTCCCCAAAAATTCGTGGCAATTTATAAGAAAACCCCAAAGTATATAGTGGATAGATACATTTGTATGTAACCCTGTGTGTGTGTTTTTGTATTCTGAACCAGTTACTGTTTTTATTTTCGTTTGCAGTTAAGCTTTTGTGTTTTGATTATATTATTATTTTTATTTTTTCTTTATTTCTTGTTGATAAACAAATCGGTTATTCTGTTTTGAACTTTAATTTGTTTTCATTTCTATTTGACTTTTCTTGAGTTATTGCTTTGCTCGCCTGATTCGATTTCGGGGGGCTGACGTAAATAATTCAATTTGCCAAAAACAAAAAAGAGGCTTGCTCTCCCCTAACTGCTGCTAAACGAAAAACGAAGAAAAACAAATGGAATTGTGTTAGGCAATAGGAGATTGTACCCAACGATATTGGTATGTACTCGTATGTACGTATGTACGTGATTTTCGACAGGCGATTTGCCAAATAAATAACAAGGACTTTCAAAAATGAATATTATTGAATTGTTATACCCTATGCCATGGCGAGATAGACTTTTGGTCAACTTTGCTGATCGACATAGAATTCAAGTGCATATACATGAAAGGCTTTTTACTGGATTGAGTCATCGGAGCAAATTTGTTTTAAATTGACTACTTTAAGAGGCATGACAATTTTAATACTAATCTCATAGAAGGCCAGAAGGTCTTCTCACAGAAGTTATATTTCGGACCGTAATTTATACTTGTTCGCCCTGATCTTCTGTTCTTTTAGGAAAAAACCAGGCGATGATTTAAGCCAGCAAAAAAGCGTTTTATGTATTCTCACCTAAAAACAGTCAACAGTCACTTTTACTTTTTGAGACGATTACCTTCTTTTTTTCAATTTGGAGGTTGTACCCACTTATAATCCCACATCATTTCAATTTTCAATCACAAATTTAAAAAAAAGCTGCTGGTTAAGTTTGCTATAATTAACCGGACAAACTTCTTCAGTAAAATCCAGTAACTCTCAGTAAAACACCATTTACTCTTACCGGGACAATATTCTGTAAAATTTTACCAGATATCGAGTAAACAGACACACTTGTTGTTACGCCTAAAGTTTGGAAGAAATATTTCATTTACACTTTGCTTAGCAGCCAGTACTTACAGAAAAAAAATCCAAAAGATTGTGAAATTAGCCCTAAAACTAGGGGACACTTATATCGGCGCTATGAAAATTTACATCGCAAAATGAACAAAATTGAGAAGCTATTTCCCCTCTTCCAAATTTTTGAAAATTTTAGGATAAAAATTCTTTGGAAACTTTGCATTTAAGGCTTCCTTGGCAATATAGATACTAATACGAGAATTATTATATATACAGGGTGAGACAAAAAACTGCAAAAAATTTTATTGAATGAAAGCAATGTGTCGGAAATAGCATCAAATTTTGGAATAATTTTAGATTTGTTCGAATTGGTCACCTTTGGCACGAATTATCGCCCTCACACAACGACGCTGCCCGAATGTTGCTCTGCTGTTGTTTTTTTTTTGGCCCATTCCCGTCGAGGCGCTTGCTTGAGGTGATCGACACTTTGGTACTTTTTAGTGTCAACCTTGCTTTCCAACATACTCCAGACACAGTAGTCCAACGGATTGTTATCCGGAGATTTTGGTGGCCATTGTGCGCTGGAAATGAAGCGAGGAACCTCATTTTGTAACCATTCTTGGCTGGCGCGTGCTTAGTGCGATGGTGCTGAGTCCTGTTGAAATGTCCAAGGTCTATGGCCAAAATGTTTGCATGCCCAAGGCTTTAATACATCCTCCATATTCGGCATTCATTCTGATGCCACGGTTGATTACTACGAGCAGAGAACGACTATCGGCTATTATGGCGGCCCACACCATCACCATGGCCGGCGCTTGAGTTCTGGTGGCCAACCGAAGGAGCACATTTTCAGCTGACCTCTTTGGCAAGTAAACATGATCATTTTCTCATCGGAGAAAACCAAATTCGACAGTTCACCACTTTCGGCCAAGCGAAGCCACTCTTTAGCTCTTGTGACTCTATTTTCTTTCTGTTGCGGTGTAAGTTCTTGTACTTTTTGGAATTTCAATGGGTTTGCCGCGAGCTCATTTTTCAATATTTGCGGAATGGAATATTGCGATATGTTCAGCTCACGAGCCATTTTTCGGCCACTGCGATCGGGTATCGATCAAGTCGCTTCTTCACATTTCTGCTGATGTTGCTGTTTTCATCCGTCCACTTCCTTGACGTCGGGCTACGCTACCAGTATCACGGTAACGAGCGATTGTACGAGATACAAAAGATTTATTCAAATTTAAATGCTGGAGAGCTCTAACGATAGCCACTGGATCTCAATTCTCACCAAAATGCTTTTGTACGTACGCTTGTAATAAGTTGTCACTGGAATAATTTTAGCAGCTGTCGGACGAGTGGCTTAGAAGCGACAAGAGTCTGAATTTGGTTTTTCATCTCACCCTGTACTTCGCTTTCTTTTAGCGTTTTGTTTCAAAATCTTGAACCCTATGTGGGGGAGGTATCAGAAGGTATCGTCCGATCTGTACCATCTTTATGATAGATCTTGTGTTGATGGAAATATTACGATGTACCATGTTTGGATCAAATCGGATACTCCCTTCGAGGGTTATTGTGCGCACCAGCCAGCCAGACACACAGACGGACACCGCAAGATCGACTCCAAATGTCCTGCAACGGATTTGGTCCAAAGAGGCCTATGGCCGGCTTAAGTTGAGTTTAGGGGCTATGCTCGGATTGACCTGAAATTTTTACGACGTGTAGATCATTTTAACCTGATTACAGCAAGGTAATTTTTTTGTGGAGGAAATACCCGGTTATTGGACCCGAAAGTTCAGATACAATATTCGGTTTTTATCCGGTTCTACTGAACCGATAACTACAAAATGGAGATCACTTGAAATCTTATGAAAATACCTATCCAACAAGTTGTCACATGATGAGGTTACTAGAACCGGTTCTAGAGAAATGCGAGAAAATTGATATTTTTTACCAGTACTTTTTGAAAAACCCATAAAAACTCAAAAATGGACCCATTATGGGGTATTAAAAACTGCATACTACATTGTAGCCTACACTCTGGCCTTTCCAAAAAGGTGCTATTGGTATTGATATCTCTTATATTTCCGAAGATATTAGTCATGCAAATCATGAAATTGAGTTTTCACCCACTAATATGTATCTCTTATAGCTTTGTAGTTCCGAAGATATTGTCTTTAAAGTCGAATTCCAACTACTTTCAAAAATTATAATATTTAGAAAAACTATGGATCGCGTAGCCGGTGTTGGACATACCTCAGGAGAAAAAATCTCAAGCCCCGGCCAAAGGCCGGCTACTTACAAAATTTTCAATGTTTACAAAAACTTTGGATCGCGTAGCCGGTGTTGGACATACCACAGAGGAGAAAATCTCAAGCCCCGGCCGAAGGCCGGCTACTTACAACAACTATAATGTTTAGAAAAATTATGGATCGCGTAGCCGGTGTTGGACATATCTTAGAGAAGAAAATCTCAAGCCTCGGCCGAAGGCCGGCTACCTACCAAAATTACAGTGTTTAGAAAAACTATGGATCGCGTAGTAACTGTTGGACATATACCAGAGGAGAAAATCTAAAGCCACGGCCGAAGGCCGTCTGTTTCAAAATACTATAGAGGTTAGATACATTTGACTGGAGAAAAAATTGTAATTTAATGATTTCTATTACTAATATCTTCGGAACTACAAAAGATATCAACACGTATGACACCATTTTAGAAAGGTGATAGTGTTGGCTGTTATAAGGTAGGCAGATTTTAATACCCTATAATGGGTCCATTTTTGAGTTTTTATGGGTTTTTCAAAAAGTACTTGTGAAAAATATAATTTTTCTTGCATTACTCTGGAACCGGTTCATGTGACCCCTTGTTGGATAGGTATTTTCATAAGCTTTCAAATGATCTCCATTTTGTAGTTATCGGTTCAGTAGAACCGGATAAAAACCGAATATTGTATCTGAACTTTCGGGTCGAATAACCGGGTAACCGGGTATTTCCCCCACAAAAAAATTACTTTGCCGTAATCAGGTTAAAAATACCTACCTGTGGTAAAAATTTCATAACGATCCGAGCATAGCCCCTAAACTCAACTTGCTCCGTCAGAATGTTAGTTTCTAGGATCGTGTAGGATACTGCGTAGTCGGTTTCGCTCGACCCCAATAATTTTTCAGTGATTTTCAACAATGAATTTGAAGTCTATAGTGCTACACCACTAATTTTGCCTTAGTTTACCTTTCTTTTTTTTCTTTTTTGGTCGACTCTCACTCTCTGTCGTCTCTCACATCTCTTTCATCAAAGAACTGTCGTGTTTTATTTTGTTTGGTCTATTCTTTTCGTTTTGTTTTCTAGTTGTGGTTTTTTGCTTTTCTTGTTCTCTGCGCCTCTTTTCAAGTCATCGCTTCGTTCATACATATTTTGCCCAGCCACTTTTGCTGCTGGGGCTGGCTGGCTGGCAGTTCTCGACCAACAACATAAGCACAGTTTAGTCTTGGCGCAGCAGCTGGCTGGTGGTAAACCAACTACAATAAGAAGAGAAAAAAACAAAAAGTAAACAAAAATTAGTTTTTAACAAACGGAAAACAATAACAATTTCTGTGTTAATTTGTATTATCATCAACATCTTAACAACAAAACAAATTGTGGTATTCAGTTGTGAGTTGGAGTTTGCAGGAGCTTTTCAAGCTCAAATTCTAGTGAGATGGAAATGATTGGGTTTTGGCAGGAAAAGGAAAAACTGTATCGAAATTCTAATTGGATATTGAAGTGAAGGATGGGTGTTGAAGTTTTATTCCTTTCTATGCCCAAAAAATAAGGCAAATGTTGGTTTTATCGTCCATTTGCCAGTTGTTTTTTTTGTCCAAACATGTTTGTGTATATATTATATGTACATATGTACCCATTGACAGCAATATGTTTGTGCAAAACAACAGTATATGCTCGGACCAAAACAGAAATGATAAAAATGTGTATCTCTTTCAAGGTCATTGCGAAACAGAAACAAAAAATCACCTTGTTTTCGTTTTTCTATGCTACGCCGCCAAACAAGGGAAAAATAATGCCAACAATTCCTTTGTTTTGGTTTGGGCTAGATGGGGTGGCGCATGACAAGGCTGGCGACGAAGGCGGCGGTAGTTCTGAAGACAATGTTATATCTTTGTTGGGAAAAAACAAATACTTTTCTAACGCTATATTTCCATGGAGCGCACTCTTCTTGTGTCAACTGATGTTAGAGAATATGACCGACTTTTTAATATCCTACAGTACAGAGAGGATATGTTTGTATTTGGTATTGAAATATATCCTTACTAATATTACTTTTTTGGGAGCGGGAAAAATTCTCTTTATACTGCTTGGCGTATCGAATCTATTTTTATACCCTCCACCTTGGAAAGGAGGGTATATTAACTTTGTCATTCCGTTTGTAACATCCCTAATTATTCGTCGTAGACCCCATAAAGTGTATATATTCATAATCAGCATAAAAATTCTAAGTCGATTTAAAGATGTACGTCCGTCTGTCTGTCTGTTCAAATCACGATACAGCCCACATTAATTGACGTATAGCGTCAAAATTTAGCAGAACAATTTGTATTGTTTCTAGGATGGTTGGTATCGAAAATGAGATATATCGGCCCACGCTTTGGTATAGCCCCCATATAACGGTACCTCCCGATTTTTAATCTTTTGATTATTTTTGCCACATTTTTTTCACTGATTTGTCTAAAAATTGGTATTTCCTGGTCAAAATGGGTTTTAGCTCCGGTGGCGATACATTGCACGATTTGGTATAGCTCCCATATTATGATACCTCCCGATATTCGGTATTTTGATGGTTTTTGTCACATTTCTTCACGGATTTGTCTAAAAATTGGTATTTGTTGGTCATAAAGGGTTCTGGCTGCGGGGTCGAAACATTGTATGTATAGGTCTACGTTTTGGTATAGCTCCCATATAACGGCACATCAAGATATTCGGCATTTTGATGATTTTTGCCACGTTTCTTCGCGGATTTGTCTAAAAGTTAGTATTTGTGTACTAATGGGTTCTAGCTCCGTTGGCGAAACATTGTATGTATAGGTCCACGTTTTGGTATAGCTCCTATATAGCGGTACCTCCCGATATTCGATATTTTTTATGATTTTTGCCACATTTTCCCACGAAAATGTCTAAAAATTGGTATTTGTGGGTCATAATGGCTTCTAATGTTTGCTTTACCCTAAGGTGGAGGGTATTAAAAGAAAAAAAAAAAAACAATTTAAAAAGTATCATTCGGTTTAGCCGACAGATGTATACCCTCAGCCATTGTTCGACTATTTAAATAAACAGGGTGAGATAAAAAAAACTGCAACAAAGTCGAACCCCATAATTTTCACATTTTTTTTAATTTTTTGAATACCTAAAATAAAAAAATATCGGAAATAGCATTAAATTTTAGAATAAGTATAAATTTGTTCGAATTGGTCACCTTTGGCACGAATTGTGGCCTTCAAACGGCCAATGAAACCATCACACGCTGCCCGAATGTTTCTCTGCGGTATTTTGGCCCATTCCCGACGATTGCGCTTGCTTGAGGTGATCGATACTTTAGTCCAACGGATTAGTATCCGGAGATTTTGGTGGCCATTGTGCACTGAAAATGAAGCGAGGAACCTCATTTTGTAACCATTTTTGGGTGGCGTGCGATTATGCTGAGTCCTGTTGGGATGTCCAAGGTCTGCGCTCAAAATGTTTGCGTGTCCAAGGCTTTAATATACCCACCAGAATAATTTCGCGATAATATTCGGCATATATTCGATTAATACGAGCGGAGAGCGACCATCGGCTGTTATGGCGGCCCACACCAACACCATTGCCGGCGCTTGAGTTCTGGTGGCCAACCAAAGGTGCACATTTTCAGCTGACCTCTTTGACACGATCATTTTGTTTGTTTACAAACGGCTGAACAACGAATGTTTTCTCATCGGAGAAAACCAAATTCGGCAATTCACCACTTTCGGCCAAGCGAAGCAACTCTTTAGCTCCTTTGAGTCTATTTTCTTTCTGTTGCGGTGTAATTTCTTGCACTTTTTGGAATTTCAATGGCTTTACCCCGAGCTCATTTTTCAATATTTGCCGAATGCAATATTGCGATATGTTCAGCTCACGAGCCATTTTTCGGCCTTTGCAGCGCGGTTTCGATCAAGTCGCTTCTTTACTTTTCGAACCATTTCTGCTGATGTTGCTGTTTTCTTCCGTCCACTTCGTCGTGACGTCGGGCTACGCTACCAGTATCACGTAATCGGTAACGAGCGATGGTACGAGACACAAAAGATTTATTCACATTTAAATGCTGGAGTGCTCTAACGATAGCCATTTGTCGCTTTCCAGCCAAATATAAAAAAAACGCTTGAATTTCATGACGAAAAACTTTTTTTCTGAAAAAAAATCTCACCAAAATGCTGATACGGCCAAAATGTGCCTCATCGAAATAACGGTTCTAGGTCTTTTAAGACCAAATTCGTTTCAGGACATTTGGAGTCGATCTAGCGATGTCTGGCTGCTGTGCACGATAACTCTCGAAGGGAGTATCCGATTTGGTCCCAACTTGGTACATCGTAATATTATTGTCAAACTTAGATCAGGTTCGGTCCACTCCTTCTGGTACCTCCCTCACAAAATTTCAACATTTTCAAGGAAAATAATTTACTGCACAGAAGGAGACAGGATAATCCGATTTTGCTCCAACTTTGCAAATCCTAATATTATCATCAGTGCTAGGTCAGTGCGAAAATGGATAATATCGGTCCACTCCATCAAGTACCTCCCCCACAAAGGGTCAACATTTTGAATAATTATATCTGTTATAAAATGTGATGTATGTGTCCGATTGGCTTAAAATTACGCACATCACAATAATTTCATTAACCCAATGTATGGTGTGCATATGGAATATATCGGTCCACTCCTTCTGGTACCTCCCTCAGGTTCAAAATTTTGAATAGCCATTAAATTAATAAAACGCGAAATTAACATCCGATTCCATTTAGACTTCGCACATCTCAATATTTCCATCAACACAAGATTAGAAATCGGACCATTCTTTCTGGTACCTCAAAGTCTCAAAGGGTCAAAGTTTTGAATAGCCAAAGCTATCATAAAATCCAAAATAAGCATCCGGTTCTCTTCAAATTACACACATCACAATATTTTTACTAACCCAGGTTCAGGTGGAAATTGGGATATATCGGTCCACTCCTTCAGGTTTTAAGGGTTTTGGTCCTTATTATTAACTACAATTAGTTGTAATTGTGGGCTCCTTAATTTTACCTTCTTAAATCGAATCTCTCACATAAATCAAAAAATATTAATTATTATTTTTATTTATTTATTTTTTATATTATATAATAAATATATATTCCACCGTTAAAGTTTAAAAATTCTTATTTCGGTTTTCTCCCTCATTTTATTTACAGCCCATCATGGATTCATTTTTGAGCCTCTTTGATCCAAATCAACCAGATGATGGTTTCGACGAGGAACCAGATATACGCAACAATAACATTTCTTCGTACTCGAATACGAACAGCGGACAAAGTCCACACTCCTCGGGCAGTGCCAGCAGTGGCAGTGAAAGTGAACTGGATGGCAAAACAAATAAAATCATAATTGATTTTGATCAGGGTATGCTGCCACCCGAACCTCAACTGGGCAATATCGAATACAAACTGAAATTAATAAATCCCTCAAAACAAAGATTTGAACATTTGGTGACGCAAATGAAATGGCGTTTACGCGAGGGCCATGGAGAGGCTATCTATGAAATTGGTGTTTCGGATTCGGGTCACTTGCATGGGCTCAACGAGAAGGACATGAACGCGTCGCTGTGTACACTGAAACAAATGGCCCATAAATTGGGTGCCAGCACATCGGTGTTGAGGCGAAAATATGTGGCAGGACGACGGTCGGTGGCCGAGGTCTTGGTGCGGAAAATACCCGATGATCAGCATAACATTGAAGTGAGGGTGGCGGTATTGGGTGGTGCTGATGCTGGTAAATCAACACTACTGGGGGTCTTGACACAAGGCGAATTTGACAATGGCCGGGGACGGGCACGTTTAAATATGTTCCGACACATGCATGAAATACAATCGGGTCGAACATCATGTATATCCCACGAAACGTTGGGTTTCGATACCCAAGGTAACATAATTAACTATAAATATAATGAAATGATGACGGCCGAGGAGATCAGTGATCGTTCCACAAAATTGGTGACATTCATGGATTTGGCTGGCCACAGGCGTTATATGCGCACCACAGTCCAGGCTCTGTCCGGTTATTCACCGCATTATGCAATGTTGGTGGTATCAGCGGGTGGTGGGTTTAATGGCACCAGTCAGGAACATTTGTCCATTGTGCGAGCCCTCGACATGCCCTTCTTTGTGGTGATAACCAAAACAGATATAACATCTCCGGACCAGACAATACAGGAACTAAAGAATCTACTTACCACCATTGGCTGTCGCAAGGTGCCATTTGTGGTGACCAATACCGATGAAGTTATTTCCGCCGGCTCAAATCAACTATCCGAAAATATTGTACCCATTTTCTGTGTCTCGAACGTGACAGGATCTGGTTTGAATTTGGTCACACGTTTCCTCTATGTCCTGTCGCCGAGTGTTAGCAACTCGGAGAAGGAACGCTTGGAACAGGAATCATGTGAATTTCACATAGACGAGATATTTCGAGTATCGGAAGTTGGCCCCGTTGTGGGGGGCCTTTTGGTGAAGGGTGTGTTGACAGAAAATATGCCCATGAAAATTGGTCCCCTACCGAGTGGCAGCTTTCATGCGGTTACAGTGCACACAATACATCGGAATAAGGCACCATGTCGAGTGGTGCGAGCAGGACAAAGTGCATCACTCTCCTTTACACCAAATCAACAGTTGCCCGCTCTGCGGAGTGGTATGGTTCTGCTGGCAGACACGGGCAATCCAGATGATGAGCCGTATGGTACACTGTTTTTCCAGGTATGTAATAATTTAATAATTTTTTACCAAGTAGATCGTGAGGCATCTTCAGGGCAGATCTTGCGTTAGCAAAAATATTTTTTGGATGTGAGAAATTTGAAGAGAGTTGGAAGCTTATGTCTCTTTCTTTGAAAGTTTTGTTTTTCAAAATCTTGAACCCTATGTGGGGGAGGTACCAGAAGGAGTGCAGCGATGTATCCCATCTTCAGAGCAGATCTTTGGTCAATAAAAATAATAAGATGTGTAAAATATGAAGAGAACCGGATGCTTATTTCGGATTTTATAATCGTTTTTGTTATTCAAAAATTTTACCCTCTGTGGTGGAGGTAACAGAGGGAAGGGCCCGATCTTTACCATCTTTATAACAGATGCAGAGATGTGCCATGTCTGAATGGAATCGGATGCGGATTTGCGATTTGTGAGCTTCATGGTTATTCAAAATTTAGAGACATTGTGGGGGAGGTACCAGAAAGATTGGACCGATATATTCCATCTTCACAGCAGATCTTGTGTTAGTAGAAATAATGAGATGTGTGAAATATGAAGAGAACCGGATGCTTATTTCGGATTTTATGATCGTTTTGGTTATTCAAAACTTTGACCTTTTGTGGGGGAGGTACCAGAAGGAATGGTCCGATCTCCACCATTTTTATAACAGATCTTGTGCTGATAGAAATATTGAGATGTACCTAGTTCGAATTGAATCGGATGTTAGTTTCGCGTTTTATGAGCCTAATGAATATTCAGAATTCCGAACCTTTGTAGGGAAGATACCAGAAGGAGTGGACCGATATATTCCATATTCACAGCAGATCTTGTGTCATTAGAAATAATAAGATGTGTGAAATATGAAGAGAACCGTATGCTTATTTCGGATTTTATAATCGTTTTTGTTATTCAAAACTTTGACCCTTTGTGGGGGAGGTACCAGAAGGAATGGTGCGATCTCTACCATCTTTATAACAGATCTTGTGTTGATGGAAATATTGAGATGTGCGAGGTCTGAATGGAATCGGATGTTAATTTCGCGTTTTAAGAGTTTCATGAGTACTCAAAATTCCGAGCCTTTGTGGGGGAGGTACCAGAAGGAGTGGACCGATGTATTCCATGTTCACAGCAGATCTTATGTTAGTGGAAATAATGAGATGTGTGATATATGAAGATAACCGGAAGCTTATTTTGGATTTTATGATCGTTTTGGTTATTCAGAACTTTGACCCTTTGTGGGGGAGGTACCAGAAGGAATAGTCCGATCTCCTCCTTCTTTATAACAGATCTTGTGTTGATGGAAATATTGAGATGTGCGAAGTCTGAATGGAATCGCATATTAATTTCGCCATTTTATGAGCCTAATGAATATTCAGAATTCCGACCCTTTGTGGGGAAGATACCAGAAGAAGTGAACCAATATATACCATCTTCACACCAGACTTTGGGTAAATAAAAATAATGTCATGTGTGTAATATGTTGGTAATCGGACTCTTACATCACATTTTATAGGAGTTATAATTATTCAAAATTTTGACTCTTTGTGGGGGAGGTACTTGATGGTGTGGACCGATATTGTCCATTTTCGCACCTGGTCTGCCACTGACGAAAATATTAGGTTTTGCAAAGTTGGAGCAAAATTATCGTTTCTCTTTCTGTGCAGAAAATATAATTTTTGAAAATTTCGACCTTTTGTGGGGAGCTATCAGAAGGAGTGAACCGATTTTCCCCATCTCCGAACTCGATCTAAGTTTGATAATAATATTACGATGTACCAAGTTTGGATCAAATCGGATACTCTCTTCGTGTGTTATCGTGCACACCAGCCAGACAGACGAACATCGCTAGATCGACTTTAAAAGTCCTAAAACGGATTTGGACCAAAGATACCTAGGGTCTACCCCCTCTAGCCATATGACTGAGGTTATAAAAATGCTAGGCCATGAATTATGGAAAGGTTGATGATTTACCTTGGACTAGGATTCTAAAACGCCTAAATTTTTTTGTTTTACAATTTAAATGTATTCTTTGCTTGTACTAATTCGCTTTCTAATTATTTTGATTTCAATGCTATAGATGCACCTGAAAATAGTTTTTCTTTTAACTGTGTCTTTGTCAATGATATTTTTATGATCCTAAATCGAATTAAATCGAAGTCTATTGGTGTTGATGGAATAACAATTGATTTTCTTAAACTTATTTTTCTATATATCTCAGACTTTCTTCTGAATTTGATTAATTCTGTGCTCACTTCTTCCGTGTTTCCATCGCAGTGGAAGAGAGCGCGGATAGTTCCATTGCCTAAGCGTAATTTTGTAAATGGTCCTGAAGACCTGAGGCCGATATCTATTCTCCCTGTGTTGTCGAAAATTTGTGAGCATGTTATGAAGCACCAAATACTAGCACATGTTAGCCCTCTCATTTATAATGGACAGTTTGCGTTCAGAAAGAATTACAATACAACAGGTTTGATGCTATACATGACGGATATTATTAGGAATAATGCAAATGTAAACATTAACAGTGTAGTTGTGTCATTGGATCTTACGAAAGCATTTAACTATATTTCTCATGTATATTTGGTACATAAACTTAATTCTGAGTTTAATTTTTCTGCAACCGCTTGTAGGCTTGTTGAGTCTTATTTGCATGATAGAAGCCAATTTGTTGTTCTTAATGGAAAATCGTCAAATGTGCTGTCTCTTACATGTGGTGTACCACAGGGTTCTGTCTTAGGTCCTTTGCTGTTTGTGCTATATGTGAATAGTCTCAAGGAATGCTTTTCGGACTTGAACTGCAAATTGCTCTTGTTTGCTGATGATGTCTTCCTTGTCTTTAGTAATGTTTATGACTCGCAGATATTATTCGAGACGGAAATTAATGATTGCCTAGCTCGTTTTGAACAGGGGTGTTTTGATACCATGCTGGTAACCATTCCTGTGAAAACTAGAGCCATATGCTTTGACAATTTCTCATCTCAGCTTAATATTTTTCTTAATAGAGATAGAGTTGCTATTGTAAATTGTCATAAAATTTTAGGTTTATTTGTTGATGATAAACTTTTATTTGACACACATGTTGACTTTGTTCAAAGGAAAGTGTATAGTATTATCCGCAGGTTATATTCTACGAATCTTTCTCTTCCGATCTGGGTCAAAAGGAAAATTGCTTATGCTCTACTGATGCCTCATATTTATTATGGCTTGGAGGTTATGTCTGGCACAATAGAACGTGTGTCCTTGAAGTTAAAACGTGTGGTTAATTCTATTACCCGCTTTGTCTTTGGAGTTAGACTTGGGCAGCATATATCTGACTATGTGGATATTTTCTTGGGAATTAACTTTGAACGGTTTGTTAATTGTAGGGTGTTATGCTCTTTTTATAAAATTGTGAAAACAGGTGTACCTGCTTTATTAAAGAATATGTTTAGATTTGCTATGTCCTCGAGAAATACTCAGATATTTATACCTAGAATACAATTCTACTTTTGAGAGATCTTTTGTAATACGAGTTGCCCGTTTATGGAATTATTTTCCTACTGAACTGAGAATATTTTCACCGTCTAATAATGCTTTCCGCTTAAAACTTATAGGCCACCTTCGTAATTCTGATCTTCATATTATCTAATGTATATTATTAGTTTGTTAAAAACAGTACATGTTTTTAGTACTTTTATTTTTGAGATATGTATGTACACTTATTTAAGGCTTGTTGCTTTGTTGCTATCACGTCCTTTATTTATTATTAATATTAATCTCTTTTTTAATTTTTGTGTAGTTATGGATGGGGAGCCAAATATATTGACTTAGTTAAAATTAGTTTTAAGTTATTATTTTCTACTTGGAGCATAATTACGTTATTAATACTATTCATTGGCCTTGGAGGCTTTAGTATTATGGTATGAAATGAATAAATAAATAAATAAATAAAATATTTTTCGTTTCCATTTCTCTTTCCAGGCTAAAGTATCGGTATTATTCCATGCCACCGCAATCTATGTGGGATTTCAGACTACCGTTCACATTGGTAGCATAAGACAAACGGCCATCATACGTGGCATCATGGGTGGTGAGAAGATTGGCACCAATGACAGTGCATCGGTAATGTTTCAATTTGTCGGCCATCCGGAATATGTAAGGCCCGGCATGAGGGTACTCTTTCGTGAGGGTTCCAACAAAGGTATAGGTGTGGTGACACAAGTATTTCCCCTAAATAAGACGCTAAATAATTGTTAAGCCAATACAGAAGAATTAAAAATCCGTTGCCGTTACCTACATAAGTTTTAATTAGCAATTAGGAATGTTATTAACCACAAATTGTACCTCAAATGATATTGTAGGACATTTCGGAATAATTTTCTTCATTTTGACTTATTACCAATTTAATTGTAATATTAATTAGAAAAAAAAGAAAACAGCAACTAGAGAATAATGACTTGAGTTTCAGTTTCAACTGTGATTTTTGTTTATTTTTTTTTTAGTTAGTTAAGATTTGAAAGAGGAGTTATTTTTAGGTTTATTTGCTAACAAATTTGGACGTGAAATGAATTGAATTCATTGTGGTATATATACTCAAGTCCCAGGGAATGGGGCAAAAAAGAAGGATGTACATCCTCTCCTATCCCTCCTTAACACTGTCCCCTTTTTAGAATACTTTTTTTTTATTAAATCATTAGTGAGACATTACAAATGTACTTAAGAAAATCGTGTATTTCTAATGTTTAACTAATTACATAGAAAATATGTATGTATGTGACAAACTGTATTTACAATTTTCGATGCTACTAAGTTATTTGCTCTGAATTTAATTTTTGCTTTGTGTTCATTTTTTAAAATAAAACAATTATGAAAACCTATGTAAAAAGTAAAAAAAAGAAAACTTGTATGTAAATGAAAATAAATAAATTAATTAAATAACATAACATAAATTGTAACAATTCTGGTTTCTTTTTATTTATTTAAACATTATTCTTATTGTTATATGGGAGGCTACTATCTTTGTGGCTTTTCTGATGTCGTCGTCGTCGTATCATCATCCCTTGTCATGGGCATATCATCCTCAGAGTTTCCCTCAATTTGTATGGCCTTTTCACCCACATTGGAGTGGAAACGGAATAGAACGGGTATTTCACCCAACGAAGGATTACCATTTGCCTCCAATAAGCGTATCCATGATAACAGAGAATCCTTCGTAGATGTGCCCGTGGCACAAATGGCAAATATCGTACCATCATCTTGTTGATGTACCGATCTCACCTTACCCACCTGGTGGGGTTTTCGGGGTACTTTACCAAAGAAGGGTACATGTAGGTGGGTAACATCTGGAAAATAAGAAGGAAAAATACAATTGCGGTTCTCAAGCTTAAATATTGGTCTGTTCCTGAAGCTGCAAGAATTTACTAGCTTTGCAATATTTCTCGATATCATAAGAGCAGTATCGGGTATCGTAGTAATTTCATTCCTGCAGGTCTGCAACAGACTACATATATCTGTCCGCCTTACCATCCTCATCGATCTGTTGATTTCTCAGCGAATTCAAAAATTCCATATCTGGATCTGCCCTTAATGTAAAATAATTAATTGTTCTATTTCTTAGCCAAATCATAAATGGCCCCTCTATGTACACAGCCTTGTTGCGTGGATGTTCCTTGAGCAGCTGGCTTTGATCCGGACTCATGCCACTAACAATCCACGTTTGATCAAGAGCATCCTTAATATCTTTTGTATCGAATATACTAATCTGAGAACGTGGATCTACCGTACACATACGTTCCACAGCCAATTTGGCCACCGTTAATGTATCATCTGGCACCGGATTGGGTAGAGGCCATGGTGAGGCATTTTTAAATTTAGGCATCCAATACATCATACGCCAATATTTACGCAATGGATGACCATGTTTGCCAAACACATTCAATAACATTGCCTCCATTTCATAGTCTGGCATAACTCCCAAATCCTCCATTTGTTCTAGTAAATCTATAATACATTGCTGCTGTTTGGGATAGTGCATGAATTCAGCTTGGAAAATATTTTTGGGTATCATTTTGCCCTTGGGCATGACATTTATCAGTGCCTTATAGACTTCCAAATCATGTTCCACCCCAAATTCGGACATATGCTTCATGGCGGCATAAATGAACTCGACATGGTTACGCCGGTGGACATCCCTCTCGGCAAATATATTCACCATACTCAAGTAAACATCTTTGGTTTTTTCCGATGCCGAGGCAAAGGGATTTTTGACAGCAGGCACAAATGATTTAATGGGAGGTCTCTTTCGCTGTGGTCCTTTGTTTTTATTGGGTTTCTCTTGTTCGGTCTCGTCTTGATCATGATTGAATTCATTTTTCACCTGCTCTGTTTTGGTGCAGTAACTTTTCAAGTTCACCAATGACCCAACGCCAGAAGTACCATTGGCCACCGCTGTATATCTTTGTTGGGAACTGCTCCTAATTAGAATTTGTAACCTGCTAATCATTTTCTCTAGGGAATATAATTAATGTTTAATGTATATTTTTCAATTTTAATTCATAATCTTACCCTATTGAAGCTCAAGTCAGCTCCGCCATGAAAAAAATAAGTTGCAAAACAATTTCGATGAACAGCTGTTTTGCCGCAACAGCAAAACGGTCTTAGTTAGTTAAGAGGTAGCGTGAAGTCTCTCAATCCCCATTATTAAGAAATAAAATATATTTTCGATTATTTGCGGACAATATACCGGAAATTCAATTAAATTCTATGTTAAGACCGATGAGAAAGCTCTTTTCTCTGTTCTCTCCTATTTTATGTTCTCTAAACAACTCATGGCAATTTGCCGCCAAAATTGTGTTGTCGTGGTCTAACTTTATTGCTATAACTTCACTTTTTATTCATTATTCCTCAATAATTTTGCTTGTATAAATGAATTTATGTATGAAAGGGTATACGTTTAAAGATCTTGACGATTTTTTCAGAAGTCCTTGTGTCTTCCAAAACCAAGGAATTTCTGGTAATTTCATCCCATGACACCAGACGCCTTAATTGTGCTGTGGCCATTGATGCACTTGGCTACTTCAATGTCAGCGGCTCTCTAAATAAAAAGAGAAGCTGAGAGAACTCTTTGCTGTGTTTGTTTTGATTACAAAAACAATTGCTTGCTACTGTAATTTCATTGCATGACGCTAGACGCCGCATTGTGTTTATTTAACTGACAAACGTTACTACTTGAATAATTACGTCTGTGGGAATAAGAAATAAGAGAGAGAGAGAGATGAGAGAGCAATGCGCTCACAGCTGTTTTTGTTTTGATTACGACAAAAGAAACTCCAACCGGGTGGGAATTTCATTGCAGGAGAAATTCTTTAAATTCCTGACTTAAAGATCCTTTAAAATGCACAAATTACCAAGGATAATCCCATATACAACGCATATTTCAAGGAATTTACTAAACTGCCATGGATTATATACCTCCTGCCAACGACAAGTGTCTGCCTTATACATAACCGGCGACAAGGCTCGTGAGAATTATGTGACTCTGCAACCATACCTTGATTTTAAAGGTACTTTTGCAGACATGGAGTCACTGGAGAATTCCATTAAGAAAAGGAAAATGACAATGGACCTAAAGGAAGTGCATCGGATGTTTGAACACTACAAGGCCAAGTCAAAGGAAATTGAAAATGTGGAAAAGGAAAGGGAAATGATTGCCAAACAACTGAAAGATATGGGCAAGTCTAAGGACCAGCAAAACACAGAGACTATGAACAGGTTAAAGGAGCAAGGCAAAGAACTGAGAAATCGATTGAAATCCTTGAAAAATGATTTCTATCCTGTGGAGGATGAATTTTGCCAGGCATTTTTACATTTGCCCAATCTACTGGATCGCCAATGTCCAGAGGGGGAACATGAAAGAATTTTATATCGCAGTAAGTTGAATGAAACACAATCGCCGGAGGCACCATCACATTTGCAGCAAACGGACCAGATCAGATACATTGACCACACCCGGTATTATTTGATGAAGCAGGCCGCCAAATTTGATTTGTATTGCACCGATGCCATGGTAAAATATTTCCTACAAAAAGAACAGTTCATACAAACCTGTAATCCAGATTTTGTACGCTGTGTTTTGCTCGAGGCAAATGCCACGCCCCTGGAACGTTATCACAAAGTGGAGGAACATCAGGTACAAAACAAACTTAATGGGGCCTATCTTACGGGTGGTGGCTCCTTTGAAAGTTTTCTGGGTGCGGTAACCAAACTGTGTGTCTACCCATCGGTTATACCTTTGAAGTACGTCTGCAGTGGGCGATTGTATGAAAGACCGAGTGAGGAAGAAAACCACGCAGCTTCCTTGTACACAGCCATCCAGACAAATGCCGTGCAGACTTTTGTGGCTTGCCTAAATGCCCAGCAGGCTGAGGAACATATGGATACAATTCTAAATCGTTGTGTTGATTTCTATAAGACTTTTGCCAATCTACACTTTCGTGTGGTGTATGTTAAGGCAGCGGATTTAATGCCTTCGGAAAGTTTACGAGCCCAAATTGAGGTGTATTCACCGCATGAAAAACGTTATGTGTGTGTGGGTCGTATTAGCAATTACAAGGATTTCGTTAGCAAACGTATACTCTTTACAATGCGTGAACAAAAGGAGTATAAATTCTTGCATTTAATTGGGGGTCCCATTCTATATACAACACGCCTCATTGCTGCCTTAATGGAGAGTCAGGAGCCCTTGGATTACCAGAAACTTATGGAGAATTTGAAACTGAAACCACAGCAACAACAACAACAACCATCTTCATCAGATGCTAGTAGTAAAGAAAAACTTGAAGAATTCAAATCGTTATTTAAATAAAACAACCGCAACCACCACCTGTTGCAGCATTTCTAAATGGAAATTTTGTTTGTTTTTTATTTTTGTTTAATCTTTTATTTTCTATTGAGTATTTAAAAAAATCCTGTTGTTTTATAATATTTTTATTTTTCCTGTTTAGTTTTTTAGTTGTAGTTATTAGTTTTATATAATTAACACTTAATATTAGCTTTTGGAAATCCTTTGCGAAAATTCTCACATTTCGGTGTGGTAAATGTTATGGCCTTCATGCCATCCATATCGTTGACGGAATTACTGCGTGGCTTAAATGTGTAGACGGTATTGTAGCTTAGTTTGCTAAAGACCAGGGAGTCCTTCTGTAAAATAGAGGAAGGGGCAAAAAATAGAAATCATGACAATTTAGTGAGTAGCAAAAATTATTTAAATTTTTAAAAGACTAAAGTCCAGTTTTGTTTCTTTTTAGTTTACAAATCATTTGGAAATATTTGGAGACACATGTATAGTTTTTTTGCAATTTGAGCTACAAGAAACGTGTCCATTGCTCCCTTTTTTACTGCAATTTGAGTGTCAAGTTCATCAATATAGTTTTTTCAATATTAATTGTCTTGGATTCAAGTTCAGCTTAACAAAAATAGAACAATGACCGTATCTTGTTTCAATAACCCAATACTTACATTAACACGTATGGCATTGTATTCACCTTCTTCGCAATTTGTTTGCAGCGGACAAAGTTCATATATTCTGGAAAGAGGGAAGGTGAAATATGAGTCCAACATCAATTTAAAAACTTAATTTATATTTGGTCTGTTTCAGAACTGCTAGAATGTAAAAGTTTTTACTATGATAACCGATTTTCCCTTTATGATATCGAAAAAAAATTGCAAAACTAGGAGATTGGTGCAGGTTCTGGAACAACCTTATTTATGGTATTTATGGATAAGATATATTTTATGTGTGGTAGCTAATCGAAATTTCTCTATCTATAGAAGTTGTTCTCTCTATGGAAGATTTGCAAAAAATTCTTTAGAAGCTAATTATACCCTCAGCCATATGGCTAGCGATTGTATATATAATTTGGTACGGCCAAAACGTGACTCATCGAAATAACGGTTTTAGACCTTAGGTCTCTTTGGGCCAAATCCGTTTCAAGATATTTGGAGTCGATCTAGCGATGCCCGTCCGTTCGTTTGTCCGCCTGTCTGGCTGGTTGGTGCGCACAATAACTCTCGAAGGGAGTAATCGATTTGATCCAAACTTGCTTCATTATAATATTATTGTCAAACTTAGATCGAGTTCGGAGATGGGCAATATCGGTCCACTCCTTCTGGCACCTCCCCCACAAAATGTCAATATTTTCAAGGAAAGTAATCTACTGCACAGGAAGAGAAAGGATAAACCGATTTTGCCCCTACTTTGCAAATCCTAATAAATTTATGAGTGCTAGGTCAGTTGCGAAAATGGACAATATCGGTCCACTCCATCGAGTACCTCCAACAAAAAGGGTCAATATTTTGAATAATTAGAACTCTCGTAAAATGTGATTTAAGTGTCCGATTATCTTCAAATTTCACACATCGCAACATTTTTATTAACCCAAGGTCTGCTGTGAAAATGGAGAACATTTTTTCACTCCTTAAGGAAGCTCCCCACAAAGGGTCAAAATTTTGAATATCAATGAAGCTCATAAAACACGAAATTAACATTCGATTCCATTCGGACTTGGTACATCTCAATATTCCCATCTACACAAGATCTGTAATAAAGATGGTAGAGATCGGACCATTCGTTCTGGTACCGCCCCCACAAAGGGTTAAAGTTTTGTATAACCAAAACGATCATAAAATCCGAAATAAGCATTCGGTTCTCTTCAAATTACACAAATTTTTTCCCTCGCCACCTTGGATTTCACGCTTTTGATGTCGGAAGAACATAGTCGCACTTCCATTTTATCAATGGGGACGCCGCTCTGTCCTACTTCTATCTCGATTGCCCTTTTGAGGTTTCGACCGGATTCACCACTGTTCTGAACAATATCCCCTGTTTATCGGGAGTTCCCTTAGTGTTGAGTTAAGATATTTCCTCTCGAACTTTGTAACGAATGTCAGGTTAGTCCTGATAAGCTGCAATTCCTTGTGAGCGAGTTTTGATGGATCCCCATCGACTAGAGTAGTTTACTGGCCGCCGATATGCCTTCTTATCCGTCGCCTTCTTGGATTTCACGTTTTTGGTGTCTGGAAAACTCAGTGGCACTTCCACTTCTTCGCTGCTCTGCCCTCCGTCTACCTCGATTGCCTTCTACCTTGAGAGCATGAGAATGTCGGTGTTTACCGACGAATTGGTTTTGGGGCCGTTGGAAATTCTCAAGTCGACTTTTTTGGCAGTCAACCCCTGGCTAGAGGTCGAAATATGAACGTTGGTGGTATCTATATCTTCAACCTTGTCAGCCGGGGCCTTTCCCAAAAGTCTACAGGTATCCTGACCTAACTCAGCCTAAGAGGTTCCATATCTGCAACAATTTATGCGCTTATTTGCTGTTGTCGTTAACAAGGTCAGATCATTGTTGCCTCCCATTCTTCCCGTCCGTTTCGTCCTTCGGGTGGTAGGAGACGATCCTGAATCTTAAGACCCGATTCCGATCTTAAAGTTATTTTTGTTGAGGTGGCGGTAAGCTTCGCACTTGCAGCTTTGTTGACTGACCGTGCCAAGGTGTCCATACCGGCATCAGTCCAATTAGGGTCGGTGACACATTTTTTGGCTCGGTTTTTAAAATTTTATTTTCAATACGTCATTGTGTTGTGAATACCAACGACTTTCTTGGCAGTCAACCCGTGACTGGAGGTCGAAATATGAACTTCAGTGGTATCTATATCCTCTTCCTTGTCAGGCCGGGGCCTTTCCCAAAAGTCTACAGGGTTACTGACCTGACTCAGCCTAAACGGTTCCATATCCGCAGTTATTTATCAGATTATTTGCTGTTGCCGTTAACAAGGTCAGATCATTGTCTCCTCCCAGGCTTCCCGTCCGTTTCGTTTCTTCTGGTGGTAGCAGGCGATTCTGAATCCTAAGACCCGAGTCCGATCTTAAAGTTATTTTTGTTGAGCTTTGTTGTACAAAGTACAAATAGGATCGGCGACACATTTTTTGCCTTGGTTTTTAAAATTTAATTTTCCTATTGCGAAGGGATTGATGTCGACCATGACATAGCCTCCATGGTATGGACTTCGTTGAGGCATCCAGGTATCAGTAAAGCTACATTAGAATGCAGTCGGTTCCCTGACTGCAAAGCTGCACCATTGATGGGCATGTGGTTGTATAATACCCCAGCCTTGGGGGGGGGGGGGGGGGGGGGGGGGTTGGTCATCTTTATTTGAGAACCACCACAGAGATTTGACTATTTTAGGGGCGCCGAAAAATCGCCTCGTTAGTCTTATGATCATCGGCAATTGGGTATTTAAGCGGAGACCCTCCCCCCAGACTGTCGTCAAATGTTTGTTTAATTCGCCACAAGGATATCTACTGGCCCTTTCACTACCCGTAACCTGTGGACCAGCCCGCTAGCAATCAGCTATGCTCCCTGAAGGTGGTACCTTTCCCACAGTCAGTCTTATGATCATTGGCAATTGGGTATTTAAGGCGAGACCCTCCCCCCGACTGTTTGCAAATATTTTTTCAATTCGCAGCTACAAGGATATCTACTGTCCCTTTCACTATGCGTGACCTATGGATCACTCCGATTGCAATCAGCTATGCGCCCCGAAGGTGGTACCTTTCCCACAGAGTCAAATTAAAAAAAAAAAACTATTTCCCTTCGTTTTTCCCAAGGTTTGAGTACATACGAAGCTAGGCATATTAATGTCAAATTATATGAGAAAAATGACGGCAGAATTCGAGTGCGACTCTGGCATCCTTTTATGATATGCCATAAAATATGCCATGCGAAGACTTCACCCACACTTTAATGCAGACATCCTGCGATGGTTTCTTGCTAGGTTCTACTGGATGTTCTTCGA
Organism: Musca domestica; assembly: GCF_030504385.1. Classification (NCBI taxonomy): domain Eukaryota; kingdom Metazoa; phylum Arthropoda; class Insecta; order Diptera; family Muscidae; genus Musca; species Musca domestica. Next base: position 2,330,756 of record NW_026712312.1, read on the forward strand.
TAACTTTTGGCAATATTTGCCCGTGAGAGGGAAAATTCTCTCAGTACAAGCTAATGAGGAAAAGTAACCTCACCTTTATTTATTAAAATATAGATTAAAATCAATTTCCTTTTACACATACTTTTCCTCCTTTGGATGGAATCCTGATATGACCACCAGCATGCCAAGTTTGCGATTTAAACGATATTTTACTTCAAATGTATCCATGGATTTTGTTGAAGATGAGGACGACGAGGATGATGATGTCGTCGCCGATGATGAATAAGTACTATTTTTTATTGACAACGATGAGGTGGATGGTGTATCGGCAAGAGAGGCATCATTTAGGGAATATTTTTTCGTATAGTAACGCTCATCGATGGATGACAGGGCATTGGCACTCAGGCCATCACTGTCACGTGTTGATATCTGCTGTTGGTGTGGCTGCTGCTGCTGTTGATCCCTGCCACATTTCAGCGGCTCAAAGGTTTGTGTTGGCACAATTGTGGTATTGTAGAGGATTGAGTGTTTTTCCGATTTAAGGCGTTTACGTCCATTTATAGACAAGGCTTGCACTTGTATGTAGTAACTAGAATCAGGAATAAGTTTGGTAATTTCATATTGATGACGCTGCAAAGAAAAGGTGAAACAAAATTTTTATTGGAAAGAAGAGCTAGGGGCAGAACATTTCCTTACATCCTTGACATAGGCCTCATTCGATACAAAGGACTCATGAAATGTATTTACATAAAGTGACCAAATTATTTTATATTTTTCTATGGGCAAATTCGATTTGGAGGCACACCACACGATTTTGATGGTCACACGCTGGCCATCGTAATGTGAGGAGACAACCTTTAGATCAGCCGGAGGTTTTGGTGGTTTAGGATCTGAAATGGAAAGAAAAACGTGAGTAGTAGATTTAAAAAAAATGGAAAATTTACTAAATCGAGGATTTGAGAAATAAAATCGAAACAACCATGGACCAAGTAATCCTAAGAGGATCATGTACCAAGATTTATAGAAATCTGACCCTTTGTGGGGGAGGTAGTAGAAGGGGTTGGCAGATATATTCCATCTTCACAGCATATCTTGTGTTAGTATAAATAATGGGATGTGTGAAATATAAAGAGAACCGGATGCTTATTTCGGATTTTATGATTGTTTTGGTTATTCAACATTTTAACCCTTTGTGGGGGAGGTACCAGAAGGAATTATCCGATCTCTACCATCTTTATAGGAGATCGCGTGTTGATAGAAATATTCAGATGTGACAAGTCTAAATGGGAACGGATGTTAATTTCGTGTTTTATGAGCTTCATGAATATTCAAAATTTTGACCCTTTGTGGGGGAGGTACCAGAAGGAGTGAACCGATATATTCCATCTTCACAGCAGATCTTATGTTAGTGGAAATAATGGGATGTGTGTAATTTGAAGAGAACCAGATGCTTATTTCGTATTTTATGATCGTTTTGGATATTCAAAACTTCGACCCTTAATGGGGGACGTACCAGAAGGAAGGGTCCGATACCTCCCGTCTTTGTAACAGATCCTACGTTGATGGAAATATTGAGATCTGCTAAATCTGAATGGAATCGAATGTTAATTTCGTATTTTATGAGCTTCACGAATATTCAAAATTTGGACCCCTTGTGGGAGAGGTACCACAAGGAGTGGACCGATATATTCCATCTTCACACCAGACCTTGGGTTAATCAAAATATTGTGATGTTTGTAATTTAAAGAGAAGCGGATGCTTATTTCGGATTTTATGATTGTTTTTGGTTATTCAACATTTTTACCCTTTGTGGGGCAGGTACCAGAAGGAATGGTCCGATCTCTACCATATTTATAACAGATATTGTGTTGATGGAAATACTGAGATGTGCCAAATCTGATTGGAATCGGATGTTCATTTCCTGTTTTATGAGCGTTATGGCTCTTCAAAATTTTGACCCTTTGTGGGGTAGGTACCGGAAAGAATCCACCGATATATTCCATCTTCACAGCAGATCTTGTGTTAGTAGTAATAATGGTATATACGAAATATGAAGAGGACCGGTTGCTTATTTCGGATTTTATGATTATTTTTGGATATTCAAAATGTTAACCCTAAGTGGGGGAGGTACCAGAAGGAATGCTCCGATCTCTACTATCTTTATAACAGATCTTGTGTTGATGGAAATATTCAAGTCTGAATGGAATTGGTTGTTAATTTCGCGTTTTATGAGCTTCATGGAGGAATCGACCGATATATTTCATCTTCACACCAGACCTTGAGGAGCTCTATAGAATCCTCCAACTTGGTGTTTTTTTCAAAAACTATTTTTACGATTATACTTACGATTTGGTAAAGTAAATGCTTGCGATGGTTCCGAATAGCCACGAAAACCATAAGCATTGATGGCTGCCACACGCACCTGATACCAGCGACCAGGCCTTAAATAAAATCCTACAGTGGTTCTGGGCAAAAAAAGAAAAAAACCAACAATTTATTTAGCTTCTTCTACATCATCCGTCGCGTCCCCCCTCCCCATCGCATACTTACAACATTCTATTTAAATCTAATACCTCAGCCAATAGTTCAACCGGCTGATACTGCCAGGCACTCAGTTTGCGTGGCGATAGCTGCGACCCGATGTGATGACGTATCTCGACATGAAAATAGTATGACGAATTCGATTGCAATGTGATTTCGACTTTTAGCTCTCGGGCGATCAGCGTGCACTTAAGTATCTTTGGTATTGGCGGCAGCAGACTGTCGTCACGCACCCCAATTGGCTGCATGCAAACGGGTCCGCATGCGGAGCTACAGCATTTCTGCACTTCGGGACAATCGAAGTCATAGCTGCAGTTATCCAGGCACGAGAGTTTCTGCAGCGGCTGGATGTTGATGTTTTGAAAGATGGCATTCTGCATGACCGGACAATAGCCGCGACGCGGCGCTTTGATCATATCGATTTGGCATTGTTTGCGACATGATTCACAGTCGCCAAGGTAGCGTGTTCCACCGCCATTGGAACTGCTGCCGCTGCTGCTGCTCGAGCTGTCCTGGCATTTAGCATAGCATTGTAGTTCGAGGATTTTATCACGCACATCGATATTGGCAATGTGTTGCATTTGTGAGGATCGATAACGGCCGCCTCCCAAGCCACCGCCACCACTACGACCATGATGGCGACACAGGGCCTTTGTGGGAGCATTGAGTATCCATAGCGTAATGAGTAGTATTTTTAACATAAATATATTTAACATTGTCTTCCGGTCGACGGTTCCGACTTTGGTTTATCCTTTCTTTGCTACGTTGTTCGGATGGAGTTTCAGAGATTCAATTAATTTATCAACTTCATGATGTACTTTTGTTTGTTTTTATTTTACTTTACTGAAATGAGAGAAAAGAGATTTGATTTTATTCTTTGCTGAAATGAGAGACAAGAGATTAATGGTTTTTTATGTCAATATTTTGATTGGATGCTCTATTTTTAAAGTCTTTTACATGGCCTCCAGAGAGTCTATTATCTATGGAAAAGCTATCATTACCGATGTATGCATGGGGTTGTCAGGGGGGCCGAGCCCCCTATCGAAATTATACATTAAATGTGTACGACCAGTAACATTCACTGAGGTAAGGTTTCTTTTCTTTTGCAAGAAAACTGTGAAATGTTAACAAACGGGATTCCTGCATAAACTTGCAAGCAATTAGCTGATTTGTCAAAATAATAATAATAATAATAATAATAATAATAATAATAATAATAATAATAATAATAATAATATAATAATAATAATAATAATAATAATATAATAATATAATAATAATATAATAATAATAATAATAATAATAATAATAATAATAATAATAATAATAATAATAATAATAATAATAATAATAATAATAATAATAATAATAATAATAATAATAATAATAATAATAATAATATAATAATAATAATAATAATAATAATAATAATAATAATAATAATAATAATAATAATAATATAATAATAATAATAATAATAATAATAATAATAATAATAATAATAATAATAATAATAATAATAATAATATAATAATAATAATAATAATATAATAATAATAATAATAATAATAATAATAATAATAATAATAATAATAATAATAATAATAATAATAATAATAATAATAATAATAATAATAATAATAATAATAATATAATAATAATAATAATAATAATAATAATAATAATAATAATAATAATAATAATAATAATAATAATAATAATAATAATAATAATAATAATAATAATAATAATAATAATATAATAATAATAATAATAATATAATAATAATATAAATAATAATAATAATAATAATAATAATAATAATAATAATAATAATAATAATAATAATAATAATAATAATAATAATAATATAACAAGTAAAAAAGTATCGGTCGGTTTTGCCGACAGATGTATACCCTCAGCCCTCTTCACCCTCTATGGAGTGGGTTTTTAAAGAATGGGTCAATATTGTCAATTTCGTATCGGACCTACATAAATATGATATAAATATTATTATAGCAAATGGATATAGCAATTGTAAGGAATCACTGAGTTGTTTCGCAATTTATGACAGATAAAAATATTGAAAATGTGTCTCTTTGTGGGTGAGGTACCACAAGGTGTTCGCAGATATATAGGATCATCTTCAAAACAGATCTGGTGTTAGCAAAAATAATTTGTATGTGTGAAATTTGAAAAAAGTTGAATCCTTATTTCACTTTCTTTGAGCGTTATGTTTTTCAAAATTAGATTATTGCTTCCTTTCTGTGCAGAAAATATATATCTCAAATTTTCGACCATTTGTGGGGGAGGTACCATAAGATGTGGACCGATATACTTCATCTTAACACCAGAGCTTGGGTTAATATAAATATTGGGATGTGCGCCATTCGAAGACAATCGGACTCATACATCACATTTTATGAGAGTTGTAATTATTCAAAATTTTGACCATTTGTGGGGGACGTAATTGAAGGAGTGAACCGATATTGTCCATTTTTACACCTAACGTAGAACTGATGCAAATATTAGGATTTGCAAAGTGAGAGCAAAATCGGATTATCCTTTCTCTTTTTGTGCAAAAAATATATTTTTTGCAAATTTCGACCTTTTGTGGGGGAGGTACCAGAAGGAGTGGACCGATATATTCCATCTTAACATCAGATCTTGGGTTAATATAAATATTGGGATGTGTGAAATTTCAAAACAATCAGACTCTTACATCACATTTTATGAGAATTGTGATTATTTAAAGTTTTGACCCTTTGTGGGGGAGGTACCAGAAGGAGTGGACCGATATTCTCCATTTTCGCACCAGACCTAGCAATGGTGCAAATATTAGGATTTGCAAAGTAGCAGAATAATCGAATTATTCTTTCTCTTTCTGTGCAAAAAAAAAAAAAATATTTTTTTTTTTTGAAAATTTCGACCTTTTGTGGGGGAGGTACCAGAAGGAGTGGACCGATATATTCCATCTTAACACCAGACCTTGGGTTAATGTAAATATTGGGATGTGTAAAATTTTAAGACAATCGGACACTTACATCACATTTTATGAGAGTTGTAATTATTCAAAATTTTTACCATTTGTGGGGGAGGTACTTGATGGAGTGGGCCGATATTTTCCATTTTCACACCCGACCTCACACTGACGCAAATATTAAGATTTGCAAAGTTGGAGCAAAATCGGACTATAATTTCTCTTTCTGTGCAAAAATTAAATTTTTTGAAAATTTCGAACTTTTGTGGGGGAGGTACCAGAAGGAGTGGACCGATATTGCCCATCTCCGAACTCGATCTAAGTTTGATAAAAATATTACGATGTACCAAGTTTGGACCAAATTGGATACTCCCTTCGAGAGTTATCGTGCGCACCAGCCAGCCAGACAGACAGACAGACAGACAGACGGACGGACGGACGGACGGACGGACATCGCTAGATCGACTCCAAATGTTCTGAAACGGATTTGGTCCAAAGAGACCTAGGGTCTAAAACCGTTATTTCGACTAGGCACGTTTTGGCCGTATCAAATGATATATACCCTCTGTAGCCATATGGCTGAGGGTATAATAATAATAATAATAATAATAATAATAATAATAATAATAATAATAATAATAATATAATAATAATAATAATAATAATATAATAATAATAATAATAATAATAATAATAATAATAATAATAATAATAATAATAATAATAATAATAATAATAATAATAATATAATAATAATAATAATAATAATAATAATAATAATAATAATAATAATAATAATAATAATAATAATAATAATAATAATAATAATAATAATAATAATAATAATATAATAATAATAATAATAATAATAATAATAATAATATAATAATAATAATAATAATAATAATAATAATAATAATAATATAATAATAATAATAATATAATAATAATAATAATAATAATAATAATAATAATAATAATAATAATAATAATAATAATAATAATAATAATAATAATAATAATAATAATAATAATAATAATAATAATAATAATTATAATAATAATAATAATAATAATAATAATAATAATAATAATAATAATAATAATAATAATAATCATCGCTTTGGACCACTTCCGTTTTCGGACATTTGGTGTCGAACTAACTGATGTCCATCTGTCTGTCTGGCTGGCTGGGGCGCACTATAATTCTCGAGGGTAGTATCCGATTTAATCCAAACTTGGTACATCGTAATATTATTATCAAACTAAGATCGAGTTCGGAGATGGGTAATATCGATCCACTCCTTCTGGTACCCCCACCCCACAAAATGTCAACATTTTCAAAGAAAATAATTTACTGCACAGAAAGAGAAAGGATAATCCGATTTTGCTCCAACTTTGCAAATCTTAATATTTGCAGCAGTGCTAGGTCAGGTGCGAAAATGGACAATATCGGTCCACTCTATCAAGTACCTCCCCCACAAGGGGTCAAAAATTTTAATAATTCGAACTCTTATAAAATGTGATGTAAGTGGCCGATTTTTTTCAACTAACACACATCATAATATTTTTATTAACCCAGACCATTCCTTCTGGTACCTCCTCCACAATGTTTGACCCTTTGAATAACGAAAACTATAATAAAATCCGAAATAAGCATCCGATTCTCTTCAAATTACACACATCATAATATTTTTATTAACCCAAGGTCTGGTGTAAAGATAGAATATATCGGTCCACTCCACTCCATCCATGAAGCTCATAAAACGCTAAATTAAAATCCGATTCCATTCAGACTTGGTACATCTCAATATTTCCATTAACACAGCATTTCTTCTGGTACCTCCCACACATAGGATGTTGAAAAACAAAACGCTCAAAGAAGGCAAAATAAGCATCCAAGTCTCTAAAAAATCACACATTCAAATATTTTTGCTAACACAAGATCTGTTGTGAAGAAGATATATATCTGCGAATCCCTTCTGATACGTCACCCACAAAGGGTCTCAATTTCCAATACATATATCTGTTATATCTCATATAAAGTGAAGAATGTAACCAATATAGCCCAAACCTGGCACCTCGCAATATCTATATCATATTTATTTTGGTACGAAATACGAAATTGACACTATTTGCTCATTCCTTCGGAACCTACTCCATAGAGGGTCAACAATTTGAATAATTATACCAGAAGTCGAAATAAATTTAAATAATCGAACATTGGCTGAGGGTATACATCTGTTAGCAAAACTGACTGATACTTTTATCTTGTTTTTTTTTAAACCTTGAATGTTACAGAACACACCTATTACACTCTTCAAAAACTTTACCGTTTTTGAAAAATTAAAAAAATATCAAAATTTTTTTACTTCCAAAAATTAATTTCAAATTAAGCAAAAAAATGCCTCCTCACAAAGCAACCAATCACTCCAGAAGGAAGAAGAGAAGAACACCCCTGAAATTCCAACGCCGTCCCCGCATGTATAACATGGGAACTCAGGTTACCGAACGAGATATAATCGACAGCTTTGAAGAGAAATGTAATCGACCCCAAACGCCCTATCAAATCCATCAATGTAATCGCATCAAACGTAAGGAGAGAAAATATTCGAATATTTTTATGAGTGGCGTACTTATGAAGGCTTCGGAGAGCAGTTTACAAGAATCGGTGTCATATGATTTTGGTCCAACGACCATTAATAAATATGGGCGTATTCTATAGACGCTGGGCGGGGGTTTGTGAAATGTAAAATTCCGGTGTAGAATTTGAAGTTTGTGCAATGTAAAATTCCAGTGTAAAATTGACAAATAAATGAGTCTGCATCGAACCCATTCTTAAAGGCTACCAATTTATTGCGGCGCCAACTAAATGGGAATTTGATGAATAGAAATTATTAGTAAAGTCCTCTCCGAGAACTTAAAATGCAAGAAATGTTTGAAAGAGATTTTGAAGAGAGAAGAGAGCAACTATTTTCTCTTCCTCGTTTTGTTTGCTGCGATTGTATGGGAGTTATAGTTATATTTTCTGCATGGCGCCCAATGTGACAATCGCATTCCCTTAAGTTAATTTTTCGGCTAATTAGGTATGCTGCATGTTGGAAATTGTATGATGAGATGGTATATTTCAATCCTATTTCTTCTCTATTTTTCAGAGAGCAATTAAAAATGTCGACCATGAATTTGTTAGAAGATTCTGATTTTGGTAACTTTATAAGTTTTTTTCTTTACAACATTTCTTAAGAAAAAAAAAACGGTCGAATCGGGCTCATTCAAAAATCAAGTTCATGTCTTTGAAGCCAAAATCTCATTAACCCTAAAATTTATATATATTGGGCGCCACATTGGTATGTGACATTTACCACCGACGATAGCACCCTACGATATGACCTTTGGGGGGATGTAATTTCACCAAGCGAGAGGCGAAATCATTCCATCTGCGGAAAATTTCAAACAAAACAAGGTATGTTCTCCGATCAAATATAATTGGGCGCCATAGTGATATAAGGTTGAGGTAAAAAAACTGCAACAAAGTCAAACGCCATAATTTTTACATTTTTGTTTTAAATTGTATTGAATGAAATCAAAAAATGTCGGAAGTTTTTTCATCTCACCCGGTATGTGCCCTACATTGATCTGGCGATATTTTTTTTTGCTTCTGGAGAGCAATGTGTTTACGATTGGTGTCCACAAGCTTGGGCAAAGGGTAGCTTAATGGACGTCCTCAAATGGCGCCCAATGTTCCAAATGGAACCCATGTTGGTGATCGGCTATCAATAATACTGGGATGAAGTCTTTCATACTGGCGCTTATAGTGTTTGTTACTGGCGACAAAGTCGAAAATCTCAGGTATCCTTGCCTTACTGTAACTATCTTTTTAATAGGCCTTGAAAACCAGTTTGGGGGCTAGCGATACTTTTGGATATTGTTGCCGTTGTTTATACCCATATTCCATATGGCTACAGAGGGTATATATCATTTGATACGGCAAAACGTGTCTCATCAAAATAACGGTTATAGACTCTAGGTGTCTTTAGACCAAATCCGTTTTAGGATATTTGGAGTCAATCTAGCGATATCCATCCGTCCGTCTGACTGGTTGGTGTGCACGATAACTCTCGAAGGGAGTAACCGATTTGGTCCAAACTTAGTACATCGTAATATTTTTATCAAACTTAGATCGTGTTCGGAGATGGGCAATATCAGTCCACTCCTTCTGGTACCTCCTCCACAAAATGTCAACATTTTCAAAGAAAATAATTTACTGCACAGAAAGAGAAACGATAACTCGATTTTGCTCTAACTTTGCAAATCCTAATATTTGTATCAGTGCTAGGTCAGGTGAGAAAATTGAAAATATCGGTCCACTTCATCAAGTACCTCCCCCACAAAGGATCAAAATTTAGAATAATTATAACTCTTGTAAAATGTGATGTGATTATCCGATTGTCTTCAAATTACACACATCATAATATTTTTATTAACCCGAGGTCTGGTGTGAAGATGAAATATGTCGGTCCACTCGTTTCGGACCTCCCCCACAAAGGGTCAAAGTTTCGAATAACCAAAACGATTATAAAATCAGAAGGAAGCATCTGGTTCTCTACATATTTCACACGTTCCATTATTTTTACTAAAACAAGATCTGCTGTAAAGATGGAATATATCGGTCCACTCCTTTTGGTACCTCCCCCACACAGGGTAAATATTTTTAATATTCATGAATCTCTTAACACACGAAATTAACATCCGATTACATTTAGACTTGGACATCTCAACATTTCCATCAACACAATATATGTTATAAAGGTAGAGATCGGATCATTTCTTCTGGTACCTCCCCCACAAAGGGTTAAAGTTTTGAATAACCAAAACGATGATAAAATCCAAAATAAGCATCCGGTTCTCTTCATATTTCACACATCCCATTATTTCTACTAACACAAGATCTGCTGTGTAGATGGGATAAATCGGTAAACTTCTTCTGGTACCTCCCCCACAAAGGGTCAAAATTTTGAATAAACATGAAGCTCTTAAAACGCGAACTTAAAATTCGATTCCATTCAGACTTAGCAAGTCTCAAACTTTCTATCAACACAAGATCTGTTGCAAAGATGGTAGAGATCGGAGCATTTCTTCTGGTACCTTCCCCACAAAGGGTCAAGATTTTGAAAACCAAAATGATCAAAAAATCCGAAATAAGCATCCGCATTAGCATTAAACTCTCTTCAAACTTCACACAATCAAGAAAACTTTGGAAAATCACATACAACGTCGTACCTCTTTCAGTCTTCTTCTTTATTACCACTTATATCAAAGGTTCCCGGCCCCATTAAAATCAACCTAATGAGCTGTCCATTATTGTCCTTTTTTACACTCTTTCCCACACCGACATGGGGCCTCCCTATAAATTATATTTAAATTAACGCTCAAACAACTCAATTCCCAATTTCACTGCCAAGTGCACCTACGATCGAGCGTGGAGAACAAGTTTCGCCAAAGAAAATGCCAAAAAACATAAATGAAGCAGAAATCTTTATTAGCCATTAATGTCCACAGTTTGCGATATCCGCAAATCGATGAGATGAGGACCGACCGACACAGCATATTTTTTGAGATGGTGGTGTCCACACATAATAAGTTATTGGCCCATTGGCCATTCCAAGATTGACAGTTAGCAAGCAGTTGCACTTAGTCGGTAGAAGGTAGATGGTGGAAAAAAAAACATGGAGAAGATGTCCGTAGGCTGTAATCTCTGTTCGTGGCAAAAGAACAATCATCACACGAAGCAGCGTTTCGTGTTATTGCGCCTCATAAACGACACCAAAACAAAAACGAGAGGGAGAGAGAGAGGGAGAGAAATGAAAATCAAATGTGTTGCTTGACATTTTTATTGCATGTCATTTAAAATAGTTGTCGATCTTCGGCGGCTGGACATTTGTAGATTTGTGCCGATGCCGATGCCGCCGCCACTACCAATGATGACAACAACAACAGCAACATCGATATTTGTCATTCAAGTGGTTATTTGGCTAACTTGTCGTTCCAAGGTAGATGGACTAGGTAATCGCATCAGCCCAGCTGACGGCACCATTAAATGTCAAAACGAATTGTTGTAATGAAGAATTCGCCCTAAATGAATGCAACAACAAATTGGTTTATGTTGTCTTCCCTAAAAGTACCTTTTTATAATATTTCAAATAATTTAAGAGTAAGTTAAGAGTGAAACCAGTAAAAAATTAAAAGAACATGAAGGAAGGAGGTTAGAATGGAGTGCAGCTTTAAGAATTAAGTTAGCCTCAACATCTAAGATTCCCAAAGCACATCACGGGAAGTAGTGCAAGAATTAGACTCTTGTCATTTGCAGTTCCGGAAAACTTTCGGTTTAAACCAGTAAAATATAGTCATTATAAGTTTCTTTGTTTAAAAAATATCGCAATACTACAATTAATACTTATTTTAGTCTTATTTGTTTTACAATAAAAACTTTTATTGCGACGTTCGTTTACGACGAGAGGGACACAAAATAAAATGTAAACAAACACCTCGTTTCTGATTGGTTGAAACAAATTTGCCGCAACTTTTAAATGTCATGGCGAATCTATGTTTTTCGCCTTAGATGCCAATTTTGACATTTGAGGGGACCACAAAAGTTGCTTTGTTGTAGCAATTCGCCGATGCGGTTACCTGTTAGATCTACCTTGTGTCGTTCCATCTCCGTTGCGGACCTTTTTCTTAGTTGTTGCCTCTTTATGTCATGTGCCGTTTGATGTTTAAAGAGGCTGCGCAGAAAAAAGGATGCAATTATGCAGTGTCAGGTTATGTTTGTGTATACCCTACAGCTAGAGCATTTTGATGCAGTTTTTATAGAAGTTTGGTGCGTGAATGTATTTTAACGCTTAAAGCCTGTCAATCTTTGACCGAGTTCTTCGTATGAAGATGAAATATATCGGCCCACTCCTTCTGGTACCTCCCCCACAAAGGGTCAAAATTATGAATATTTATAAAGCTAATAAAATACGAAACCTATATCCGATTCCATTCATATTTGACATCTCAACATTTCCATAAACACAAGATCTATCATAAAGATGGCAGAGATGGGACCAATTATTCTGGTACCTCCTCCACAAAGGGTCAAAATGTTGAATATTCTCTAAGCATGAGAATATATCAGTTATACAAATTTGGGAGTAAATGGGGAGATGGATAACACGTTAACATCAGAGCAAGTGAAGGAGAGAGAGAGAGAGACAGCAGAAATATGACCGTAAGTTTCTCAGAGAGCAATAGTAAAGAAATTAAGAATTAAAGAAATTGGATTATAACCGACATGTTAAAGAAGTTTTGTGAATAAAAATAGTCAGTTCAGTACAGTGGTGGCAAAAGAAGGCTCAAGTCGGGTTAGCTGTTATTTCACAACGGCTACATAAACTACATCAAAGAGGGAATGAAATACAAGAGATACTTTAGAAGTTACAGAAGACAATTACACACATTAGTAAATCGCTGTTCATGGGCTGCATCGGAAGTTACGCATAGGGGATTGTAGATCGTGTACCAGATTATCAAGCGAATTTATCATAGTGAGACAAAAAATTAACAAGTAAAGTTCAAATACGTCCAGTTATTAGAGGAGGCAAAGCATGAAAAGGCGGAACTACGAGCAACGAACATAATGCTTGAATGAAGCCTGAAGGTAGCTGTAGATGTCAGTGTTCGCCTTAAAGGAAATGTTGCTGTTATTGAACGTCGAGGTTCAAAGAGACCCACAACTTAGAATATGATGTGAGTGAATATTAATACAAAATCATGGACAAGAACTCAAGTTCGAATTGGAGGCTGCTGAGGAGAGATCATATGCTGTAAGAGTTCAAACGAATCCCAACGTAAAGTTAGAGCTCCAACAAGGCTTTAGCTATAGAAATAGCCGTGTCTAATTAATACGTCCAGTTGTTAGAGAAAGCAAAGAGTGATCTACTGGCAACGAAGATTGCTATAAATGTCAATGTTGGCCCTAAAGACAGGTTGCTTTTATGGAACGTCTTGGTTCAAAGAGACTTAAAATTGAAGGATAATGTGAATATAAATGCCATATCATACAAAATCAAGTGCGGGACATAATAAAGAAGGTTCGAATTGGTGGCTGCTGAGGAGAGATTAAATGCTGTAAAGGTGAGAGTACGTAAAAGGGCTTTTGACTGGTTGGCTTCTTTGTAGAGGAACAAAGCAATTTTAGGTTGACTTAGTTCGATTTTGGCACTACGCTCGTTTGTTATTTTCCGAAGAAGTCAGTTGATGACTTAAGACAGTCAAAGCCTTCTATGTATTTCCGCCTTAAGATTTTAAACAAATCTCAACATAAAGTCTTTGGAGGAGGAAGTAAAACTGCTTCGGAGAAGGTCCCACGAGAAGCAGAGAGAAAAAGAGATTTCCGAAAGAGTTTAAATAGAAGACGCTATTACTGAAGTTGAAATACTTGGGGAAGATAAAGAATAAAGTCTCGAGGACTTGAAAAGACAGCGCTCAAGCACTGAAGAATCGAAGTGGAAACAGAACTCGACAGAAGTCAATAATGAATGAACTGCTGCTAGAGATGTGTAGACGAAATAGGATGGTCATCTGCGATACTGGAATAAAAAGAAGCTGAAAGAAGCTCGTGTTGTCAAGAAGATGGAGATGCTTAGTGGAGGTGGTGCTGGTCGTAAACTCAGGCCGGATTGATAGGAAATTATGTTCAATTGCAACGCTGGAACGATAAGCTGTCCAAGGACCCCATTAACCCCGAAGACTTGAAAGGACAGCTCTAAAGCGCTGAAGAATCGAAGTGTAAAACAAAGACGTAAAAAGGGTGGCCATCTACGACGCTGGAATAAAAAGAAGCTGAGGGAAGCTCATATTGTCAAGAAGATGAACATGCTTAGTAGAGGTAGAACAGCTAGAAAAACGCAGGCTGGAGTGACAAAAAATTGGATACAATTACAACACTGGAACATTACGCTCTCCAAGGTCTGTTAGACGACGCTGCCATGGAAGGATAACACCATTGGCCTCAGAGAGAAAACGTTCCACGGAGAAGTTCAGTTTGAAAATTGAAGCAGGCCGATAAACGAGGAAGAGGTTCACTGTTTTGTAGAAAGCCCAACGAGCAGCTGAGAGCTAATGCGATAAGTTGCCTGCGAACATAGTGAACATTTTCCGGGAAATACGAAAGAGTTGGAGTAGAAGACCCCAATATCTCCAAAGACTTGAAAGGATAGCTAAAAAGCACTGAGGGATCGAAGAGGAAAAGAAAACAAGATGTTCTATCCACGTGGAAGCGGAACACGACAGAACTCAAGGATGAACTGTACACCAACGAGATGAAGACGAAATAGGATGGCATCTACGACGCCGGAATAAAAAGAAGCTGAAGGAAGCTCATATTGTCAAGAAGATGAAAATATTTAGTGGAGGTGGTGAAGCTAGAAGAACGGAGTGACAGAAAATTTGTATAATTGCAACGCTGGAACGATATGCTATCCAAGGTCTGTGAGATGGCGCTGACAGGGAAGAATGACAGCATTAGCCTCAGGGAGAAGAAGATGATGAAGAGGGTTCAGTTTGGAAATTGAAGCAGGCCGACACCGCAATTGGGGTTAACAAGGAGCTGATGCCCAAATATAAAGAACCTTGCGTAGTGAGCAAAGTACTTCCGAATGACCGCAAATCCCGTACCACAGAGTAATTGAAGCCTGCTATATCAGGCATTGGAAATCTGAGGATTCTGATGGACAAACCTAGGGCTACTCCTTCCCATTACTTTATTGTGACGTATTCTATTTTATTGTTTAATGACTAGATAACCGGGTCAGTCATCACCGTTAGGTTGGCCGAGCATGTAGTAGAATGGTTTGAATTGACACCAGTGCCGGAGATACAACTCTGTAAATATATCCGATTACCGATTATCAAATATGAAGATTGTAAGAATGAGATGTGACGAAATGAGAAAGATGATGAAATAAAAAGAAGAAGGCATCACTCTGTGAATAGCTGGCAAAGAGTTAACACATGGAAGAATTAAGAAGAAGTATGGAAAATCTTCTTGAATAAATCCGAATTTAGCATTATAAGTATGTTGCTATGATTCCACTGTAGAGTTCCAGTATTGCCACCTATGCCGAGTCTTCTTTTTTTTTCACTCCTTCTCTCACAGCATGTCGGCAAATATTAACAACTTTAGATGATTGCATCGGATCGTTCCAAAAGAAATATTTTCGAAATGAGCGGAGTGAGTGCGTGAATTTTTATGAAAACAGAAGGAGGTCCATCACCATCTAAAGGCATCATCTTCTTCTGCTTCTTTTGCAGAGAACAGCAGCAGCAGGAGTAACTGGTTTCTGCAGCTAAATAGCAACGTTTAGGCATTAACCAAAATCGCATGGTGAAATTATCAACATTCACAGACAGAAATGTAGTTGAGGGGGGAGGGGGGTATCAAAATCATTCATTTCATCCAACTGTCTAAGGATTGATCGGTTTGTGGCTGTCTGTCACCAGATAGCAAACGAGCGAGTGATCGAGGGTAGTCGCATGAATGGAATGCAAAAATTGTACATAAGTACATTAATGTTTGATTGGTAGGAATTTGATGTCGGCCGTTGATTCCATATATGGGCAAAGGAGGAGGGAGGTTGAGAGTGCCAGGGTAGGATAATGTTGAATTTAAAAGAATGAAAATTAAAAATGAAATATCTCTTATTCTACAGTCATTTTTGGACTGAAGACTTTCGATAGGTTAGAGGCTTTTAAGGGCATACTGGAGATAAAGTGTTGATAAATCCAGTCGGAAAAGTGCCTTTGAGACACATGCTCAATAAACTTGTCCTGTCGGGAAACCTTCTAACATAAGACCCTATCATAACAATATGGCGCCCAATGCCAATGAACAGACAGATGTATACCCCCAGCCTTGAGTTCTGATTATTCTAACTGTTGACCCTCTATGAGGGAGGTTCCGAAGCAGTTGGCCAATATTGTCCAATTCTTATCTGACCTAAGACTGGTATAAATATTACAACGTGCCATATTTGGCACGTCTACTTTCTATACTTTATATGAGATATGTGCAAATTTTTGGAAAATTTGGAAATATGCGTGAGGTGCCAGATATAGAGGGCCGAAATATTCCACTCCATCTAATACAGACGAAAATATTGATACGTGCAAAATTTAAAGGAAGTCGAACATTTATATCCAATTTTATACGAAATCATGAATTCCGCTTAATTACATATTCATCTCAGATTTCTGGCCAAAGGGGAATACTGAGATATAGCAAATTGTAAAGAAACGCCGACCTGTTTTGCAAGTTATGAGAGATACAAATATTGGAAATTGTGACCAAATACAAATATGTGAAATTGTGGGTGAGGTACTAGAAGGGGTTGGCAGATATCAATCATCGTCACAACAGTGATATTTGAAGAGAGTTGGATGCTTATTTCGCTTTCTTCGAGCGTTTTGGTTAACCCAAATTTTGACCCTTTGTGGGGGAGGTATCAGAAGCAATGAACCGATACATTTCATCTTCATAGCAGATCTTGTGTTAGTAGGAAAAATGGGATATGCTCTATACGAAGAGAATCGGTTGCTTATTTCGGATTTTATGATTTTTTTTGGATATTCAAAACTTTAAGCCTTTATGGGGGAGGTACCAGAAGGAGTGGTCCGATCTCTACCATCTTTATAACAGGTCTTGCGTTGATGGAAATATCGAGATGTACCAATTCTGAACGGAATCGGATGTTAATTTCGCGTTTTATGAGCTCCATGGATATTTAAAATTGTGGCCCTTTGTGGGGGAGCTACCAGAAGGAGTGGTCCGATATATTCCATCTTCACACCAGGCCTTGGGTTAATAAATATGTTGTGATGTTCGCAATTTAAAGAGAACCGGATGCTTATTTCGGTTTTTATGATTGTTTTTGGATATTCAAAATTGTGACCCTTTGTGGGGGAGGTGCAAGAAGGAGTGCACCGGTATGTCCCATCTTCACACCAGATCTTGTTTTAGCAAAAATATTGTGATGTGTGTAGTTTGAAGAGATCCGGATGTTTATTTCAGATTTTATGATCATTGTTGTTATTCTAAAATTTGACCCTTTGTGGGGGAAGTACCAGAAGGAGTGGTCCGATCTCTTCCTTCTTTATAACAGATCTTGTGTTGATGGAAATATTGAGATGTACCAAGTCTGAATGGAATCGGTTGTTAATTTCGTATTTTATGAGCTTCGTGAATATTCAAAATTTCGACCCTTTGTGGGGAGCTGCCAGAAGGAGTGGGCCAATATATTTCATTTTCACATCAGACCTTGGGTTAATAGAAATGTTGTCATGTGTGTAATTTGAAGACAATCGGACACTTACATCGCATTTTATAAGAGTTATAATTATTCAAAATGTTGACCCTTGGTGGGGGGGAGGTACTTGATGGATATATTTGGATTTGGAAAGTTGGAGCAAAATCGATTATTATCCTGATGTGAATGTGAATATAAATGCTGCGTCCTATAAAATCAAGTGCATGAACTCAAGTTCAAATTGGTGGGTGATGATGTGCCGTTTGTAATATTAAGGCCCATTCGAACTGGGGGTGTGAGTATTGGGACCCACCTGAGCAAAGTCTCACTATTTATGCTCTATATTTATTACACTTTTATTTTTCCTTTTTTTATAGTAATCAAAGCACATTTTTTAATTAATTAAAATTAACTTTAATTTATTCAAAAAAAAGAAAAAAAGGTATGATCACGTCAAGATCTTCTTTCCAACTCTACTCTTTTTTTCACAAACATCATCTCATATTAATTAATATTTTGATTCTTAAAACAATTGTTTCCATAAAAAAGTGGGAGTAAGTGGGAGAAAATAAAGAGCAACAGATTCGGTGATAGGTGAGAGAGAGAAAGCCAAAGAGAGTGTAATTTAACGGGGGATATTAAAACATGATGGTGAGAGTAATTAAATATAGATTTTGTGAGGGTTATAAAGAGAGAAAGTTATTAGAGTGGGTATACGAATGTGACTCTCTGGGTTATTTGGATCTCCGCCACAGTGCCACATAAGACGGTATCTTAACAAAAATCATTTTTAAAAACTTCTACATAATTTTCAATTTTAAATAATCCAAACACCCAAAATGTTGTGCTCCATAATTTATTTTACGTTGCCCACATTCCGTTTTAATTGCCAAAATGCCCAAAAAGGAGAAAGAAACAAAAAAGAACACAACAAAAACACCACAAACACAAAAATGGTACTCAAGCGTTTTGTGTTTTGGATGCGGTTTCTTAAATTTCACGGTTTCACAGGTAGGTTAAAGACCCTTTTCAATGTCAATGGTGCAGGTAGTGGTTTCGTTTTGGTGTTCTTTCTGTGGTCACTTCTTAATAAATCATTTAACCGATAACAAGATCGGTAGAAAAAAAAGAAAGAAATAAATAAAAACCAAATCTAATAATGAAAGATATATTTGATATTTTATGGTTAAGACTGCAGGAGACCAATGCTGTATTCACTGAACAGTGGTCACTTCGATATATGGATAAAGG
The DNA here is from genome assembly GCF_030504385.1 of Musca domestica. Lineage (NCBI taxonomy): Eukaryota > Metazoa > Arthropoda > Insecta > Diptera > Muscidae > Musca > Musca domestica. Next base: position 2,349,851 of record NW_026712312.1, read on the forward strand.
TTTGAATAAAATGTCAAAGTTTTTCTTTTTATACCCTCAGCCATATGGCTAGAGAGGGTATATATCGTTTGATACGGCCAAAAACGTGTCTCATCGAAATAATGGTTTTAGACCCTAGGTCTCTTTGGACCAATTTTCCTTTCAGCACATTTTGATCCGATCTATTGGCTCAATGGGCAATTTTGGTTCATTTCTTCTGAACCTACTTTAGGGTCAACAGTGTGAACAATCATAACAGAAGTCAAAATATAATTAAATAATTGAATACTGTCTGAGGGTATACAACTGTCGGCAAAACTGTCGACTGATACTTTTTAACTTGTTATCCGCCTCCACCATAATATGGAGGGTATATTAAGTTTGTCATTCCGTTTGTAACACCTCGAAATATACATTTTAGACCCCACAAGGTATATATACTCTTGATCAGCATAAAATTCTATGTCGATTTAGCGATGTCCATCCACCTATCCGTCTGTGGAAATCAGTTTAGCTTCCGAACGAAATGAAGTAGGTTGATAAAACTTTACTCAAAAGTGTATTATACCTGCAGGACTTTTGGTATTGAAAATGGGCCATGTAAGTCCCAGTTTTGGTATAGCCCCCATATAACGGTATTCTCCGATATTCGGTATTTTAATGATTTTAGCGACATTTTTCACCGGAATCGTTTCAAATTTGGTATTTGAAGTTCAAAATGGATACTACAGCCTATGACAGAAAATTATCTGTGCAAGTCCACGTCTTCGTATAGCCCCCATATAACGGTACCTCCCAAAATTCGGTATTTTGATGATTTTAGCTACCTTATTCACTGGAATTGTTTCAAATTTGGTATTTGAAGTTCATAATGGATACTACAGCCTAAGGCAGAAAAATGTCTGTGCAGGGGCACGTCTTGGTATAGTCCCATATTACGTAACCTCCTAAAATTCGGTATTTTGATGATTTTAGCGACATTATTCACCGGAATTGTTTCAAATTTTATTTTTGAAGTTCGTAAAGGATATTTCAGTCTATGACAGAAAATTGTCTTTGCAGGTCCAGGTCTTCGTATAGCCCCCATACAACGGTACCTCTCGATATTCGATATTTTGATGATTTTAGCGACATAGTTTACGGGATTGTTTCAAATTTGGTATTTGAAGTTCGTAATGGATACTACAGCCTATTACAGAAAATTGCCTGTGCAGGTCCACGTCTTCGTAGAGTCCCCATATAACGGTACCCCTCCGATATTCGGTATTTAAATATTTTTAGCGACATTTTTTACCGGAATTGTTTCAAATTTGGTATTTGAAGGTCGTAATGGGAACTACAGTCTGTGACTGAAAATTGTCTGTGCAGATCCACGTCTTCGTAGAGCCCCCATATAAAGGTACCCTCCGATATTCGGTATTTTAATGATTTTAGCGACATTATTTACCGAAATTGTTTCAAATTTGGTATTTGAAATTCGTAATGGTTACCAAAGCCTAAGACAGAAAATTGTCTATTCAGGTCCAGGTCTTCATATAGCACCCATATAACGTAACCTCCCAAAATTCCGTATTTTGATGATTTTAGCGACATTTTTCACTGGAATTGTTTCAAATTTGATATTTGAAGTTCGTAATGGTTACCAAAGCCTATGACAGAAAATTGCCTGTGCAGGTCCAAGTCTTTGTATAGCCCCCATACAACGGTACCTCCCGATATTCGGTATTTCGATGATCTTAGCGACATTATTCACAGGAATTGTTTCAAATTTAGTATTTGAAGTTCGTAATGGTTACCAAAGCCTAAGACAGAAAATTGCCTGTGCAGGCCTACGTCTTTGTATAGCCCCAATACAACGGTACCTCCTAAAATTCGGTATTTTGATGATTTCAGCGACATTATTCAATGGAATTGTTTCAAATTGGGTATTTGAAGTTCGTAATGATTACCAAAGCCTAAGACAGAAAATTGTCTGTGCAGATCCACGTCTTCGTATAGCACCCATATAAAGGTACCCTCCGATATTCGGTATTTTAATGATTTTAGCGACATTATTTACCGGAATTGTTTCAAATTTGGTATTTAAAGTTCGTAATGGATACTACAGCCTGTGACAGAGAATTGTCTGTGCAGGTCCACGTCTTCGCATAGCCTCCATATAACGTAACCTCCCAATATTCGGTATTTTAATGATTTTTAGCGACATTTTTCACTGGAATTGTTTCAAATTTGGTATTTGAAGTTCGTAATGGATGCTACAGCCTATGACAGAAAATTGTCTGTGCAGGTCCACGTTTTCATATAGCCCCCATATAACGGTACCTCCCGATATTCGGTATTTTGATGATTTTAGCTACCTTATTCAACGGAATTGTTTCAAATTTGGTATTTGAAATTCGTAATGGTTACAAAAGCCTAAGACAGAAAATTGTCTGTGCAGGTTCACGTCTTCGTATAGCTCCCATATAACGTATCCTCCCAAAATTCGGTATTTTTGATGATTTTAGCGACGGAATTTTTTCAAATTTGGTATTTGTGACTTCTTTGTACACAGTAAATCTCTTCTTTTCTAGAGACTGCTTATAATTACGATTTGACATTTAGTTCACAGATTTCGTATTTTCCTCCTCTCTTCACTTTTTATCTTCGCTCCTCTCCGTTGTCTTACGTCTTGTGCTTTCTTCTTCTCAGTTTTTAGTCGTTTCCCGCTGTGTAGTTTCTCCTCTTCATTTTGTTCCGCCTTTCGTTTGTTTTTTTTTTGAATTAATCATTCAACTTTGTTCGATAGCGGCATTATTTTGACGTTTTTGCTCAGTTTTGCTGCGTTTCCTTTCTCATACTCATTTAGTTCTGTTCTTTGAGAGAATATAATAACAATTTTGGATAGTTCTCATTTTTGCTACTAGTCCTATTAAATGTCATATTGGTCATCGGCTGGCTTTTTCGTAGAGGAATAAAGGAATTTTAGGATAATGTAGTTCGATTTTGGCCCTAGGCTCCTTTGTTCTTTTTTTTCGAAGAAGTCAGCCGATGACTTAAGTCAGCCAAAAAAGCGCTTTATGTATTCCCACCTTAAAACACTTTACTGGTTTAAGCCATCGGCTGGCTTCTTCGTAGATGAAATAAAGGAGTTTTAGGTTGACTTTGTTCGATTTTGGCCCTAGGCTACTTTGTTATACCCTTCACCACAAGTTGGTCAGGGTATTATGTCTTTGTGCATTTGTTTGTAACAGGCAAAAGGAAACGTGATTGACCCATAGTTACTTTTGAGGATCTCCATAGAATCACTTTCTGAGTTGATTTATGCATGTCAGTCCGTCTGTCCGTTCGTCCGTCCGTCTGTCCATGTATTCTTGTGAACAAAATGCAGATCGCATTTATTATCCGATTGAGATGAAATTTTCCAAACAACATTTATTTGGCCCAAGGACGAACCCTATTGAAATTGGAGATAATCGGTCAAAATTTAGATATAGCTCCCATATATATCTCCGTCCGATTTGCCTTTTATTGTGCACCAAATGTCTAATATTTGCTCAAATGGGATGGAATTTGGCTCGTGCGACCGAATTTTGTCTAGAAGCTAGTATGTCAAATTTGGTGAACATCGGTTCAGATTTGGATATAGCCCCCAAATATAACTTCGTCCGATTTTTCCTTTTATTGTGCACCGAACGTCTAATATTTGTCCAAATGGGATGGAATTTGGCACCTGCTACCGAATTGAGTCTAGAAGCTAGCATGCCAAATTTGGTGAAGATCGGTTCCGATTTGGATATAGCTCCCATATATAACTTCGTCCGATTTACCTTTTATTGTACACCAAACGTCTAATATTTGTCCAAATGGGATGGACTTTGGCACATGCGACCGAATTGAGTCTAGAAGCTAATATGTCAAATTTGGTGAAGATCGGTCCAGATATAGCTATAGCTCCCATATATAACTTCGTCCGATTTTTCCTTTTATTGTGCACCGAACGTCTAATATTTGTCCAAATGGGATGGAATTTGGCACATGCAACCGAATTGAGTCTAGAAGCTAGCATGCCAAATTTGGTGGAGATCGGTTCAGATATAGCTATAGCTCCCATATATAATGTTCATCCGATTTGTTGTATTTGTTACCCACAGCCGTAATATGCACTCTGTAACAACAATATTTGGGGAAATATATCAAATACAGCTCAGAAATACGTTTGCCAAATTTTATTGAGATCGGTTCAGATTTAGATATAGTTCCCATATATAACTTCGTCCGATTTCTCTTTAATTGTGCACCAAACGTCTAATATTTGCTCAAATGGGATGAAATTTGGCACATAAGACCGAATTGAGTCTAGAAGCTAGTATGCCAAATTTGGTGAAGATCGGTTCAGATTTGGATATAGCTCCCACATATAACTTCGTCCGATTTTTCCTTTTACTGTGCACCGAACGTCTAATATTTGTCCAAATGGGATGGAATTTGGCACATGCGACCGAATTGAGTCTAGAAGCTAGCATGCCAAATTTGGTGAAGATCGGTCCAGATATAGCTATAGCTCCCATATATATTGTCCATCCGATTTGTTATTTTTGTCCTCCGCAGCCGTAATATGCACTCTGTAACAACAATATGTGGGGAAATATATCAAATACAGCTCAGAAATACATTTGCTAAGTTTTATCGAGATCGGTTCAGATTTGGATATAGCTCCTATATATATCTTTATCCGATTTCAAATTAATTGTGAACCAAATGGGCAATACAAGTCCGAAGATACAAATGTTTGGGAATATTTAGTCCTTTGAACTTTAAATTATAATTATAATCATGGCGTGTATGATTGAATTCTCCCATAAAAACTTTTAATTGTTATGTGGAGTTCTACTAAATTAGCAATGTGGTGTAGGGTAAATAATGTAGCCAAAATCATCAAAATACCGTACATAGGGAGGTACCGTTATATTGGAGCTATACGAAGACCTGGACTTGTATAGACAATTTTCTGTTATAGGCTGTAGCTTTCATTACGAACTTCAAATACGACATTTCAAATAACTTCGGTGAGTATTGTACCTAAAATGGTCAAAATACCGAATATAAGGAAGTACTGATATATGGGGCCTATACGAAGACTTGGACTTGCACAGACAATTTTCTGTCTCAGGCTGTAGTATCCATTTCGAACTTCAAATGCCAAATATGACACAATTCCGCTGAATAGTGTCGCTAAAATCACCAAAATACCGAATATCGGGAGGTACCGTTATATGGGGGCTATAAGAACACGTGGAACTGCACAGACAATTTTCTGTCATAGGCTGTAGCATACATTACGAACTTTAAATACCAAATTTGAAACAATTCCGGTGAATAAATTCGGTAAAATCATCAAAATACCGAAAATCGGGAGGTACCGTTATGTGGGGACTACACCAAAACGTGGACCTATATGGACCATTTTCAATACTAAAAGTCCTGCAGACATAACATACATTTGAGCAAAATTTTATCAATCTACTTCAATTCGTTCGGAAGCTAGAGTGATTTCCACAGAGGGACGGACATCGCTAAATCGACATAGAATTTTATGCTGATCAAGAATATATATACTTTGTGGGGTCTAAAATGTGTACTTCGAAACGGAATGACGAACTTAATATACCCTCCATACTATGGTGGAGGGTATAAAAAAATCAATAGAAGATATTTCATCTTCACTGACATCTAGCTCTGAGAGAGTACTCTTGGCACGTACATTCCGGCCGCAAATAAAAAAAAACAATTCTGCAACAAAGTATTTAATTTGCTATAATTCACACATTTATTAGCCATATATCGGACAATTGCTGCACATGTTTGGCCTTCGATAGAATTTTTTCTTCTTCTTTTTTTCGAATTAATGAATGAAAATAAACTCACGCACGCACACACACACTTCCATGAACACATTTATGCAATTATGGCAATGCTGGAAGAATATTGAATCGACTCCATACCCGGCAACCACTGGCCATCTATTTGGATCACATATTAATTATTTTTTTTTCTTATCTAGGCTAAAACAGAGATAGGCGACAATTTCAACATCTGTGAGGCGATAAAAACTGGCAACAACAACACCAACAACACCACAGAGCGATAACAACAATTGCCAAGCATTGGATGGCATCCCAAGCTAAACTTCATTATTAGGTTTGAGCATTTTATGGAAGGATGATGGCACATTAGGCAAATTAATTGAGTTCCAAGGAAAATGGAATGAAACTGAGGATATTGAAGTAGAAGCTGTGACATCTGCTGGAGTAAATTATTTTCAGAGAGAGGGGAGAATTGGATTTGTTATTTGTGATGTGAGATTGGATTGTGATTAAGAGTCTTGTTGACTGGGTAAGAAGGGGGTTTCTCTCAACATGAAACCTTATTTAATTTTTTTGGGAGAATATCCAGTTCCCAGAGAATTCAGAATGGGAAATTTTCAGTCTGCGATCTTATGTGAAAAAAATATATGGTCAACATTTTGGAAGGTCGTGACATAAACTTTTGGATTAAGCTAAAGTAAAAAAAATATTTTTCAAAAAAAAAAATAAATAAATAAATAAATAAATAAATAAAAATTAATAAATAAATAAAATATGTATGAAAAGGGTAAAATGTTAAACAAATTTGTGTGTAGGTAGTAAGAGCCATCTTTCGGTAATAAAAAAAAATTCCCCCTTAAAAATACTTCCTTCCCCCAAAAACTGCGATGGTAGGGAAATATTTCTGAAACCCATATTTTTCGATACTTTTAATTAATTTAAAAAAAGTAATAAATGAAAAAAGTAATGATTAGGAATTATTGCCAATATATGTAACCGTTACACAAAATATAAACCAGTAAAAAAAGTCTTAAAGTCGGGCGGGGCCGACTTTATGATATCCTCCACCACCTTGCTAATTTAGTAGAGCTCCGCATAACAATTAAAAGTTTTTATGGGAGAATTCAATCATACACGCTATGAAATCGGATAAAGATACATAAATGGGAACTATATCCAAATCGGAACCGATCTCGATAAAATTTGGCAAAGATATTTCTGAGTTGTATTTGATATATTTCCCTGAAAATCGTTGTCACGGAGTGCATATTACGGCTGTGAGTAACAAATATAACAAATCGGATGAACAATATATATGGGAGCTATAGCTATATCTGAACCGATCTTCACCAAATTTAACATACTACCTTTTGGACTCAATACGGTCGTAAGTGCCAAATTCCATCCCATTTGGACAAATATTAGACGTTTGGTGTACAATAAAAGGTAAATCGGACCAAGTTATATATGGGAGATACATCCAAATCCGAACCGATCTCGATAAAATTTAGCGAATGTATTTCTGAGCTGTATTTGATATATTTTCCCAAATATTGTTGTTACAGAGTGCATATTACGGCTGTGGGTAAAAAATATAACAAATCGGATGAACAGTATATATGGGAGCTATAGCTATATCAGAACCGATCTTCATCAAATTTGATATACTAGCTCCTAGTCTCAATTCGGTCGTATGTGCCAAATGTTATCCCATTTGGGTAAATATTAGACGTTTGGTGCACAAGAAAAGGTAAATCGGACGAAGTTATATATGGAAGGTATATCCAAATCTGAACCGATCTCGATAAAATTTAGCAAAGGTATTTCTGAGCTGTATTTGATATATTTCCCCAAATATTATTGTTACAGAGTGCATATTACGGCTGCGGAGAACAAAAATAACAAATCGGATGAACAGCATATATGGGAGCTATAGCTATATCTGAACCGATTTCGATCAAATTTGGGATACTTGCTTTCAGGCCTAATTTGGTTGTATGTGCAAAATTCCATACTATTCGGGTATGATATTACACGTTTGGTGGCCAATAAAAGGTAAATCGGACGAAGATATACATGAGAGCTTAATCTAAATTTTTACCGATTATCTCCAATTTCAATAGGGTTCGTCCTTAGGCCAAACAAATGATTTGTGCTAAATTTCATCTGGATAGGACAATAAATGCGAACTGTACTTTGTTTACAAAAATACATGGGCAGACGGACAGACAGACGGACGGAGATGCATAAATCGACTCAGAATGTGATTCTATGCAGATCATCAAAAGGAACTATGGGTCTATCTCGTTTCCTTTTGCCTGTTACAAACAAATGCACAAAGACATAATACCCTGGCCATCTTGTGGTGTAGGGTATAAATACAGCAAGCAAACATTTGGAACGAATTTGAAAATTTTCAAAAATAAATAAATAAAATCTCGTAAAATTCTCTTAAAATCTTAAAAATACCGAATATAGACGTTATATTGGGGTCTATACGAAGACGTAGACCTGCATAGGTAAATTTTGTCATAAGGCATTACAATATTGAAATAAGAAAATAAAAAAAAAACCGTGAATAATGTATTCAAAATCATCAAAATAAAAAATTTATGGAGGCACCGTCCTATCGGAGCTATACGAAGACCTAGATAATTTTCTGTCACAGGCTGTAGTACCAATTAGGAATTTGAAATACGACATATCAAACAATTTTGGTGAATATTGTAGCTAAAATCATCAAAATACCGAATATAGGGAGGTACCGTTATATGGAGGCTATACGAAGACGTGGACCTGTACAGAAAATTTTCTGTCACAGACTGTAGTTCCCATTACGAACTCTAAATACGTAATTTGAAAAAATTCCAGTGAATAATGTCGCTAAAATCGTCAAAATATCGAATATCGGGAGGTACCGCTATATGGAGGCTATACGAAGACTTGGGCCTCCATACGTAATTTTTTGTCATAGGCTGTAGTATCCATTTCAAACTTTAAATACCAAATTTGAAACAATTCCGGCGAATAATGTCGCTAAAATCATCAAAATACTGATTATCCGGAGGTACCGTTGTATGGGCGCTATACCAAAACGTGGACCTACATGACCCATATTCAATACGAAAAGTCCTGCAGACATGATATACATTTGTGTAAAATTTTATCAATCTACTTCATTTCGTTCGGAAGCTACAGTGACTTCCACAGACGGACGGACTTCGCTAAATCGACATAGAATTTAATGCTGATCAAGAATATATATATATATATTTTGTGAGGTCTAAAATGTATATTTCGAGGTGTTACAAAGGGAAGGACAAACATAATACCCTCCATACTATGGTGGAGGCTATGAAAACAATTAATATTTTTGACATATCAATGTTCGCAAGCATTAATGAATCTAACTACCTTCTTCTATCACGCTCATAAATCATGAGTAACAAAACTTTCAAAATGACGCTCTTCTCGCTCTCACTCACAGGACTTATAGCGCTGGGTTTATTAGACCCAGTATCATGGTAGAAGACAAGAACCGTTTTTGGAATATGAGATTAAAAGTATCCGCATGATTCGAGAAAGGCATAATATGTTATGCCAACATCTCATTTGAATGGCTATTTCGGCAAATAAAGAGAATTTTTTCAAAAGCTTCTTATTTTTTCAAAATTTTTGTCCCACAATGACAGCAATGTTTCTTCTTCTTCCTTTAACATAAAAAAATATTATATACCCGTGTTTGGAAGTAACAAAGTTATGTGCAGCTCTCAATTCTCAAATTTTCTTCATCACAATCCGAATCAACAACATCTGGAGAATGTTATCTTATTTTTGTGTGGTTTTTCTTCTCTCCCTCTCTCTCTCTCTCTTCTTCAATCAAATAAGACCATTAAAGCATTTCAATTAAGCAATGCCACATTAAAAAAAAAAAAACTGAAATAAAAAAATCCTCAATGACAATTTTGAATTGAATGAATGAAGATATGAAGAGTCTAGTTGAATGGAATGGCAAATCAAGTAGCTCCCATGGATGAAACTTCTCCGAGTTGCTTACATTGTATCATCCAATCATTGAGACCATTGAATGGCTAACCATTGTTGTTGGTGGTTTATTACTTCAGGAGAGTTGATTGAATTGGCAACAATAACAGCAAAGGGTAACACAAAACGGTTGACAATTCTTGTATGATCTCTGTTGGTATATGAAATTGAGATATGGAAGTGGTTTTGGAAAAGTGTACTATACAGGGTGAGATAAAAAAAAATTGCAACAAAGTCAAACGCCATAATTTTCATTTTTTTTTAAATTTCATTGAATGAAAGCAAAAAATGTCGGATATAGCATCAAATTTTAGAATAAGTTTAGATTTGTTCGAATTGGTCACCTTTGGCACGAATTATGACCTTCAAACGGCCAATGAAACCGTCACACGCTGCCCGAATGTTGCTCTGCGGTATTTTGGTCCATTCCCGGCGAAGCGCTTGCTTGAGGTGATCGACACTTTGGTATTTTTTAGTGCCAACCTTGCTTTCCGAAATACTCCAGACACAATAGTCCAACGGATTGGTATCCGGAAATTTTGGTGGCCATTGTGCGCTGGAAATGAAGCGAGGAACCTCATTTTAAAACCATTCTTGGGTGGCGCGTGCTGAGTGCGATGGTGCTTAGTCCTGTTGGAATGTCCAAGGTCTGCGGCCAAAATGCTTGCGTGCCCAAGGCATTAATACAACCCGTAGAATATTTTTTAATATTCGGCATTTATTCTAATGCCACGGTCGATTAATACGAACGGAGATAGACCATCGGCTGTTATGGCGGCCCACACCATCATCATGGCCGGAGCTTGAGTTCTTATGGCCAACCAAAGGTGCTCATTTTCAGCTGACCTCTTTGGCAAGTAAAGACGATCATTTTGTTTGTTTACAAACTGCTGGACAACGAATATTTTCTCATCGGAGACCACCAAACCAAATCTGGCAGTTCACCATTTTCGGCCAAGCGAAGCAACTCTTTAGCTCTTTTGTGTCTATTTTCTTTCTGTTGCGGTGTAAGTTCTTGCACTTTTTGAAATTTCAATGGCTTTACCGCGAGTTCATTTTTCAATATTTGCCGAATGGAATATTGCGATATGTTCAGCTTACGAGCCATTTTTCGGCCACGGTTTTGGATCAAGTCGCTTCTTTACTTTTCGAACCATTTCTGCTGATGTTGCTGTTTTCTTCCGTCCACTTCCTTGACATCGGGCTACGCTACCAGTATCATGGTAACGAGCTATGGTACGAGACGCAAAAGATTTATTCACATTTAAATGCTGGGGTGCTCTAACGATAGCCATTTGTGGTTTTCCAGCCAAATATAAAGAAATCGCACTATCACGCTTGTATTCCATGACGAATAACTTTTTTTCTGGAAAAATCCCCACCAAAATGCCTTTGTACGCTTGTAAACAATAAAATTAGACTGGGCATGAGATTATGAGTCGGTCTGAACACAAACCACAGGCCCTTTACTTTTGCTCATCTCATCAAAATCAAGATTTTTAATAAATAATCACTTCTTTACATTTCCATTTGCTCTTCTCTTACTTCTCTTAGATTCCAGTTAATTAATGTGATTTCTATGCAACTCCAATTCTCTGTTTGATTGGGAGAGTGGCCTCTTCAGGCAAATGTCGGCAAATAAACAAAACTTCCTTTTATTTATTGTATTCGTCAGTGTTTTGTATTGATCACACTTTTTATAGTCCAATTCCTTCCCTTTTTTTCATAACATCAAAGGGGAAAAAGTGCGTTCTCTAATTAATAATAAAAGAGGGAGAACTCAAACCCGAGAGAGAGGGAGAAAAGAGAAGAGCGAAGTCACACTGAGAAGTGTTGTTTACTTCACACAGTAACTGAAAAACACCACGCATTGTGTCAAAGTAACTTTTCAATAATGGGAAGCAATTCAGTTCCACAAAAAAAAGGAAGAAAAAACAGAACCGATTTATTGAGATATGTGGGTATATATGATATATCTGAGTTATATGTGTATATATCCACATGCGTGGCGTTCATTCTTCTTTTGTTAAGTGTCAATGCGTCCTGGTACTCGACACAAGTAGGAGATGCGTTTTCCTAAGAGCTTGTAAGTCAAAAGAGCTTTGTAATGAATGACAAGATGTAGATGCGTAAATGCAATACACATGGACATATATATATGAAAAAAAGTCTACTATGGAAGTGTGTGTGTGTGTGCAAATACTTTTGAGCGTTTATAGTAATTCTATATTGAAAAAAAATTGTGGAGCACTTAAAGTAAACAGCAGAATGCGTGACTATGATACTGATACAGTGGGTTCATTATGGATTTTTTGGAATATTTTTTCAGACCAATAATCGTGGGTTGTTGAAGGAATATTTTTTACAGGACCCTCAGACCAATAAGTGTGAATTTTTAAAGAATATTTTTTCCAAGGACCCTCAGACCAATAAGCGTGGATTTTTAAAGAATATTTTTTCCAAGGACCCTCAGACCAATAAGCGTGGATTTTTAAAGAATATTTTTTCCAAGGACCCTCAGACCAATAAGCGTGGATTTTTAAAGAATATTTTTTCCAAGGACCCTCAGACCAATAAGCGTGGAGTTTTAAAGAATATTTTTTCCAAGGACCCTAGACCAATAAGCGTGGATTTTTAAAGAATATTTTTTCCAAGAACCAATAATCGTGGATTTTTAAAGAATATTTTTTCAAGGACTAATAATCGTGGATTTTTAAAGAATATTTTTTCAAGGACTAATAATCGTGGATTATTAAAGAATATTTTTTCAAGGACTAATAATCGTGGATTTTTAAAGAATATTTTTTCAAGGACTAATAATCGTGGATTTTTAAAGAATATTTTTTCAAGGACTAATAATCGTGGATTTTTAAAGAATATTTTTTCAAGGACTAATAATCGTGGATTTTTAAAGAATATTTTTTCAAGGACTAATAATCGTGGATTTTTAAAGAATATTTTTTCAAGGACTAATAATCGTGGATTTTTAAAGAATATTTTTTCAAGGACTAATAATCGTGGATTTTTAAAGAATATTTTTTCAAGGACTAATAATCGTGGATTTTTAAAGAATATTTTTTCAAGGACTAATAATCGTGGATTTTTAAAGAATATTTTTCAAGGACTAATAATCGTGGATTTTTAAAGAATATTTTTTCAAGGACTAATAATCGTGGATTTTTAAAGAATATTTTTTCAAGGACTAATAATCGTGGATTTTTAAAGAATATTTTTTCAAGGACTAATAATCGTGGATTTTTAAAGAATATTTTTTCAAGGACTAATAATCGTGGATTTTTAAAGAATATTTTTTCAAGGACTAATAATCGTGGATTTTTAAAGAATATTTTTTCAAGGACTAATAATCGTGGATTTTTAAAGAATATTTTTTCAAGGACTAATAATCGTGGATTTTTAAAGAATATTTTTTCAAGGACTAATAATCGTGGATTTTTAAAGAATATTTTTTCAAGGACTAATAATCGTGGATTTTTAAAGAATATTTTTTCAAGGACTAATAATCGTGGATTTTTAAAGAATATTTTTTCAAGGACTAATAATCGTGGATTTTTAAAGAATATTTTTTCAAGGACTAATAATCGTGGATTTTTAAAGAATATTTTTTCAAGGACTAATAATCGTGGATTTTTAAAGAATATTTTTTCAAGGACTAATAATCGTGGATTTTTAAAGAATATTTTTTCAAGGACTAATAATCGTGGATTTTTAAAGAATATTTTTTCAAGGACTAATAATCGTGGATTTTTAAAGAATATTTTTTTCAAGGACTAATAATCGTGGATTTTTAAAGAATATTTTTTCCTAGGACGCTCTCACAAATAAGAGTGAATTTTTAAAAAATAATCGTGGATTTTTAAAAAAGGACCTTGAGAACAATAATCGTGACGCCAACAGTGAAATGTGCAATTTCAGGATTTAAGCTCTATTCCATCACCTAATACCAAATTTAGTACCTCTTAGTACTTTTCGAATGATTAAAGTACACATTTCCAAAATCTCCTCCATATTCCATAATTCCAGATATCAACAGAGACCCCAGTACCAAATTTCAGAATTTTATATCTATCCCTTCACCCAATACCTAATATAGTACCATTTAGTACCTCTTCGTACAATTATAGTACGCAGTTTGGAAACCACCTCCATATGTCCAGGCTACGCATGAACAGTGAGTTCTAATACCAAATTTCAGATTCCAACCACTATATGTTCCTCCAATACCATATTGTACCAAATATAGTACTATTTAGTAATTTTTCGTACACTTGTTCACATTTTCAAAATCACCTCTTTATCACGAACCTAGGCACCGATAGGGACCCTAATACAGAGTTTCAAAATTTCAGCTTTATCCGTTCATCCAAAACCAAACTGTTCGAAATTTAGTACCATTAAGTACAGTTCCCACTCTTAGTACATATTTCCAAAACCATATTCATATATAAAACTTACTTTCCAAACTTGATTCTCATATCAAATTTCCCATTTTAGCTCTATCCGTTCGTATAATACCAAATGGTACCATTTTGAAAGTTTAGTACCATTTTAGAACTTTTTGTAACCTTAAAGATCTAATTTCCAGAAACCCCAATCCTGCACTCCAGTAGAGACTCTCTTTCCAAATTCCATATTTCTAGCTCATTTCGTTTGTCCGCTGCAAAGTATCAAATATTTGGTACATTTTAGTACCCTTTAGTACGAATTTCCAAAAACCCTGTCTTCTCACTAAGACTGACCCACGTGCAAAATTTCAAGATTCTAGCTTCTGTTATTTCGTCTGGGCGTTGATTCTCAGTTATTTCACTACTCTCTTCAATTAATTTCATAGACTTCTTAGAAAAATAAACGTGGATTTTCTAAGAACGTTTTTCGGTCCATTTGACTTCAAATCATTGCTCATTTCTCCTTAAATATATAATTTATTCCTGCTTTCATTCCCCTTAATTTTTTTGATTTAATTCTTCAAATTTTCATTTATTTTTACCCCACTGTCCCACCGATGAATATCGTAACATATTTATTGGCCTACGTAGCCAAATGCCGGTGCCAATGCCTGTGGTGATGCTGCTGCTGCTGCTGCCGCCGTTGTCGTCGCCGTCGCCACTCTACCCCATGTTGTAGCTGCTGTGTAACATTAATCTGTCTCTTTACACGCAAAAAAAAATGTATGCGAATCGATTAACACTTCAGCACGAAAATAAAGAAGCAACAACGACAAGAACATCAACAACAGCAGCAACAGCAACAACATCGCCACTATCAACAAGCAAAACGCACCAAAACGAACACTCACTCACTCACCGACTGACAACGGCAATGAAACACTACTCAGTCACCACTTATTTATATGCCTGCCTGTTTCTTTGCACTGGCAACACAAAACAACAACAGCAGCAGCAACAGCAACAACAATCACAATAACAGAGACAATCGCACTTACATGCTAAACATTGCAATGAGAGTACAACAGCAACAATGTGACATTCTTGGGAGAGGGTTGCCAACTCTTTTAAGTGAATATTGGTGGTTTAAAGAAAATAATAAATGGGATATACATATACGCATATGGGGGCATGGAAAGAAAAGGAAATTTGGATGGGAGGGAGAGAATTGAAGATTTTTTTTAATTTCACCCTTCCGATTTATTGGAATTTTCACATATTTTTTTAAATATTTGTTGATATGACGTTAGATTTGTATAATGTCCAATAAATCTAAACAAGCTATCATAAAATCATGGCGTATGATTTATTATAACAATTATATGACAAAATATAAATCATACGCCGTAACTAGTGTGCAAATGGGGGGAGTTTGAAAAGGAGGGTATATAAAATTTGTCATTCCGTTTGTTACATCCGTGAATATTCGTCTTAGACCCCATAAAGTATATATATTCATGACTCACATAAAATTCTAACGATGTCCGTCCGTCTGTCTGTTGAAATCACGATACAGCCCACAGTATTTAACGTAGAGCTTCAAAATTTGGCATAACAATTTGTATTGTGTCTAGGATAGGTGGTATTGAAAATGAGATATATCGGTCCACGTTTTCGTATAGCCCACATATATATAATACCTCCCGATATTCGGTATTTTGATCATTTTTGCCACATTTTCCCCCGAGTTAGTCTAAAAATTTGTATTTGTTGGTCATAATGGGTTCTAGCTCCAGTGGTGAAATATTGCATGTATAGGTCCACGATTTGGTATAGCCTCCATATAACGGTACCTCCCGATATTCGACATTTTGATGGTTTTTGCCACATTTCTTCGCGGATTTGTCTAAAAATTGGTATTTGTGGATCCTAATGGGTTCTAGTTGCTTTTATTGTTCTAGCTCCTTTGGTCACGTTTTTGTATAGCCCCATATAGCCATATTTCTCGATATTCGGTATTTTGATGATTTTTCGCATATTTTCCCAGGAATATGTCTAAAAATTGGTGTTTGTGGGTCATAATGGGCTCAAATGTTTCCTTTACACTAAGGTGGAGGGTATTAAAAGTTTGGCCCGGCCGAACTTAATGTTTTTTTATTTGTTTTTTTTTTTTTTTTTCAAAACTTGTAATGATATGTCAACGTATTGAAATTATTAAGTAAAAGTCTCCGAACCAATTTTCATTCTCTTCGATTCCACCTTATTTTGCATAACGACTTGGGTATGAAGGCTCAAACATGAACTCAATCAGGTCGACTATCAACAACGTAGTATCATTGCTAATTAGGGCTTTGAAGTTCATGAAAATGGTTGAAATCTTCAAATTTTGCATGTGGGTCAATATTGGTGGGTAGGATTGAGATAAGGCGGCGTTTTTGAAAATTCGAATTACAAGTGTACTAAAAGTACTAAAAAGCACTTAATTTCGTACATTTTGGTATTGGATAAAGGATATGGATAAAGGTATATAAAAAAATTATATAAAAAAGTTTGGGAAGTATTGCTGATATAATAGGTGTTTTTTTTACCCTCCACCATTGTATGGAGGGTATATTAAGTTTGTCATTCCGTTTGTAACACCTCGAAATACACATTTTAGACCCCACAAAGTATATGCATTCTTGATCAGCATAAAATTCTATGTCGATTTAGCGATGTCCGTCCGTCTATCCGTCTGTTCGTCTGTAGAAATCACTCTAGCTTCCGAACGAATTGAAGTAGATTGATAAAATTTTGCTCAAATGCATGTTGTGTCTGCAGGACTTTTGGTATTGAAAATGGGCCATGTAGGTCCACGTTTTGGTATAGCCCCATATAACGGTACCTTCCGATATTCGGTATTTTGAGGACTTTAGCGGCATTATTCACCGGAATTGTCTCAAATTTTGTATTTGAAGTTCGTAATGGATGCTTCAGCCGATGACAGAAAATTGTCTTCGTCTTCTTATAGCCCTCATATAACAATGCCTCCGAATATTCGGTATTTTGATGATCTTAGCGACATTATTCACCGGAATCGTTTCAAATTTGGTAATTGAAGTTCGTAATGGTTACCAAAGCCTAAGGCAGAAAATTGTTTGTGCAGGTCCACCTCCTCGTAAAGCCCCCATATAACGGTACCTCCCGATATTCGGTATTTTGATTTTATCGACATTATAATCGGTTTTTTTTAAGTTTCGCATTTGAATATTGTAATGGCTTATGACAAATGTTACCTATGCAGGTTCATGTATAGACCATAATATAATAGCTACATTTTTAATGGATTTTATTGTTTTTGAAAATTGCCAAATTCGTTCCAAATGGTGGAGGGTATTCAAAGTTCGGCCCGGACTTACAGCTTTTTTATTTGTTGAAAATGTGTTTTTACAAGGACCCTCCGACCAATAATCGTGGATTTTTTAAGAATATTTATTCCAGAACCCTTAGACCAAGAATATTTTATTGTACTTTTTGTAAAAAAAAAACAGAATGAATTTCTAAAACCACCTCTATATCTTAACCACCGACACCAACAGTGAAATCTATGTGAAATTTCAGAATTTAAGCTCTATTCCTTCACCTTATACCATATTTGGCACCATTTAGTACCTTCTGTAAAATTATAGCACACATTTTCAAAATCACCGCCGTATCACAATCTCAGATACCAAGAGAGACCTCAATATTAAAGTTTGGGACTTTAAAACTATCCTTTCAACCAAGGCCAAATTTAGTACCATTTAGTACGTTTCGTACAATTTTAGTAAATATTCTCAAAATCAAATAAAAATGTTACTTCCAAAATTAAAATGTGTACTAAGTATAACAACTGTACTAAATTCAGTACAGCCAATGAATGGATTGATCTGGAAATTTAGAAAAATACGTACCAAAAAGTACTAAATGGTACTATTTATTTATTATTATATTTTTTTTTTGGAGAAATTTAAAGTTGTTCTCTTTTTTAGGTGTGTAGGATAGACCAACTTAACGGTTTTTCGAAATACTTGGAAATAGGGTTGATGTAGAGTGGTGGTCTTGGAAATGTGTACTAAGTGTAACAACTGTACTAAATGGTACTAAATTAGGTACATTGGTTGAACGGATTCATCTGGAAATTAAAAATAATCATATTAAGGTCTGTGCTGGTTGGCAGGCGTATGGCAAGCGTACGAAAAGTACTAAATAGTACGAAATTTCGTGTTGCGTGAACGAAGACTGCTTGAAATCGGATATTTGGCATTAGCATCACTGTTAGTGTATACGGTTGACATTTTAAAGGTACTTTTAAAAATACTTACTAAATAGTACTAAATGGTACTAAATTTTTTATTTTGGTTGGGGGTGTTGTTGGGTGAGGTAATTTGGCGTGAGAGTCCATCTTTTGTAGGATAGACAAACTAACGGGTTTTTCGAAATTCTAACAATACGCGTACTAAAAGTACTAAAAAGCACTAAATGTGTGAACGGATAGTTGTAAAATCTTGAAATTTGATATGAGAATCAATTTTCGAAAATGGGTTAATGTAAAGAGTAAGTCTTGGAAATGTGTACTAAGTGTTCGAACGGTACTATATGGTACTAAATTTGGAACAGTTTGGTTTAGAGAGAATGGAAATTTGAAATTTTTCATTGGGGTCCCGTTTGGTGGTAGGTTTGTGGTACAGAGGTGGTTTAATGATGTGTACTACAAGTTCGGGAAAAGTACTTAATAGTACCATATTTGGTACAATTTGGTATTGAGTGAACAGATAGTGGCTGAAATCTGAAATTCGGTATTAGGGTGAACAGCGATAGAGTAGACTGGATATATATAGGGGTGGTTTCGGAAATGTGTTCTGTACTAAAAGGTTCTAAGTGGACTAAATTGGATATTTAGTGAAGGGATAGGGCTGGAATCTTCAAATTTGATACTGAGGTTTCTGTTGGTATCTGAGTTATAAAGGCGGTTTTGGAAATATGTACTATAATTGTGCGAAAAGTATTAAATGGTACTAAATATGGTATTGGGTGAGAGTGGTTTTGGCAATGTGTACTATATTTTTACGGAATGTTCTGAATGGTACTATAATTGATATTGGGTAAAGGAAAAGAGCTGATATCCTGAAATTTGGTGTAGATGTCACTGTTGGTGTCTGCGATTGTGATATGAAACGCTTTTGCAAATGAGTACTAAAAATATACGAAACCTACTAAATGTTACTAAATTTGGTATTGAGTGAATGTATGGAGCAGGAATCCCGAAACTTGACATTGAGGTCCCTGCTGGTATCTGGAATTGAGGTATAGAGGTGGTATTGGAGGTGGTTTTGGAAATGTGTACTATAATTGTACGAAAAGTACTGAATGGTACTATAGTTGGAATTGGGTGTAGGAATAGGGCTGGAATCCTCAAATTTGATATCTCTGTTGGTATCTGCAATTGGGATATGAAGGCGGTGGCACTAATTTTAGATTACTCTTGCTATCTAGGATGGAGAGATGTAGATTTTGTTGGATATGAGTATTAAATGCTTCTAAGTTTGGTATTTTGTTAGGGGATAGAGTCGAAATCCTCAAGTGTGATATTGAGGTCACTGTTGGTTTTTAGGATTTACATATGAAGACGTTGACATAGTTTAGACAGAAAAATTGGATGTGAGTCAATTGTTCAATGGTTTTACCATTATGGCAGATTAAAGTATTGAAAATGGTAACACTTTGTGGCTGAGGTACCAGAAGGGGTTCGCATATATATATATATATATATATATATATATATATATATATATATATATATATATATATATATATATATATATATATATATATATCATTTACACAACATATCTTGTGTTAGCAAAAATGTTTCTGTGTGTGTGTGTGAAATTTGAAGAGAGTCGGATGCTTATTTCGCTTTCTTTGAGCGTTTTGTTTTTCAAAATCTTGAACCCCATGTGGGGGAGGTGCCAGAAATAATGGTTCGATCTCTACCTCTACGGGCTTGTGTTGATGGAAAAATTGGGATGTACCAAGTAAGTATGGATGAGCTTCATGAATACTTAAAATTTCGACCCTTGTCAAAATCCGTTTATTTCGGATTTTATGATCGTTTAAGTTATTCCAAACGTTAACCCTTTGTGGGACAGGTACCAGAAAGAATGATCCGATCTCTACCATCTTTATAACAGGTCTTGTGTTTATAGAAATATTGGGATGTGCCAAGTGTGAATGGAATCGGATGTAAATTTTCCCGTTTCTTATGAACTTCATGAATATTCAAAAATTGGACCCTTTCTTGGGGGGAGGGGTGTACCAGAAGGAGTGGACCAATATATTCAATCTTCACAGCAGATCTTGTGTTAATAGAAATAATGGGATGTGTGAACTATGAAGAGAACCTGACACTTACATCACATTTTATAAGTATTATAATTATTGTAAATTTTGACCCTTTGTAGGGGAGATACTTGATGGAATGGGTCGATATTGTTCGTTTTCGTGCCTCAGCTAGCACTGGCAACAATATTGAGATTTCCAAAGTTGGAGCAAAATCGGATTATCCTTTCTTTTTTTATGCAGTGCACTATTTTTTTGAGAGAATTACGACCTTTTGTGGGAGAGGTACCAGAAGGAGTAGATCGATATTTCTCATCATCGGATTTGATTTACGTTTAATAATAATATTACGATGATGCAACTTTGGACTAAATCGAATATTCCCTTCGAGTGAGTTATCGTGCGCAACAGCCTGATAGACAGATAGACGAACGGACCTCGCTAGATCGAAACGAATTTGGCCCATGAGACCTAGCGTCAAAAACCGTTATTTCGATGAGACACGTTTTGGCTGTGTCAAATGATGAAATCTGTTGTTTCGTTGTGGCTAGGGCAAGGGTTATGGCTATGGTGTTATGGTATGCCATAAATAATCATTGGCCCAATTTACACGAGAGTAATTTTTCTGGTCTAACAAAGCAGCTTCTAGGCATTTTCTGTGAGGAGAGTCGTATAAACTACTCTCATGTGAATTGGGTCATTTACATTATACCCCATGGCAGAAGAATACAGGTAGATGCATCAACGCTTGGGACAGCGATATGTCAAAAAAATTTAAATGTTTTTTCAAATATAAGTAGATTTTTATATGTTTTCTTATACTACGTCATTCGAAGGCTATTATAATTCGCGTTTCTTCAAAAAGTTTTACAAATTTAAATAATTTTTCGTTCAACATTTTCAATTCCAAAATTGGTTTGACATTCTACCTATATTCTTCTACCATGTTATACCCCATAACTTTGGTTTGATCATTTGCTTTATATGGTTATGGCATGTCCAATTGAACCTTTAAAGAAATCGGCTAAACCACACATCATGGCAACCCTACCGTTTTATGCCTCATTCTCTGTGCTGTGCGAAACGATGACCAAAAAAAAAATAAGAACTGACAATGACTGTGACGACGATGTATCGCAGCCACAAACGAAGAAAGATGTTGTTCCTGATGACAAAAAAGCGGCAACAACAACGATGGCAACAACACAACCGAAAATAAATGACGATGAGATGCGATGATATGCTTCTCATTACCGGCTGCTGTGTTGTTGTTGGTTGGTGTTGCTTTTGCCGGCTTTGTTGCTGTTTGTGTTTACACTTTTTTTTGCTGGTGTTGCTGTTGTTGTTGCCGTTGTTATTGGTAGATTTTGCGGTTGAGCATATTTTATGTGAGTGCGTGTGTGTCTCTCTCTCTGCTCCCCGCTTAAAAGAGCGTAAAGTGATCGCACAAAGTGTGGCAATGGAAACAAAGCCGTTGAACAGCAGAAGCATCATCGTCAGCATCAGCATCCTCACCAGCCACAACGCCACAAGCTATAAAATTGCGTGCACGCGTCTTTTAATGCGGGTCACGATCACGACCACGAACCAAATATTGTGAATATCTATATTTTGTTGTTGTTGTTGTCGTTTTTGTTGGTTGATGATTTTTCTTTTTTTTTTTTGTTCTCTTGCCGATGAATATTTCTGTGTGTGTTTCTCTTTTTTTTGTCTCTGTTTTGCATTCTCGTCATGCATTATTTGTTGTTGCTGTGTTTTGTTTTTTTTTTTGTTCTTTACCACAACTCAGGCCAACTGGCGGCACAGGCTTTTCATTTGCGAGCATGTGTGTGAGTGTGTGTGTGTGTGCGTGTGTAATTTCATATGAATGATGATGACAATCATTACGATTTTAATGAAGATTTTTCGAATATTTTGGGCGTAAATAAATTATCACATCCTTAGCTCGTTGTCGTCGTCGACTCAGCGGGGGATGTGGACCCCCTCTCCTTACATTGTGGGGGTATTCAATTACAGTGGTCCATGACAGTTTCTGTTTTTCCTTCGTGTTAAGATAATTTGGGTGTTTTAAGATTTTAAGGGTGATATAAACCTACCATGGTGGGGGACTGTCGTTGACCTTTTAGAGACAGTATCTTAAAACAGGTAAAATAGCTGTAAGTTCGCCCGGGTCGAACTTTGAACACCCTCCACCCTTTGGAAAGAATTCGGCAATTTTCAAAAAAAAAAAAAACGTTGAAAATTCTGTTAAAATCTTAAAAATACCGAATGTAGCCGTTATTTTAGGGTCTATACGACGACGTGGAGCTTCAGAGGCAACTTTTGTCATAAGCCATTAAAATATTCAAATGCGAAACTAGAAAAAAAAAAATCGGTGAAAAATGTCGCTAAAATTAAAAAATACCGAATATAGCGAGAAATTATTATAAGGGGACCCATTTCCCATTCCCATTTTCAATATCATAGGTCCTGCAGACATAATATACTTTTGAGAATGTATATGATTTGTGGGGTCTAAAATGTATATATGTGTCTCATCGAAATAGCGGGTTTTAGACCTTAGGTCCGTCCAAATCCGTTTCAGGATATTTGGAGTCGATCTAGCGATGTCCGTCTGTCTGGTGCGCACGATAACTCTCGAAGGGAGTATCCGATTTGATACAAACTTACTACTCCGTAATATTATTATCAAACTTAGATTGAGTTCGGAGATGGACAATATCGGTCCACTCCTTCTGGTACCTCTCCCAAAAAAGGTTGAAATTTTCAAAAAATATTTTATTGCACAGAAAAAAAGATAATTCGATTTTGCTCCAACTTTGCGCATCCTAATATTTACATCAGTTCTAGCTTAGGAGCGGAAATGGATAATATAGGTCTTTTCCATCAAGTAACTCCCTCACAAAGGGTCAACATTTTGAATAATTATAACTGTTACAAAATGTGATGTAAGATTCCAAATATCTTCAAATTACAAACACCTCATCATATTTTTATAACCCGAAGATCTGGTGTGAAAATGGAATACATCTGCGAACCCCTCTTGGTACCTCCTCCACAAAGGGATCAACATTTTGAATATCCATGAAGCTCATAAAACGCAAAATTAACATCCGATTCCATTCCAGACTTGGTACATCTCAATATATACATCAGTACAAGATCTGTTATAAAGATGGTAGTGATTGGTCCATTTCTTCTGGTACCTCCCCCACAAAGGATCAGAATTTTGTTTAACCAAAACGAGCATAAAATCCGAAATAAGCATCCGGTTCTCTTCGAATTTTACACAACCCATTATTTCTACTTACGCAAGATCTGCTGCGAAAATGGGATATGTCGGCTCACACCTTATTGTACCTTCCCCACAAGGGGTTGCAATTTTGAATATCCATAAAGCTTATGAAACACAAAATTAACATCCGATTCCATTTAGGCTTGGCACATATCAATATTTCCATCAACACAAGATCTGTTATGAAGATGGTAGAAATCGGACCATTGATTTAGTACCTCCTCCACAAAGGGTCAAAATTTTGAATAACCAAAACTATCATAAAATCTGAAATAAGCATCCAGTTCTCTTAAAATTTCACACATCACAACATTTCTCTTAACTCAAGGTCTGGTGTAAAGATGAGATATATCGGTTCACCTCTTCCGGTACTTCCCGTACAATGGGTCAATATTTTGAGTAACCAGGAAGCTCATAAAGCGCGTAATTATAATCCGATTCCATTCAGACTTGGCACATCTCAATATTTCTATCAACACAAGATCATTATAAAGATGTAAGAAATCGGACCACTCTTTCAGGTACCTCCCCCACAAAAAGTGTCAAAGTTTTGAATAACGAAAACGATTTTAAAATACGAAATAAGCATCCGATTATCTTCATATTTCACACATTTCATTATTTCTACTAACACAAGATCTTCTGCGAAAATGGGATATTTCGGTCCATTCCCTCTGGTACCTCCCCCACAAAGGGTCAGCATTTTGAATATCCATGAAGCTCATAAAAAATTAGAATCCAATTCCATTCAGACTTGGTACATCTCAATATTTCCATCAACACAAGACCTGTTATGAAGATGGTAGAGATCGGACCATTCGTCCATTCCTTCTGGTATCTCCCTCACAAAGGGCCAAGGTTTTGAATAACAAAAACAATCATAAAATCCGAAATAAGCATCCGATTCTCTTCACATTTCATACATTCCATTATTTCTACTAACACAAGTTTTTACTGTAAATATTGGATATATCTGCCGACTCCTTTAGGTACCTCCCCCATAACAGTTCATAATTTTAAATATCCATGAAGGTCGTAAAACAAGAAATTAATATCCGATTCCATTCAGATTCGACACATCTCAATATTTACATTAGCGCAAGATCTGTTATGAAGATGTTAGAAATCGGACCACTTCTTCTGGTACCTTCCCCACATAAGATTCAAGATTTTTAAAAACAAAACAAAACATATTTCAATACTTTCACCTGTCAAAACTTGCGAAACAAGCCAGCGATTCCTTACAACTAATCAAATCTAAATATTTCTCTCAACCAGAAATCTGAGATGAATATGGAATTTATGATTTCCCATAAAATTGGATATAAATGTTCGATTTTCTTTGTAAATTTGCCCATACCAATATTTTTATCTGTATTAGATGAAATATGAAAATGGAATACTTCGTTCGACTATAGCATTTTCAGATTAAATGAAACCTTTTGCAATTCAAATGAAACTTTTTGCAGCGGAAATGAATCCTTGTGCAGTGGAATTGAAACCTTTTGCAGTGGAAATGAAACCTTTTGCAGCGGAAATGAAACCTTTTGCAACCGAAATGAAACTTTTTGCAAATCAAATGAAACTTTTAAATTTATAGAAGGAAAAATAACAAAACATTTTTATTTTTTGTAGTTTTTAAATTAAATCAATTAATTATAACTAATATATTGACAAAGAGGATTTTTTATTGATTATAAATATATTTTTTTTTCAAATATTCTATATATATATATATATATGTTTTTATATAGCATTTTCAGATTAAATGAAACCTTTTGCAATTCAAATGAAACTTTTTGCAGCGGGAATGAAACCTTTTGCAGTGGAATTGAAACCTTTTGCAGTGGAAATGAAACCTTTTGCAGTGGAAATGAAACCGTTTGCAGCGGGAATGAAACCTTTTGCAACCGAAATGAAACCTTTTATAACCGAAATGAAACTTTTTGCAAATCAAATGAAACTTTTAGATTTTTAGAAGGAAAAATAACAAAACATTTTTATTTTTAGTACGTTTAAAATTAAATTAACTAATTATAACTAATATATAGTTAAAGAGGAGTTTTTATTAATTAATAATATTTATGTTTTTATAAAATTTTTTCTTAAAGCTTCCATAATACACAAGTGTAGATGCAGAAAGATTGAAAAAAGTTTTTCAAGGTATTTTTTTCAAAGGACCCGAATTAGGTATCTTTTCATAATCTCCTCCATGGAAAGGAGGATATATTAAATTTGTCATTCGGTTTGTAACACCTCTAAATATTCGTCGTAGACCCCATAAAGTATATACAATTATGATCATAGTTGATTTAATGATTTCCACTTATCTGTCTTTTGAAACCACGACTTACCTTTATTAGGTAAGATTAATAGTATATCTATAAAAAATTGTGGTAAAGCTTAATTTTACATTTCAGTCCTGGCCATACCTATAAAGGGCAAAATTTGTTTAAATTTCTCTTTTTAGCGTTAAGCATTTGGAATTTAATAATATGGAAGCATTTTATATCAAATCAATAAAGAACCATTTGTTATTACAATAATTGAAAATTTAAGAAATAATATAAATAAATGTAGATATTTGTAATCAATAAAAAATCCTCTTTGTCAATATATTAGTTATATTATTATTAATTATTAATTGATTTCATTTAAAAACTACAAAAAATAAAAATATTTTGTTATTTTTCCTTCTAAAAATCTTAAAGTTTCATTTGATTTGCAAAAAGTTTCATTTCGGTTATAAAAGGTTTCATTTCGGTTGCAAAAGGTTTCATTCCCGCTGCAAACGGTTTCATTTCCACTGCAAAAGGTTTCATTTCCACTGCAAAAAGTTTCAATTCCACTGCAAAAGGTTTCATTCCCGCTGCAAAAAGTTTCATTTGAATTGCAAAAGGTTTCATTTAATCTGTATATATATATATATATATATATATATATATATATATATATATATATATATATATATATATATATATATATTTATATATTTTAAGAGAAATCAAAATATATTTAAATAATCTAACAGTGACTGAGGGTACACATCTGTCGATCAAACCAACAGATACTTTCCAACTTGTTTTTTAATCGATTTTGAAGTACCGAATGTATTAAGTCAATTCAATTTCAATAAATTCTATATGCAAATCTCATGAAATTATGGTATCTTTTACCGCTTTTTAATTAAGTAAGTTTCAGGGGGGAAATTGCAACAGATCTTTAACATTTTCCAATGTAATGTTGTTTTTCGAAATTTTTCAAAATTTTTCCATCTTGATTTTTTCTCGCTTAGCCATTTTTTCACATTTTATGACTATTCCCATGATTTGAACATTACTGCCCGCTGTGGCGTATAATTAATATTACATCTAGGAAATGTGTAAATATTTATCATACGCCCAAATGGTTCAGCTAAGATTTCTCATTTTTTTGGAGAATTTTTTTTTTTTTTGTAAATTCATGGTAGTGTTGTAATGGAAATCCAATCACACGAATTATACGAACCATAGAAGAGTAACTTGAACCTGGTGAAACTTTTTATACCCTCCACCATGCAACTTTTAAGGTCATAGCACAAGGAACTCGCCAGGGGTTATCATGTCATGCGTCATCGATAAAACACCAACTACAACGAGTATTTCATAGCCGATTCCCCCATGATCGTTTATTCTGCTATTGAATTAAGATTTAAACAATCAACGGATTGTTCTTGTACTATGGCAAATAGACTCATACCACTTGGACGTCATAAACTTCTGACCCATAAAACAGTTCGCAGTCGTTAGGGACAAAGTACATGACATCTAGAGAAGGAGGGAACAAGGAAGTATTATCCATTACGAACTTCAAATTTAAAACAATTCCGGTGAATAATGTCGGTTAAATCACCAAAATACACAAAAAAAGGGAGGTACCATTAAATGGGGGCTATACCAAAACCTGGATCTACATGACCCATTTTCAATACCAAAAGTTCTGCAGTCATACACATTTGAGTACAATTTTATCAACCTTCTTAATTTTGTTCGGAAGCTGAAGTGATTTCCACAGACGGATAAACGGGCAGACGGACGGACATCGCTAAATCGACATAGAATTTTATGCTGATGAAGAATAAAGTATATATGTATACTTGTGGGGTCAAAATGTATATTTCTAGGTGTTACAAACCGAATGACAAACTTAATATACCCTCCATACTATAGCGGAGGGTATAATATTTTAAATGATTACAGAAAATCTGTTATAAAGTATCAGTGGGTTTATTTTGAGTATATTTTTACGTGCGTTAGAATAGTTCAAAATTTTGTAGAAATCATCTAATATTGATAAAAAAAATATTTGGGTGTGCAAAGCTAAAAGAAAAACGAGCATTTTTTCCCGAGCAAATTGAGAGAAATATTTATATGCACCAGATTTGAAATTAATCGCTGACTTATTTCACATGCTGTGAGAGATGTAATTATTCAAAATTGTGACTCTTTGTAAGGCAGATTCTTATTTTCACTTCAGATCTTGTGTTCGTACAAATATTGGAATGTGTGTAGTTTAGAAATTATCGGATTCTTATTAGGCATTTTATGAGCGTTTTGTCATTCATTGACCCCTTGGTGGGGAATAAACCTATATTTACCATCTTCACAACAGATCTGGTGTTAGTAAAAATATTGGGATGTGTGAAATTTGAACTGAATCGGATGCTTATTTCGTGTTTAATATGTAGCTAAATTCTTAATCAAAATTTTGACCCATTGTGGGGGAGCTACCAGAAGTTGTGGTCTGTTCTACCCGTTCTTCATACCAGTTTTTTTGGTAAAACTATTAAGATGTGCCAAATTGGAAGATAATCCTACTTTTATTTCACATTTTACAAGAGTTGTAATTATTTTAAATTTTAACCCTTGGTGGGGCAGGTACCAGATGGACTGATCTTCCCACCAGATCTTGTGTTGATAAAAATATTGGCATGTGTCAAAGTTTGAAAGTAATCGGAAGCTCAAATGGCATTTATAAGCTTATTGGTTCTTTTAAATGATGATCCATTGTGGGGGAGGTACCAGAAGGAGTGATTCGTTTTGTCTGCTCCTTATACCAGATCTTGGGTAGGATGTGCGAAATTTTAGGACAATCGGACTCTTATTTCACATTCGATAAGAGTTGTGATTATTCAAAATGTTGATTCTTTGTGGGGGAGGTATGTTATGGAGGGGACCGATATTGTCCATTTTTGTATCTGACCTAGCACTAACGCAAATATTAAGATTTGCAAAGTTGGAGCAAAATTTTATGATCCCTTCTCCTTCTAAGAAAATTTTGATCTTTTGTCGGGGAGGTAGCAGAAGGAGTTACCTATCTCCGAACTCGATCTAAGTTTGATAATAATATTACGATGTAACAAGTTTGGATCGTATCGGATACTCCCTTTGAGAGTTATCGTGTGCATCAGCCAGTCAGACAGACAGGCGGACAAACGGACATCGCCAGATCGACACAAAATGTCCTGATGCGGATTTGGTTGCAAGAGACCCAGGGTAAAAACCCGTTATTTTGATGAGGCACATTTTGGAAGTAGCAAATCATATACCCTCTCTATATGATAGACCTGTGGGTATAAAAAAATGAAGATAAAATCGGTGGTCTTAGTGAGCCAAAATTTGGAATTTAAGGAAAAATTTTAGGAATCTCGTGAAAATGATGGAGTAATGAACATTTCCGAAATAATAAAAAAATATCTGTCACGTGACGTTTCGTTTAAATTTTCAAATATTTTGACCTAATTTTTGTGGATCTCCTAGTTTTAATATTATAACTATCGAATTCCACACAGATGCAAGAAATAGGTGACGACAAAAAAATTAGCATTTTGTCCAGAAATTCTGAATTCTGAACCAGGGTGTGTTGGTTTTAGTATCACGAATTTAGATCGATGATAATTTCAACGGCCAAGCATAGAACACTCGAAGACGAAAATTAATGCGTGGTAAGGACTATTTTTTTTTTTTTTTTGCTGATGGTGTCTGGAAATTATTTTTGGATCTGATGAAGGATCAGCGCATAAATATGACCTCTATATAACTATACATATTTAAGCCATGATTTAGAAAATTGGGTTCTCCAATATTTTTTACTCTATAGCTAGATTATTCCTTTTGAACAGTTGTTAGTAGTTTAAGCCCGTAAAAAATACAATGGTGGTGTTTCGAGTTCTCGGACGGCAAAAAATCGACCCTGCAGATAAGGTTCAATATTTTTTGAAATTTAATACTGCGTATTTTCAATTAAAGTTTGATCTACAAAAATTAGATAGCAACAATTTGTAGGTCTACGTTTTTATGTTTCAGTAGCATTTCGGAATTTTAAAGATCCTGGTCACATTTTAGAGTCTAATAGGTTCTAATAGGTTTCAGTAAGTTTTTATGGCGATACAATTAGAATACGAATGAAATTAAATTTTCAATATTTTTGTTAAACTCAAAAATGTTAAAAAAAATATTTGGACCTGTTTTTTATGCCCTTCAACCCATTTTGTTGGGGTTATTGGGCCAAAAATTATGTAACACCTCGAAATATTGGTCTAAGACATATTGATGTTCGTATCTCGCCGAGCTGAGTCGATCTAGCTATGTATGTCCATCCGTCCGTCTATCCATGTAATCACGATACAGGTCGCAATTATGGACCGATCCTTACGAAGTTGAGCATGGAGGTGGGGTAAGGGTAAGAATAGAAACCTATTATTGGGGGGAGATGATCGCATCATATTTTGGGGATTTAAATGGATCAACACCAAGAAAGTATCCTGATTTTGCAGTCGCTCTACAGGCCACCGTTATAGGCCACAATCGATGGAATTTTGCCTAGTATTAGATTTTATGGCTGGACAGAAGCCTACAAATTTGGAAGATCATCGGACAATATTTAGCGGATAAAATAGACCAAAATTGTTACCCAGAAAAGAAGCAATAAAAGAAATTGATGTTAATTATTCCGCTCATAAGTCAAGAACCACTTGACTGATTTTGACAATTCTCACCAATTCGGAATGGTCTCTTACCAGAAAAGGATAAAATCTAAGAAAATCGCATAAAAATATTCCAATAAAAAAGAGAATATTTTTTTTATTTTTTGTAACATTTTTAATCGCATGAGATTTTTTCAATTTGACTAAAAATATTGAAATTTAGGGTCATAATTGAACCCTTTTTTAGATATATTTTTTTAGGTGTTAAAATATTAAAAAAAATCCGATTTTGTCGCCGATTTTGTGCATGAGGTTTGAGTTTTGGGACAGCCCAGAAGTATAGAATTTTGACCACTTTTGTGTGAAATTATTTTGAATACCTATCAGGATAACGGAGAGCGTAAAAAGGGCAAATACACCCGGTCAAAACCAAATTTCAAAAACAAAATCTATTTAAATGGAATTAGATCTAAGGGGGCTTCTTACATATTATAGTGTTGTAGGGTATCACATGGTCGGCCCACTTGTTTTATCCAGTTTTCGCTTTTTTATCGTCATACAGAAAAAGGACCTTTATGCTTTGACAACTTTGTGAACAGGGAACATCCTGGTAAAGAATAACGAAATTATTTGGATAACAATTTGATATTTTGCTGGAATTTTGAGAACAACCCTTAGACCCATAATTTTCAATTTTAAGGACATGTTGAAGGTCTAATCGAACACAATTAAGTTTTTTTTTTTTCAAAAATCTCCAATATCCCTGCCACAGGATTTCGGCTTAAAATTTAGTTTACGTTTTTTATTATGTCATAAGAAGAGCCACTTCCTTTTTAATTTCTTCAAAAGTGCTCAAGGACACATATTCTCAACGTATCACTTATTAATTTTCCAAAAGGACATTCGCTTGATACCGTCGGATATAACATACAAAAAGCGAAGGGAATTATGTCCTGCCTCAAAAGCGGTTAATTTTTTCAAATGTTCCCAAGGACATATATTCTCATAATATCACTTATTAATTTTCAAAAAGGACATCCACTTCATACCGTCGTGTATAACATACAAAAGCTAGGGGAATTATGTCCTGCTTCAAATGCGAACATAACTTCCAAAATGTTTTTTCTTTCTCTTCCAAACATGTTTGCCTTTCAAGGTTTTTTTTTTCAAGTATATCCTGGCATGTCCTTTTTGGTATTGTGTTGATAAATATTTTTCCACAAAATCTTATAATAATTTATATCTAAATTACTTAATAATATTTAAATGTTTATTGTTTCCCACTCACCGTTATCCTTTTCTTTGAAGTTAAATTGGCTGCAGGACTAAATATTGAAAAAAAAAAAACACTTTTTCTTTAAACGAGTCACCTTTGGATTTAAATTGTGGTTCCTTTATTTTTCTTTTTTTTTATTTCACAAAAATCAAATAGAAAAAAAATATTTTTAAAGACCGACGCACCAGATATCACATTGCTGGGAGGGCAGCCTTAAGTGACAGCGATAATGTTGCGGATTGTTCTCTGTGATACTCGAGCGTAAAAATATAGTCGTTGTTGTGTTGTCGTCTAAAATGTCAAATGTTCTTTAGATTGTTTTGTTATTGTTTTCACTAGCACACATTTCCACCTTTGCCACACAGCCAGGCAGCCAGCCAACCTAGGTGTGTGTGTTTGTACGTCTATGTTTCTTTGAGACAATAGGCCTGCCAAGTGCATGCCCATGTGTGTGTTTGTCTGTTTGTTTTGTAAGTCTATCATAATTTGCACAGACAGGCGACAGACATGTCTACTAGATCAACTTCAAATATTATACCCACAGCAATTACGTAGAGCAGGAGGTCATTGAGTGTGAAAGAGCGAGAGAGAGAGAGCGAGAGTGCAATAGAGCTTGAGAGTCAGTGGAGGGATATTTGTTTGTTTGTGTTTTTGTTTTTTTTTTTTGGTGAGTGCATTTTTCTATGGTTTCCCAAGAATATTTCAAGGTGTTACATGTGTAAGCACAAACTTAAAACACCACCCAATTGTCCGGAACACTGCCCGTTCACTTTATGGCTACTCCCTTCTTCGCTCACAAAGATTCAAACAAAACAAAAAATGGCATCAGCAACACCAAAAAAAAAGGGGGGGCTCCAATCATTCATCATCGTTGGTGTATCATCCTGTGGTGCAACAGTAAAGCCAACGAAGAGGAAGTTAATGGCGCGGCATGGACACACCAACGTTTGGAAAGAAAGAATGAAAGAGTCAATTGGTTGTTTGTTATTGTTGCCGAATGTTGCCCAGCAATGTGGCGTCTCATCATCAACGCCATCATTACACCCATGGCTCACAAGAAGAAGTTAAAGAAGAAAGGGAAAGGGGGAGAGAGGAAGAGAGAGAGCGGGGGAGAGAGGGAATTTGTTTTAAAATGCAAATATTTTTGAGAAACTAAACCAAAAACAACAATAACACCACCAATGACCCCAGCAACAGCAACAATCTTCATCTTCATTAACATCGTCATCGCCATCATCACCGCTCTCTGTGTGTCAGCAGCAGCAACAATAACATCAGCATGATGCATCTGTTTATACTTGGGTTTTGCTTTGGCTTGTCATCATTGTTGTTGTTGTTGTTGTTTGTCTCATTTTAAAGAAGAAATAAGAATTTTCTTGTAAAAATACAAACATGTCGATGCAGAAATGCAGCGAGCCAGCCAGCCTGCCTGCCTGCCAACAACAACAGCAACAATCGAACACCAGCGCCAACTTCACAACAACAACAACATCAACAAAATCACAAAAAAAAAGAAAGAAAGAAATAGATTTCAATTAAACATGCAATTTTTAAATGACACGCAACGGGCACGCCACCAACACACGAGCGTGGGCTGGGTGGGAAGTTATTTTTTGGAAATTTTTTAAATAAATTAAGTTCGTAAGTTCGTAAATTAATTTTGGGAAAAAAATCATGACAACAAATTTGATATTTTCCAAGTTAAATGTTTAGAAAATGTTTTAAAATTTGCAAATTTGGAGAAAGCTTGGGCCGCGGGCTTGAAGAGGCCGTAGGTTCACCACATAAAAGTGATGCGGCTATCAATGAATCGTAGTTGAATGATGGCTTCTTAATACAGACCACAAAGCATGCCAATATTTTAGAAGTAAAAACAAATTACAATGCAGTAAGTTCGGCCGGGTCGAACTTTGAATACACTCCACCATTATGAATGAATTTGGAAATTTTCAAAAAAAAAAATCCCTTTAAAAGTTCTGTTAAAATCTTAAAAATACGAAATATAGCCGTGAACCTACATAAGCCTTGTTTGTCATAAGCCATTGCCATATTCAAATGCCAAACTTGAAATAAACGGTGAATAAAAATTAGCTAAAATCATCAAAATATCCTATATAGGGAGGTACCGTTATATCGGAGCTATACGAAGAGCTGGACCAGCATAGACAATTTTCTGTTAAAGACTGTAGCATCCATTATGCATTTTAAATACGGCATCTCAAACAATTTCGGTGAGTATTGTACCTAAAATCGTCAAAATATCGAATATAGGGAGGCACTGGTATATGGGCTCATACGAAGACCTGGACCTGCATACACAATTTTCTGTCACAGAATGTAGTTCCCATTACGAACTCTAAATACCCAATTTGAAACTACTCCGGTGAATAATGAAGCTAAAATCATCAAAATACCGAATTTTAGGAGGTACCGTTATATGGTGGCTAATGAAGGCGGGGACTTGCACAGACAATTTTCTATCATAGGCTGTAGTACCCATTACGAACTTCAAATACCAAGTTTGAAACAATTCTATCTCAATTCAGCGTGATAACAACAGACAGACGGACAGACGAACATCGTTAAATCGACTTAGAATTTTACGCTGATCAAGAATATATGTACTATGTTGGGTCTGACATGAATATTTCGAGGAGTTACAAACGGAATGGCAAAGTTAATATACCCTCCATAGTATGGTGGGGGGTATAACTAGTAAAACGACTACTACGACCAGCTACCAAATTGACTTATAATTGAACTCGCAATCCTCGAAATTTCTAAAACTTGGGAGTCCAGCTATACTGGATCTAGGTATCGATAGGTATCTACATACAAAGGAGTAGTAAAATAACTGACTGACTGAGAATCAAAGCCCAGACGAAACGGCTGAAGCTTAAATCTTGATATTTAGCGCAAAGGTCAGTCTTGGTGCGTAAGTTGGGTTTTGGGAAAGGAGGGTACGAAAAATACTCAAATGCACAATTTAATACTTTGGACAAACAGAATGAGCTAGAGTTCTGACATTTGGGATGAGAGTAACTGATAGAGTCCAGGATAGACGTACAAAAGGGTATTTGGAAATTTTAGGATGTTTGGAAATTTTAGGTTACGAGAAGTTCTAAAGTGGTACTAAACTTCAAAAATGGTACCATTTGTTGGAAAGTAAGTTTGGTACAAAAGGTTGTGGAAATGTGTTCTAAGTGTGTGTGTGTGTGTGTGTGTGTGTGTGTGAAGGAATAGGGCTGGAATCGACAAATCTGATATTTAGGTCTCTGTTGGTGTCTGGAATTGAAATGTGGAGGTGGTTTTACAAATGCGTATCATAATTGTTCGAAATGTACTAAATGATACTAATTTTGGATCACTGTTTTGTATATAGGATGGAGGGACGAAGATTGTTTTGGATATACGTACTTAATGTTATCAATTTCGGTATTGGATGTAGGGACAGAGCTACAATTCTGATGTTTAATTTTGAGGTTACTCTTGGTTTTTAGGGCTGATGCACACGATAATTCTCTAAGGTAGCATCCGATTTTGTCCAGCCTTGGTAAATCGTAATATTACTATCAAACTTAGATCGAGTTCGGGGGTCGGCAGTATCGGTCCACTACTTCTGATGCCTCTCCCACAAAGGAGTTAAAGTTTTGAATAACCGAAACGATCATAAAATCCGAAATAAGCAACCAGTTTTCTTCATATTTCACATATCCCGTCATTTCTAGTAACACAAGATTTGCTGTGGAATATATCGGTCCCTTCCTTCTGGTACTTGCCCCAAAAAGGGTAAAAATTCTGAAAACCCATGAAGTTCAGAAAATGCGAAATAAACATCCAAATTTCATTCAAATTTGTTACATCTCAGTATTTCTATCAACACAAGATCTGTTATATATGATTATATGATGGTAGAAATCGCACCAATCCTTCTGGTACGTCCCCCACAAAGGGTCAAAGTTTTGAATAACCAAATCGATTATAAAATCCGAAATAAGCATCCGGTTCTCTTTAAATGTCACATATCCCATTATTTCTTCTAACGCTAGATATTGTGCGAAAATAGATTGTATCAGTCCACTCCTTCTGGTACCTCTCCCACAAAGGGATACAATTTTTTAATATCCATGAAGTTCATAAAACGCGAAATTAAAATCCGACTCCATTCACACTTGGTACACCTCAATATTTCCATCAACACAGGATGTGTTGTAAAGATGGTAGAGATCGGACCATTCCTTCAGATACATCCGCCACAAAGAATTCATCATTTTGAAAAACAAAACGCCCAAAGAAAGCGGAATAAGCATCCAACTCTCTTTAAATTTTGACACATCCAAATATTTTTGCTAAGGCAGGATCTGTTGTGAAGATCTGCCCGGTTGAGGATTTAAGCATAGATGGGCAAGTATGCACGCTGACGTGGATGTCTCTTATTCTCCGTCATGAGTAAACATACTGATTTAGACGAATAATTATCGGCAGTATTTTTATTTTTTTAATGATTTTTGACCTTATTTGATTATGTTTTTGTTTAAAAAATTATTAAATCAGTAAAAAATTCAACGCAACAAAGCTATTTTAAACATTTCTTTTTCATTTATTTTGCTCATTTATGATTTAAGCAAGACCGGGCAGGGAGTTGCATTTCTTCTCTCAATGTTCGTGCTCTCTGATTACATTATTTTTTTAACGGCTCTGATATCATAGACATAGACTAAAAAGTTGTCTCATCTGTTATCTCTGAAAAATGTGCTTTAATAGATGTCGTTCATGCTGTGAGAGAGGTTCAGTAGACTCACTCAATTCTCTCAAAATACAAAATATTGAATATTTTTATGATTCTTTATTATTTATCAATTAAACACGAAACAGTGATTTTGTTTACTTTTACATTATCCAAATATATCGAGAAATATAAAAATATAGAACTTAAATAGCATAAAAATTAATAAATTGTTTTCGAAGTCGAGTGACTTCACTAGCCCTGAGTGACTTGACTGGCCCAAGATCAACAATAGTTACATTTGCCGGAAGGGGACATTTTAAAGCTTTTTAGTCTATACCTTTATTTGTCTTTGGTTTAAGCATAGATGTACGCTGGCGTCTATCTCTCTTTTATTCTCCGTCATGTGTAAAACGTAAACATACCGATTTAGACGGATAATTCTTGGCAATAGTTTTTTTTAAATAATTTATGGCCTCATTTGTTTATATTTTTGTTTAAAAAATTATTAAATCAGTTAAAAATTAAACGCAGCAAAGCTATTTTAAAATTCTCTTTAGCATTTCTCTTTCATTTACTTTGCCCATCTATGATTTAAGCAAAGTCGGGCAAAGAGTCGCATTTGCTCTCCCAATTTGTGTTACTCTCTGATTACATTATTTTCTTCAACGGTTCTGAGATTGTGTGTGGGGCAGCGGTGCTCAAAACCGTTTTCTAGAACATGAACCGAAAAAAGAGATAATTTAAGAGAAAATTAAAATTCAGTTTTTCTTTATATTTTACGGTTCTATTAAATTGTTTTTAGACACGAATGTTTGACAAATTAATTTATAAAAGCAAATGGATAAATAATATTTGTATAATTAATGACTTAACACTGTTTTGTTGGTGTGGGGAGAAAATTATGCTCTCTGAGAGCACGTGTGCCAGCCATCATTTGCCTGAAGTTTAAAACTTAAGCCATTTCATCTTTAACTTGAATGATCTTCAAATTTCGCAAATCCTTATCGTAAAATTCCCTACCCAGCCTACGTCCACATACGTATACGTACTTCCGAACAGACCAAAGAAATGAATGAGTGTGATGTTGTTGTCTTTGCAATGTGTCGAAGAACTACATTGCTGCTGCTGCTGCTGCTGCTGCTGCTGCTGGTGCCGTTGATGGGGATGTTGTTGTTGTTGTTGCTGCTGTTGTTGCCTGGGCATGAATCACACGCACAGATAAACAAATACAGATATTGAATTGTCTTCAACAGAAGAAACTAAACAAACACTACATTTGGGGAAATTGGAACACCCACACACGCACTTCAGAAAAACAACTGCAACAACAAGACCCAAAAGCGTACGCAATGCACCAACGCACCATGAGAGGAGTTGTTGTTGTTGTTGTTGTTGTTGTTGCTGTTGTCGTTGTTGTCCCCTAAGTATTCGCACTTTTGCATACGAATGAATAAATGTTGTACTCACTGCCTTACATTTTTGTCTGATGGTTTGGATCTAACACAGAATCGAACCTGCAGAGTTAAACATACAAACACAAACACACACACACAGACATCATAGACCCAGTGTGTTGGTGTGTGATTGTTGCTGTTGTTATGGTTGCTGGCAAAAGTGCGTGAGCAAGAAAAAACAAGAAACAAAATGCACTGGCGGTGAGTAAGGGCTCCCAATGCGTGTTGTGTGTCTCTAGGTGTCTGTGTGTGTGTGTCAATGTGTGTGCGTTCATCCATTTGTGCGTATTTATTACGCAGTGTTTGCAATGCAATCAGCTTAGCTGGCATTTTGTCACTATTACAGTATTTGCGTGTTATTAAGACCCGATAATCGTACGCCTTGAGCACTCAACAAACAATAAGCGCTCACGATGTCTTTTAATAACAAATAGAAGAGACAGAGAGACGGATGGACGGACAGGGAGACAGACACACTCACGCATTCACTCACACAAAAACCACAAACCATGGCGACACCGGCAACCACTAAGTTGCCCAGGTTTGTTTTTACAAATCATTCATCCAATCCAACTCAACACCACACAAGCCAACCATCCAACCAATCAACCCATCCAACCCATCCATCCATCCTTCCAACCACCCATCCATCCATTTACACCTCGTCACTGCAGCGCCCGCCCCACTTAACCCAAAGATCAGTCATTGCCGCCAAGCGCGTAATAATCACCCATAGACCCCAATTCGGAACGGAATTCAATTAGAATTAGAATTAGACAATGGGCAAACGCACTTTTGCTCGGGGTCTGACTACCTTTGGCTGCATTGCCAGTGGCTGCTTGCGTTTTGGTTAATAGTCATATCACCACCCCACACCCTACCCCCCCTCGATGGAGGTATGATTGCTGGGGATGAATGGATAAGTGTTCGAATGGATGATTGGTTGGGATGGATTGCCAATTCCATCCATTGATGCAATTCATGATAATTGTCGGTGTTAACGTTTGGTTACGGCACAGTGGTGTGGGTAATAAGTTTTTGGTTGTTGCTGATGTTGTTCTACGGGCAGGGGAATGGGTGATTGTAACTCGGGGTAATTGTGGCTCTAAATGTCTAACAAATTGGAGTGATATGTTGTCACATCATTGATAGGTACATATGTTAATTATTTATTGGAGGGATATATAAATGTTCAATGTATGGGAGAGCGGATGTCATACCAAAAATGGTTTGAGTGGAGCCCATGCATGATACCATCATACCTGTCAGAAAATAACTTAATTTTGAGGATTGGTTTCAAACATTTTTGGAATTACAAAAGTTTAATAATAATAATAATAATAATAATAATAATAATAATAATAATAATAATAATAATTATAATAATAATAATAATAATAAAAATAATAAACTTAAACTATGATTTTAAATAAATAAAAAAACCAATAAAAAATATCAGTCGGTTTTGCTGACAGATACACTGGTGGCCAAAACTAAAGCAACTTAAATCACAAAGACAATATATGTCCTGTAACTTTTACAAAAACAAACAAATCGTAATTATTTTTCCAGTTTTAAATGAGGGGTTTAATTCACTTTTAAGAAACTAAAAATAAAAATACAAAAATAATTTTGAACGAAAAATAATATGTGGAAAACTAAAGTGACCCCATTTTTGCTTGGTCAAAACAAAAGCAACTTTTGATTTTTTATTTTAAAATAATTAAATTTTGGCTAGTAGTCGATAGCATAACCATTATTTTTGATAGCAGCTGCACACCTACGAGGCATTGAATCTATAACACGCTCAATTTGATCCTTGGGTGTGCTTTCCCAGGCACCCCGAATTCTTTAGAATATGTTGTGCTTATTTATTTCCTAATCTCGCTTGATCTTCTTATCTACGATACTCCAAAGGTTTCATATGGAGTTTAGGTCAGGTGATTGTGCCGGCCATAACAAAACATCAATTTTTGACTCCCGCAACCAATATTTGACAAGTTTTGATACAAGTTTGGGATCACTGTCATGCTGAAACACCCAAATCAGCCGAAAATTTTACTCAGCGTAAGGGAACAACGTGATGTCCAACACATCTTTGTAAACAAACCGATCCACAACTACCTTTATTTTATGGATAGGCCCAAGTCCATAGAAAGAAAAACAGCGCCATGCCATTTTTGACCCTCCCTCATGCTTCACTGTACCTTTGCAACTCTGCGGCTTGAGTCCTTCATTTTTTGGTCTTCTCACCGTAAAATTTTTCACGTCTGAGCCTTTAATATTAAACGTAGACTCATCCCAGAAATAATGTTTTTTCCATTGAGCTTGATTCCATTTAACATTATCATTTCCGAAAGCCTTTTTGATTTTTTCAGATATAAATGGTTTTTTGATGTCTTACGGGCATGCAGACCAGCTGCCACTACTCGTCTACGCACTGATCTCGAGCTTATATCCAATGATTGCTCTCTCACCAATCCAGTTGAACTCTTAAATAGTTGTTTTTTATTTCTCTCACAATTTGTGGGTCAGTACAGGCTGAAGTTTTTCAGGGCCTTCATCCGTTATAGACTGTTACTATTGATCCAGTTTCAAAAAACCGACTTAGTATACAGAAATAATTATGAAATCACATAAATATTTATGAAATATTTCTCGGAAATCATTTTCTGTGATATGTTGTTTTGATAGTCACTGATAATTTGCTGTTTTATTCAGGTTCTGTATTTGCTTTTAGTCATTTTTAAAATTTTTTGGGCAGTACCTATAAAACGAAAAGAAAAACACATACTGTTGCAAAAAACTTCTCAAAAAGGATTTATGACAAGCGAAATTGTCGAAGGAAGCAAAAAGCGATAAATATCACAGTAAAAACAACAGAAATTGCAGCGGTTATATGAATTTACAACAGAGTTGCTTTTGTTTTGTCCAAGCCAAAATCGGGTTAATTGACTTTACCAAACATTATTTTTTATATAAAAATAAATTTTGGTTTTATGTTTTAGGTTTTTAAAAAGTGAATAAAGTACCTAATTTAAAACAAGAAAAACTTTCTCATTTTCTTAATTTTTGAAAAAGTTACAGGGCATTCATTCTCCTTGTAATTTCAGTTGCTTTAGTTTTGGCCACCAGTGTATATACCCCCAGTTAGCCAATATTGAGCTATTCGTACTACAAAGTGTTAGATTTGGAATATATCGACTACTTCGTATACCTTATATGAGATATGTGAAGATTTTAGGAAAATGCGGAAATATGCATGAGGTACCAGATATGTCGACCGAAGTATTCCATTTTTTTACTTCATCTAATACGGATAAAAATATTGGTAGGGACAAATTAGAAGAAAATTGAATATTTATATCCAATTTTATACGAAAACATAAATTCCATATTTATCTCAAGTTTCTGGCAAAGAATCGCCGAATTATGACAGATATAATTATTGGAAATTCTGACCCTTTGTGGGAGAGGTACCAGAAGTGGTTGGTACACATACACAGCAAATCTTGCGTAAGCAAAAACATTTGAATGTGTGAAATTTGAAGAGAACCGGATGTTTATTTCAGATTTTATGAACGTTTTGGTTTTTCTAAATTTTTTTGTCCGTTTGTGGGGAAGGTGCCAGAAGGAATAGTCCGATCTCTACCATATTTATAACAGATCTTGTGTTCATAGAAATATTGAGATGTACCAAATCTAAATGGAATCTGGTGTTAGTTTCGCTTTTTATGAGTTTTATGAATATTCAAAATTGTGACCCTTTGTGGGGAAGGTACCAGAAGGAATAGTCCGATATATCCCACCTTCATATCAGACCTTGGGTTAATAAAAATATTAGGATGTGTGAAATATGAAGAAAACCGAATGCTTATTTCGGATTTTATGATTGTTTTGGTTATTCAGAACTTTAACCCTTTGTGGGGGAGGTACACGAAGAAATGGTCCGATCTCCACCACCTTTATAACAGATCTTGTGTTGATGAAAATATTGAGATTTACCAAATCTGAATGGAATCGGATGTAAGTTTCGCATTTTATGAGCTTCTAAGATATTCAAATTGTTGACCCTTTTGTGGGGGAGGTACCAGAAGGAGTGGACCGATATATCCCACCTTCACAGCAGCTCTTGTGTTAGTAGAAATAGTAGGATGTGTGAAATATGAAGAGAACCGGATGTTTATTTCAGATTTTATGATTGTTTTGGTTATTCAGAACTTTAACCCTTTGTGAGGAAGGTACCAGAAGGAATAGTCCGATCTCTACCATCTTTACAACAAATCTTGTGTTGATGGAAATATTGAGATGTACCAAGTCTGAATGGAATCGGATGTTCATTTCGCCCTTTATGAGCTTATGAATATTTACCAGAAGGAATAGTCCGATATATCCCACCTTCATATCAGACCTTGTTTTA
Source organism: Musca domestica (assembly GCF_030504385.1). NCBI lineage: Eukaryota > Metazoa > Arthropoda > Insecta > Diptera > Muscidae > Musca > Musca domestica. Next base: position 2,392,621 of record NW_026712312.1, read on the forward strand.
ATAAAAATAGTAGGATTTGTGAAATATAAAGAAAACCGGATTCTTATTTCAGATTTTATGAACGTTTTGGTTATATAAAATTTTGACCCTTTTGTGGGGGATGTACCAGAAGGAATAGTCCGATCTCTACCATATTTATAACAGATCTTGTGTTGATGGAAATATTGAGATGTACCAAGTCTGAATGGAATCGGATGTTTGTTTCACATTTTATGAGCTTCATGAATATTCAAAATTTTTACCCTTTGTGGGAAAGGTACCAGAAGGAATAGTCCGATATATCCCATCTTTACAGCAGATCTTGTGTTAGTAGAAATAGAAGGATGTGTGAAATATGAAGAGAACCGGATGCTTATTTCAGATTTTATGAACGTTTTGGTTATACAAAATTTTGACCCTTTTGTGGGGGATGTACGAGAGGGAAAGGTCAGATCTTTCTCATCTTTAAAACACATCTTGTGTTAATGGAAATATTGAGATATCCCAAGTCTGAATGGAATCGGATGTTAATTTCGCGTTTTATGAGCTTCGTAGGCATTCACATTTTTGACCCTTTTGTGGGGGAGGTACCTGAAGGAGGGGACCCATATTTTCCATATTCACACCAAACCTTGGGATAATAAAAATATTGCGATGTCTGTAATTTCAAGGCAATCGGATTCTTACATAGCATTTTATAAGAGTTGTAATTATTCAAAATTGTGATACTTTGTGGGGGAGGTACTTGATGGAGTGGACCGATTTTGTCCGTTTTCGCACCTGACTTAGCTCTGATGTAAATATTACGATTTATAAAATTTGAACAAAATGGAATAATCCTTTCTCCTTGTATGAGGTAAATTATTGTCTATAATAATGCTGACATTTTGTGGTGGAGATACCAGAAGGAGTGGACCGATATTGCCCATCTCCGAACTCGACAATAACATTAAGATGTATGAAGTTGTGGTCGAATCCGATACTTCCTTCGAGAATTATCGTGTGCATCAGACAGATGGACGGACATCACTAGATCTACTCCAAATTTCCCGAAACGGATTTGGTCCAAAGAGACCTGGGGTCTAAAACCTTTATTTCGATGGGGCACGTTTTGACCGTATCAAATGATATGTACCTTGTGTAGCCATAAGGCTGAGTTGTGTCAATCTAGTTCCTAGTTCAGTACACCAATTATTAAACGTATGAGTGATTTCATGCATTTTAAATCACTCATACGCATATCTTTCATACAAACAACCGGTGGACTCCGTTACAATATAAGGAACTAGTTCGTTCGATCGAACTAGATTGGCACAACTCTAGCGACAACAGCCAGGCGATACGATGAAGCTAGAATCTTGAAATTTTTTTAATTGGTTAAATGTTGGATTGTAGGGCTATGATAAGATTGGGCTTTTTCGAAATAGGTGTAATAAAAGGTATTAAAAATTTAAGCCATTAGATGGACACAAATTCCTGATTGTCTAAAATTTTATACAAGAAGTAGTGGGCTTACATCATAATTATGCAATGAACAAGGACATTTTGATTCGATTTATGCATGCCCGTCTGTCTGTCCTTGTTATACCCTCAGCCATATGGCTAGAAAGGGTATATACGGTCAAACGGACGGACGGACGGACGGGTATTGCTAGATCGACTCCAAATATCCTGAAACGGATTTGGTCCAAAGAGACCTAGGGTCCAAAACCGTTATTTCGACTAGGCACGTATTGACCGTATCTAGGGTATTTGATACGGTCAATACGTGCCTAGTCGAAATAACGGTTTTAGACTAGGTCTCTTTGGACCAAATCCATTTCAGGACATTCGGAGTCGATCTAATCACTCATAGTCCGTCTGTCTGTCTGTCTGGCTGGCTGGTGCGCAAGATAACTCTCGAAGGAAGTATCCGATTTGATCCAAACTTGGTACATCGTAATATTTTTGTCAAACTTAGATCGAGTTCGGAGATGGGCAATATCGGCCCACTCCTCCACAAAATGTCAAAATTCTCAAAAAATAAATTTTCTGCACAGAAAGAGAAAAAATAATCCGAATTTGCTAATCAGTACTAGGTCTGGTGTGAAAATGGACAATATCGGTCCTCTCCATCAAGTACCTCCCCCACAAAGGGTCAACATTTAGAATAATTACAACCCTTATAAAATGTAATGTTAAAGTCCGATTGTCTTCAAATTTTACACATCACAATATTTTTATTAACCCAAGGCCTGGTGTTAAGATAAAATATATCGCTCCACTCTTTCTGGTAACTCCCCCACAAAAAATCGAAATTTCGAAAAAAAAAATTCCGCACAGAAGGAGAAGCAATAATCCGATTTTCTTCCAACTTTGCAAATTCTAATATTTACGCCAGTTCTAGGTCAGGTGCGAAAATGGACAGTATTGGTCCACTCCATCAAGTACCTCCCCCACAAAGGGGCAACATTTTGAATAATTATAACATAAAATGTGATGTGAGAATCCGATTGTCTTAAAATTTCACACATCCTAATATTTTTAAAAACCCAAGATCTGGTATCAAGATGGAATATATCGCTCCACTCCTTCTGGTACCTCCCCCACAATGGGTCAAATATCCATGAAGGTCATAAAACGAAAGAAATTACCATCCAATCCCATTCTGACTTGGTATATCTCAATATTTCCATCAACACAAGATCGGTTATGAAAATGATAGAGATCTTCTTGTATCTGCCCCACATAGCTGTACCTCCGAATATTCTGTATTTTTATTTGTGTCATAATTTTCACGGAATTGTTTACAATTCGGTGTGTCTGAAAATTCCCTGTACAGATCCACGTCATCGTATAGCCCCCATATAATTGCATTTTCCTATATTTGATATTTTTATGATTTTAGCGACACTTTTCGCCAGAATGATTTCTAACTTAGAATTTGGACTATATTCTCTGAGAGAAAATTATTTGTAACTGTAAAAAAAATTGGTCGAATTTAGTGGAAATCGATTAAGATTAGGATCTAGCTCCCACACATATTTGTCCCGACTGATTGCAAACTGAAACCAATTTCGAGTTTTCCTATAATTTTGGGAAAAAAATTGAAAATTCTCACAAAAGTGTTATCTCCATTTCCAAATAACCCAAAAATTAGAAACCACTGTATCCCCTCATTTATAGACAGACGGATGAGTGTCGATATTTGTTGGATGGGTAGATGTTTGGATGGATGATTGGTTCGTTGGGGATTGATAGATAAATGCAGTGGATGCATGTACGACATGATGATGAAACATTCAGTTATTTAAAATATTTATTCGTTTGAAGCAGCCACCAGGCAGGCAACTAAACAACCATCCGACAAATGATAGACGAACCAAAAAGCCTGTCCGCCTCGCATAGGACGACAAGAAGGCAAGGAGACAAGGCAAGGTTTGTTGTTGTTGCTGATGTTTTTTTTTTTTTTTTTTTTTTTTTTTGTTTGGATAGCTCTAGAGAGCTTTGTTTTAGCCGTTGACATTGTTGTTCTTGTTTGTCATGCAAACACACGCACTCACTTACGGCTGCTTATTGGGGGGTATTGCCGCCAATGCTTGCTTGGAGTGTTCGCAATGCCAGCATATGGCCTGTGTAGGCCCCCGGTGTGTGTGTGTGTGTGTGCCTGTATGCATGCATGCGTGTGTCTGTGCGAGTTTGTTTCATTTGTTATTTTAAGGATTATTACACTTAATTAAAACTGTTAGGCTTGTTTTGTTGTCACTTTTGTTTTCCGTTTTCTGTTTGTGTTTTTTTTTTTCTGTTTTTTTTTTTTATTATTTGACACTTCAAACCTCTGAGCTTCCTTGCAATTGCAACGTGGAGTAGTTAGTGAAAGAATGAATCAACGACAGAATGAACAGGGGACTAGAAATGGGGTGGCGGCAGAGATGTGGTCTTTAGTTTCTTGTGTTTGTTGTTGTTTTGTGTGGCACTACTTCTACTTCGAAGAGGCCTCAACATTCGCACCCACAACTTAAGTGTCGGTGTCTGTCTGTCTGTCCGTCTGTCTGTGTCACACATGATGTTTGTTTATGTCTGTCTGTCCGTTTGTAAGTTGATGTTGCTGCTGCTTGGTTGGATACACGTATAACCCCCTCAGAGCTTTTCTTTGGTCTCAATGGCCCGATAGTGTGTCTCTCTCTTAAGAAAAAATCAATAAATTGCGTTCAATTTAAATGTGTTCTATGCAAATTTACGACAAGAAGAAAACCCGCCGTAACACTGCTGCACCGAACGGCAACGCACCGCACCGCACCTTCCCGCCACCACTATGACGAACCGCACTTCATGGCACTGCATCATCATCATCGCCTCCGCCACCGCCACCGACATCAACAACAGTCGTTAAAAGGCATTACACATTTGTTTTGTTGTTCCTGTTGTTGTTTTTTTTTTTTTTGAAAACTGAAACGTTTTATTTTGTTGCAAATTTGTTGTTGCCGTTGTTGTTCCTTTACGAATTATTTTTGATTTACAGCAATGCAAAAGTGTTTTGTTGCAAATTCAATGGTCGATTTCGTTTCGTATTTCTTCAGAGCTTGAAATGCGTGCCTGAACAAAATCACTGAGTGTTAAATGGATGTGAGAGTGAGTAAGTGTGTGTGTGTGCGTGTGTTCTATATAAGAAACCTCTTCTTGTTGTTCTTCTTCGGTTTTGCCGCAATTAGATCGCCACTTCTTTAATTTATTGTTATTGTGTGGTGCTACTCTTTTTTTCTTTTCTTTTTTGAGGGGGTTTGTTTATCTTTTTTATTTTTGTTTTTGTGTGTTCTACTTGTTGTCCCGATGTCCGTTTATTTCGTACACTTTCGTGGCCGCTGTATTCTTCTTCTTCTTCCTCCTTTTACACTTTTTTGTGTTATGTATGCAACCAACCCGTTCGTTAAAACACGACCAATTTGTTGCTCCTGCGAAAACAAACTGATCGATCGTAATTTTCAAAACAAGCACTATTGCTGTTGCTGTCAACAGTTTCGCAGTTGGCGTCGACGCAAAGCCGAGACGACGCAGCAACACACAATGCATGGCAAAATATAAAGGCAAGCACAACACAACACAGCAAACACACACGCACACACCATAACTCAACTGAGTAGTTGGCGCTCTGCTAATGTCATCGTCTCACATGTGTGCAATGAGTGTGCTCTGAGTGTGTCTGCCTTCTGTTGTGTTTTGTTTTCGTTTTTTTTTGGGGAGCCCTCACATGGTTTGTTGTTGCTGCTGCCATCGAATTGCTGTTGCTTCTCATTGCCGTCGTTGACTTCGCCGATTGTTGCTGCTGTCGTTTCGATTGCCGACTGCTGTCTTGTGTGGGGGTTCTTCTTCGCTTCTTCTGTTGTGTTTATGTTTTGGAAAATGTTAACAGCACTTAACTCCACTGTTAGCCGTGTTGTGTTGTGGGTGCGTGTATATGTGTGATGTGTATGGGCATGAGGATTATTGTTGTGGTTAAATGTTAACTTACAGTGGTGGCGCTGGGTCTTTGATAAAGAAACGGTTTAAATTCAAATTGAATTTTAAAAAAGGAATTCGATTTAATTATAATTTTTACTTAATAAAGGGAGATTTTTAAGAGCTATAGTTAAGTATAAACCCCATCAAATTAATTAAATAAAATTAAATTAATATATTTTAACGTTTGAAGACTATTTCATGGAAATGTTGGCCGCAATTGCGCCTCAAATTGGCTATCCTTTTAGTCCAAATTTGGCATACTCTTTCCCGCATTTCGGTCGATATTTCACAAAAAAATGGTTCAATGTTGTCTTCTGATGCCTCCATTGAAGTATAGATATAAGCTTTATGTCTATACTTCAATTCCAGGTACCAATAAAGACCTCAATATCAAATTTCAGCTCTATTCCTTCACCCAATACCAAATTTAGTACAATTTAGTATTTTTCGTACAGTTATAGTACACGTTTCCATAACCCTCATAACCTCAAATATCAACAGTCACCCAAATATCAAATTTCGGAAATCCAATAAACATTTCTGAAAATGTCTTAATTTCTGAAAATCCAATATCCATTTTAGTACCTTTAAAAACAAATATAGAAAACATTTCCGAAACCACATCCACATGTACAGGCTAAATTTAGTACGATTCTGTACTTTTCGGGCACATAAGTACACATTTCGAAAGCTATCTCCATATACCAACTCTACTCTCTGTCTGTAATGATAATTTCAAGTTTCAGGATTCCAGCTCCAAAAGTTCCTCCAAATTCGAATTTTACCAAATTTAGTACCATTTAGTACGAATTTCCAAAACTACGTAAATATCTCAGTCCTACAATGCCAGAGCAATCAAACTTCTATCGGTTCACCCAAATCGAGATTGTACCAAATTTAGTACCATTTGGTACTTTTCGGGTACATAAGTAGAAATTTTGAAAACTACCTCCATACCGCAATCCTACTCTCCGTCACTAGTGTTAATTTCAAATTTCAGGATTCCAGCTCCAACCGTTCCTCCAAATTCGAATTAGTACAAATTTAGTACAATTTAGTACTTATTGAGCACATATGTACAAATTTCGAAAACTACCTCCATATCCCAATTCTACACTCCGCCAGTAATGTTAATTTCAAATTTCAGAATTCCAGCTCCAACCGTACCTCAAATTCAAATTGTACCAAAAAATAGTACCGTTTAGTACTTTTCGTATACATGGGTACACAATTCCAAAACTAACTCCTCACAATCGATTCTACTCTTTGATTACCATTCCAAATTTCAAGTTTTTAGCTCTACCTGTTCAAATGACATGAAATGGTACCAAATATAGTACATTTTAGTACTTTTGTTCACTTATAGTACGACTTTCCAAAAACCCTTTGGGACATCTATCCTGCACTCCATCACTGACATTCATTTCAAATTTAAGAGTGTTATCTCTACCGCTTCCTCAAATGCAAAAGGCACCACATTTAGTATCTTTTAATACTTTTCGTACCATTCTAGTACAAATTTACACAAAATTCCAGTTTTATCCGATCGGACCAAGAGTGAACCTCACCGACCTTTTCAAGATTCTAATTTCAGCCGTTTCGCCTGGATGTCGACTCTCACCCAGTCAGTTAGTTATTTCACTCCCTCTCATATAAATAGACCCTCTGTAGCCATAGCCCTGAGGGAGTAAAAACTTTGTCAAAACAGACAGTTAACAATCTACGGAGCTTGCATTATGTACATATATGGAGACCTCCTTTTATCCCGCTCTGAAAAAATAACCACTTTATTTTGATATGCTTAAACAGTTTTTTTCTTTCTTTTATTGCGGCAATTCTATGTAAACGGGGACTTTGAAACAGATGACATCCTGATTGTATTCATTGACAGCCTGCCACATCATGGTACCACGGACCTGCAACAACAAATACAAATAAATAATTATTTCAGCAACTGCAATCAACTGCATGTTCCTAACATACCATCGGTAGGGTATTGTTGACATGGACAACGGCATAATACGTCTTGCCATCCGTTTCATTGGAAATGCATTCATGATCTCCATCGCAAGGGTCAGGGCTGATGTTGGCGTAGGTTTTAATGGCATTAAATATCCAATGGACTTCATGTTTCAGATATGTGGTGTTGGTTCCTAAAGCAGAACAAGAAAATAACATTTGGAGTCAATGGAGATATTTCAGTTATGAGGAGAGCTAAAGGCTATTGCCTTCCACTTACCATCGTCATCGAATAGAACATTCACCTGCACCGTGGATCCACGATACATGACACATGGTATTGTATTGCAGCTGGATATGCTTAAATACAATATCAAATAACGGGAACCTGCAAAAAATAAATATTTATTATTTTTATTTTATATTTATACTTATACTTATACTTATACTCATACTTATACTTATACTTATACTTATACTTATACTTATACTTATACTTACTTATACTTATACTTATACTTTATACTTATACTTATACTTATACTTATACTTATACTTATACTTATACTTATACTTATACTTATACTTATACTTATACTTATACTTATACTTATACTTATACTTATACTTATACTTATACTTATACTTATACTTATACTTATACTTATACTTATACTTATACTTATACTTATACTTATACTTATACTTATACTTATACTATACTTATACTTATACTTATACTTATACTTATACTTATACTTATACTTATACTTATACTTATACTTATACTTATACTTATACTTATACTTATACTTATACTTATACTTATACTTATACTTATACTTATACTTATACTTATACTTATACTTATACTTATACTTATACTTATACTTATACTTATACTTATACTTACTTATACTTATACTTATACTTATACTTATACTTATACTTATACTTATACTTATACTTATACTTATACTTATACTTATACTTATACTTATACTTATACTTATACTTATACTTATACTTATACTTATACTTATACTTATACTTATACTTATACTTATACTTATACTTATACTTATACTTATACTTATACTTATACTTATACTTATACTTATACTTATACTTATACTTATACTTATACTTATACTTATACTTATACTTATACTTATACTTATACTTATACTTATACTTATACTTATACTTATACTTATACTTATACTTATACTTATACTTATACTTATACTTATACTTATACTTATACTTATACTTATACTTATACTTATACTTATACTTATACTTATACTTATACTTATACTTATACTTATACTTATACTTATACTTATACTTATACTTATACTTATACTTATACTTATACTTATACTTATACTTATACTTATACTTATACTTATACTTATACTTATACTTATACTTATACTTATACTTATACTTATACTTATACTTATACTTATACTTATACTTATACTTATACTTATACTTATACTTATACTTATACTTATACTTATACTTATACTTATACTTATACTTATACTTATACTTATACTTATACTTATACTTATACTTCTACTTATACTTATACTTATACTTATACTTATACTTATACTTATACTTATACTATACTTATACTATACTTATACTTATACTTACTTATACTTATACTTCTACTTATACTTATACTTATACTTATACTTATATTATACTTATACTTATACTTATACTTATATTATACTTATACTTATACTTCTACTTATACTTATACTTATACTTATACTTATACTTATACTTATACTTATACTTATACTTATACTTATACTTATACTTATACTTATACTTATACTATACTTATACTTATACTTATACTTATACTTATACTTATACTTATACTTATACTTATACTTATACTTATACTTATACTTATACTATACTTATCCTTATTACTTATACTTATATACTTATACTTATACTTATACTTATACTTATACTTATACTTATACTTATACTTATACTTATACTTATACTTATACTTATACTTATACTTATACTTATACTTATACTTATACTTATACTTATACTTATACTTATACTTATACTTATACTTATACTTATACTTATACTTATACTTATACTTATACTTATACTTATACTTATACTTATACTTACTTATACTTATACTTATACTTATACTTATACTTATACTTATACTTATACTTATACACTTATCCTTATACTTATACTTATACTTATACTTATACTTATACTTATACTTATACTTATACTTATACTTATACTTATACTTATACTTATACTTATACTTATACTTATACTTATACTTATACTTATACTTATACTTATACTTATACTTATACTTATACTTATACTTATACTTATACTTATACTTATACTTATACTTATACTTATACTTATACTTATACTTATACTTATACTTATACTTATACTTATACTTATACTTATACTTATACTTATACTATACATATACTTATACTTATACTTATACTTATACTTATACTTATACTTATACTTATACTTATACTTATACTTATACTTATACTTATACTTATACTTATATATACTTATACACTTATCCTTATACTTATACTTATACTTATACTTATACTTATACTTATACTTATACTTTTACTTTTACTTTTACTTATACTTATACTTATACTTATACTTATACTTTGGTACTTATTTAGTACCTTTCTGTACTTTTTAATGATTATCTCCGTTAAATTTTAAGCAATGCGTTGTAACTTTGAACGTCACAACCCCACGATCTTATATCCGACAAATGTAACACTTGTCACCTAATAACCTCAAAAATTAAAACAAAAAACACAACAGAAGTTTTCCACTTGAAAATTTTACGTTTCAACATTTTGTCATTTACAAGACTCATTAATTACTTCGGGGTATTAATTGATACTTGTGACTGTCACAGACATATTTGAAATATTTACGATAAAGAAAAATTACAAAATTAAAATCCAGGGTAGACAGATAACTTTTTGAGATATTTTTCGTGACTCACAATTGATTAATCGGTGAATAAACTTTTGACAATATTGAAAATATTAAATTGCGATTTAACACCTTATTTTAATTTCAAATCACATATAGATTTACATTATGTTGAGTATATTTTTATTTAATTTATTTTTAATATTATTTTATTATTTTTTTTCTCATCACCTCGGCAAGTTATTGATCTATTGGCCCAATTTGTGACTCTGCAATAATTTACATTTCCAAAATGTTTTTCGTGCTGTCTATTTTCTTTCGTTGGTTGCGGATGTTTGTTTAATACGACCTCTTAGTTCCTTAAGTTTTCCAAATTTCCTTTAATTATATTTGGCACGTACAGATTTGTACATTTATTTACTTTTCGAAAAAAAAAATATCTTTGGTTACAGAAATTGAATACAAAACACGAGTCTCAGAATCCTATACAAAAAGTGCGTGTGTACGTCTGGAATGTGTAAAGCAACACATAGGCATAACAGACATATGAGCTCTAATATTCGAAACAAGCAAAAAAGAGATAGGCATCAAATTAGTATATCAGCCGTGTTAAAAATGTTGAAACCTCTTAGAAAATCAAAGAGATTTTTTGTTTTTTTTTTGAACTGCTACATAACCTAGTATTGTAAAATCCACTTGAAATCTCCCACACCTCAATTTGGCTGTAACACTGTGTAATTTTAAGACAATTTGCAGAAAATTGGGAAAAGATCAAAATTTTGTTAAATTTGTTGTTGTTTGTGTTAAAAATTCAAAATATGTATATGTGTATCTAGAACCTCGAAGGATACAGTTTAAAGTCATAGCCATAGCACAGATTTTCTCGTTTTCACTCAGGGATTGCTCGAAGAGTGAGAGATTTTTAGTTACGGAGTCCTGAGTTACTCCTATTTGAAAAATTGAAGTGAGTGCCAAAAACAAAAAACAAAAATTAAAATAGTACTCGGCAAGAGAGCCAAATCGCTGAAGGTGGAGAGAGAGAGGGATAATACAACACAACGGTATGACAAAAACTAAAAGAGTGCTCGGCAAGAGTAAAATCTGCTCGATGTCGTACGAATCTTGCTCCCACTCAAAACACGAGGAAAACATGCTCACTTCCATTCAAGTGACATCGAAAAAATGGGTTTACTCATTTTTTTCCGAGTTACAAGAGCGTTTCCGCTCGAATTTCAGTAAGTTTCACTCTTTGTACAAATTCGAGTGAGTTTTGGCAGAGGTCCGGTCATGGCTAAATGAATTTCTAGTTGATAAAGTTTTTTGTATAAAATTCTAGATTTATTTATTATATCCCTGCGGAGGATGTAACAAAAGGAGTGGGATGATATAGCCTAGCTTTGAATCTGGTCTATTTTTTTATAGAAATGTAATATTTGGGAATTAAAATTTCGAACCTTTGTGAAAGGGTACCAGAAGAAGGGCAAGTACAGGGTGAGATGAAAAAACTGCGATCTACCTCAGACTGCTGTCATTTCTAAGCCACTCGTCCGACAGCTGTTACCGTTACCGTGATACTGGTAGCGTATCCCGACGTCAAGGAAGTGGACGGAAGAAAACAACAACACCAGCAGAAATGGTTCGAAAAGTAAAGAAGCAACTTGATCGAAACCCGCATCGCAGTGGCGTCGAAAAATGGTTCGTGAGCTGAAAATATCACAATATTCCATTCGGCAAATATTGAAAAATGAGCTCGGGGTAAAGTCATTGAAATTCCAAAAAGTAAAATAACTTACACCACAACAGAAAGAAAATAGACTCAAAAGAGCTAAAGAGTTGCTTCGCTTGGCCGAAAATGGAGAATGGTTACAAAATGAGGTTCCTCGCCTCATTTTCAGCGTAAAATAGCCACCAAAATCTCCGGATACCAATCCGTTGGACAATTGTGTCTGGAGTATTTTGGAAAGCAAGGCACTAAAAAATACCAAAGTTTCGATCACCTCAAGCAAGTGCTTCGCCGGGAATGGGCCAAAATACCCGCAGAGCAACATTCGGGCAGAGTGTGACGGTTTCATTGGCCGTTTGAAGGCCATAATTCGTGTCAAAGGTAACCAATTCGAACAAATCTAAACTTATTCTAAAATTTAATGATATTTCCGACATTTTTAGCTTTCATTCAATAAATTTAAAAAAAAAATAAAAATTATGGCGTTTGACTTTGTTGCAGTTTTATCTCATCCTGTGTCAATTTCACTTTTCCATTTTAGAAAGTTCCCCTTAATCTAAAAATTACTGACCTTTCTAAAAACAAAAAAACCTCTCAAATTACGTAGCAAAACAAAAATAGTTATAGCCTAATTTTAAAAGTCATTAAAAAAACTAATCAAATCTCATTCTGTCTACGCCCAAAACTCTGTGATTTATATTCAGCAATTGGCTTTTATTTTTGTTGCCTGAAAATAAATTTGTTGCGTCTCAGTCTTTTTTTCGAGAATTTAAATCAATTCCAAACAAAAACAAAACCCTGCAAATATTTCAAAAATGGCAAATGATAAGCAGTGACTTCCTCTCTCTCTCTCTCTCGTTCTCGCTCTCCCTCTCTTTGTACTCCCTAAACATAAATGAAATATTTGCTCTGATTAGTAGTGGAATATTCTCAGAGAAAAATAAACCAAGTCACAAATAAGGGGCCAAATACTTGGACATTTTTCGAATAGTCATTGAAATCCACAAACAATAATCATATCTGGATATTTTGTCGGAACGCCAATTACACACACCCCCTCACCACTTTCTCTTTGATTTTTATTGGTGGGTATTTTCGTGATTTCATAGCTGTTCTTTTTTTTTTTGGTTTCAAGAGTGGAGTGACTTTGATTTATAACCGGCGATGACTAAATCCTCAATTGACAGCTGGCTAATCAAACGTTACCGAGCGTAGATAGCGTTAAATTTTCCCACAATCGTAAAAAAAAGTCACACGGCTTGGCGGGGTACTGTCACGGTCTATCTACTAAGTCGATAATAAAAATTCTAGTTCAAGCACTTTAAGTTTTACTTTTTGTATAAAATGTGGAGGAATTTTGTCTTGAAAAAAAATAGAAGCAAACAATGACAACAACAACAATAGATTAGGAATTTGGAAAAAAGTGCAATTTTAAGTGCAAGTAGCTATTGTATTCACTCAAGGACATTTTTCGGAAAGGGGAACTTGATAAGGTTTAAATGTTATCAAAACTTTGTAGCGTTGTAGCCAATACAGTCTATCTTCAAATTAGATCGCAGTTTGATAGGAAAAGAAAGAAGAGCGAAATTTGGACCAAAAAGAGAGACATTCCTTACTTTTCATATGATTGCCATGATTTCGGAAGGTTAAAAAGAAGTTGTCAGGAATAGTCTATCTTTCAGAATGGATCATTGCTTGTTGTTAACCCAAAGCGATATGAAATCTTATCTCTATCAGATCTCCAAAAAACTCCCTCGATTTATTTAACAAAGAATAAAACTCACTCGGATTCGAATGGAAGCGCTCCTGGGAGCAGAAAACAGAATCGGGCAATCTCAATTTGTCCATGTCACTCAAATAGGAGTGAGCATGTTTTTATACCCTCCACCATAGTATGGAGGGTATATTAAGTATATCATTACGTTTGTTGCACCTCGAAAAATAAATTTTAGACGCCACAAAGTATATATATTCTTGGTCAGCATAAAATTCTATGGCGATTTAGCGATGTCCGTCCGTCTGTCGTCTGTGGAAATCACTCTAGCTTTCGAACGAAATAAAGTAGGTTGATAAAATTTTACTTAAATGTTTTTTTTGTCTGCAGGACTTTTGGTATTGAAAATGGGTGATGTAGGTCCTCGTTGTGGTACCTCCCTTTTTTCGGTACTTTGATGATTTTAGCGAAATGTTCCAAAATTCACCGGAAATGTTCCAAATTTGGTATTTAAAGTTCGTAATGGATACTACAGCCTATAACAGAAAATTGTCTGTGCAGGCCCACGTCTTCGTATAGCCCCCATATAACGGTACCTCCCGATATTCGGTATTTTGATGATTTTAGCGATATTATTCGCCGGAATTTTTTAAAATTTAGTTTTTGAAGTTCGTAATGAATACTACAGTCTAAGACAGAAAATTGTCTGTGCAGGTCCACGACTTCGTATATCCCTTAATATAACGGTGCCTTCCTATATTCTGAATGTTGATGATTTTATTCACCGAATTTTTTTATTCAAGTTTTGCATCTGAATATTGTAATTGTTGTGCAGGTCCACGTCGTCCTATAGACCCCAATATAACGGCTACATTCGGTATTTTTAAGATTTTAAAAGAATTTTAAATGGATTTTTTTTTTTTTTTTTGAAAATTGCCACAATCGTTCTAAATGGTGGAGGTTATTCAAAGATCGACCCGGCCGAACTTACAGTTTTTTTACTTGTCCTTATTAATCGAAATGGAGCAGATCATACTCTTGCCGAGCAGTGTTTTAGTTTTAATCATACCGTAGTTGTATCTTCTTCCCCCTCTTCTTCTTCACCCTCTTCTTCTTCCCCCTCTTCTTCTTCACCCTCTTCTTCTTCCCCCTCTTCTTCTTCACCCTCTTCTTCGTGGTTTAAAGATTCAAATTGAAAATTCGAATTACAAACAGAACAATTCAATAATTAGAGAAAAGATTCAAATTTTAATCGAGTTTTCAAATTTTCAATTTTATTTAAAATTCAACTGCATTTTTTTGAACTCTTCACAAGTGGCATGCCGCTCATCTATGAAGAGACCTGCTGAGAGTAACTTCTTCTCTTCTTGAAATGTTAAAATGTGTAGTCAACACGCTAGTGAGTAACTCGTAGCATGTCTTTATGCAAGTGCAAACATATATCCTCCAGTATTTTACTCTGACGGTCGTTATTGAATTGCAACATCGGAAGGAATCCCTCCACCATTATGAACACACATTTTCCGATCATCATCATTTTTCCACCATCATAAAATCTAAACCTAAGAACTGAGAACATTTAATCGAGATATTACCCCTAGAAAAAGATTTGATTTGCTACCACTTCTTCACTTTTTCTAAATTATCAGTCTCAGTCCCGCCCCTAAATTGTATTTGTTTTTCTCGTTTAGAATTACTAATCATCGAAACGAACAATAATTGTTGTTGAAAACGTCTTCAACTCGACTACGACTGACAGGCAATTTTTGATTATCGTTTTTTTTTCAGAATTTATTGGAGAGGTTTGAGCGTATACTTCATGGTATGGCGAACATAAATTATACGCCATGGGGTGCGTCATTCACATGACGGTGAGTGTATATTTGGAAGAAGAACAAGAAGCCAAGTGGAATATTTGAATACATTGTTCATATATAACACTGTGCGACAAAACTAAATATTTTCAATAATTTCATGAAAAAATCAGCAGATTATAAAAGAAGAGCTGAAAAATGCGTAGATGTGTGATTGAGTTGACGTTTTTGTAAATTTTCAGATTAAGATTCCTTGGAATCCGTACCTTGGCGCCGGCCATGGTGATGGTTTGGGTCGTCATAACAGCTGATGGTCGCTCTCCGCCCGTATTAAACGACCGTGGCATCAGAATAAATGCCGAATATTATCGCGAAAATATTCTAGAGGGTGCATTAAAGCCTTGGGCACGCAAACATTTTGGCCGCTGACCTTGGTCATTCCAACAGGACTCAGCACGCGCCACCCTTCATTTTCCCGCGCACAATGGCCACCAAAATCTCCGAATACCAATCCGTTGGACTATTTTGGAAAGCAAGGTTGGCACTAAAAAATACAGAAGTGTCGATCGAACTACAGTCTATGACAAAAAAATTCGCATGCATGTCTAGGTCTTCGAATAGTCCCCATATAACTGTACATCCCTATATTCGATATTTGTATGATATAAGCGACATTTTTCACCGAAATTGTTTCAAATTTGGTATTTGAAGTTCGTAATGGATACTACAGCCTGTGACAGAAAATTGAATATTCCGGTTCAAATCTTCCTTTAGCCTCCATATAACTTTATCTCCCTATAGTCGGTATTTTGATGATATTAGAGACATTTTTCACCGGAATTGTTTGATATTTTGCATTTGAACTTCGTAATAGATACTACAGCCTGTAACAGATAATTGTGTATGCAGATCCAGGTCTTTGCATAGCACCCATATATCGGTAGCTCCCTATATGCGGTATTTTGATGATTTTAGCGTCAATTTTCACTGGAATTGTTTAAAATTTGGTATTCGAAGTTTCCTATGGGTCCAGATCACCGTATAGACCCCATACATCGGAACCTCCCTACATTACATATTTTGATGATTTTAGCGACATTATTTACCGAAATTGTTTCAAATATCGTAATGATAGTTCGTAATGGGTACTACAGTATATGACATAAAATTGTCCATCCACGTCCAGGTCTTCGTATAGCAACCGTATAACGGCACCTCCCAATATTTCGTATTTTGATGAATTTAGCGACATTATTCAACGGAATTGTTTCAAATTTCATATTTGAAGTTCGTAATGGATACTAAAGCTACTACTACTATGACAGATAATTGTCTATGCAGGTCCAGGTCTTCGTATAGACCCCATACATCGGTACCTCCCTATATACGGTATTTTGATGATATTATTCGCCGGTATTTTTTCAAATTTGGTATTTAAAGTTCCCAGTGGGAACTACAGCCTTTGACAGAAAATTGTCTACGGAGGACCAGGTCTTCGTACCCATATAACGACACCTCCTTATATTCCGTATGTTGATGATTTTTTCACCGGAATTGTTTCAAATTTTGTATTTGAAGTTTGTAATAGGTACTACAGTCTATGACAAAAAATAGTCCATACAGGTCCAGGTCTTTGCATAGCCCTCATATAAGAGTACCTCCCTATATTCGGTATTTTTATGATTTTAGCAACATTATTCCCCGTATTTGCACTTCGTAACGGGTACTACAGCCTGTGACAGAAAATTACTTATATCGGTTCAGATCTTCCTACAGCCCTCATATAACAATACCTCACTATATTCGGTATTTTGATGATTTTATGTACAATATTCACCGAAATGGTTTGAAATTTTGTATTTGAAATTCCTAATAGGTACTACGGGCCTGTAACAGATAATTGTCTATGCAGGTACACGTCATCGTATATCTCCCATATTTCGGTACATCCATATTATTCCCTGGAATTGTTTGAAATTTCGTATTTGCGCCTCGTAACGTGTACTACAACCTGTGAGGGAAAATTCATCTGATGTTCCTAAAAGGTACTAGGTCTTCGTATAAACCTCCCAAAATTCTGATTTTAGCTACATTATTTACCGGATTTTTTCGAGTTTCGTATTTGAATATTGCAATGACCTATGACAAAAGTTGCCTATGCAGGTCCACGTCCTCGTATAGACACCAATATAATGGCTATATTCGATATTTTTAAAATTTTAACAGAATTTTTAACGGATTTTTTTTTTTTTTGAAAATTTCCAAAACTCTTTCCGAATGTTGGATAGTATTCAAAGTTTATCCCGGCCGAACTTACTGCTTTTTTACTTGTTTTTTTTTTATAATAAGGAATTAATTAATATTTTTGATTCGACGTTCTCAGTAATTTAAACAATTATGATTTTTGTATAAATGAGAGATAGAGAAATTTCGGTACGAGTTGGGGAGTATTTTATTTATTTATTTTTATTTATTTATTTTTTGGCGAAAGTTATTTTATACTCCTATTGGACCCTTTTGACCATGGTCCAATAGGAGCATAAAATAACTTTCGCCAAAAAAAAAAAATACTCCGCAACTTGTACCGAAAGTTCTCTATATCTCATTTATTTGTATGAGTTATAATACGACCTAGCCGGCAAGACATGCGACTAGAATTTCCGAAAATTCTGTTACTCTACACTTTGTATTTTTTTAATTACTGCCTTTTATCATTACCCAAATTTACGATAAAAAATTCCACAAAAATTCCCACGGCAGGGGGGAAAAGAAATCAATCACCCGGCACTGATATTTATTATTTATTTTTAAATACAAAAATAACTCCTTTCCGAGATTATGATCGTAACTAACACAAAACAACAATAAAATCGAACACGAAAATATTTCAGCACAATAACAATTTGGCCAATAAAAAAAAGCAAGCAACGCAGCTTTTTTTTTTATTGCCAAGCAATTAATATTTTTTAATGACTTTTGGCTACCAGACGACCAGCAAGCAAACAGTAACTCCCGGCTTATCAAAACCGAGGGGGATTTGATTTTTGATTTTTTTTTTAATTTTTTTTTTTTAATGTTTACAAAACTAACAATAACAAATATTTATTTTCTTTTTTATTTTGACATTGATAGTTTCGATATTTTGCTTTCGCAACTTACCACAATCTTCAAAGGGCAATGAGCGGGACATTAAATATCTCTTGTAGACGCTATCGGCATATCGGCTTATAGTTCCGGCCAATACTAGGTTGAAACTCCAACAGAGAAGTAACAACAAAATTTTCAAATAATAAACGGCTTTCATGCTCGTCAGGGTTGGTGGCGATGATGGTTAGCTTTCATAAAGACTTGTCCGGCAAATCCGTGCTCTGGCGTTGGAAGTTTACAAATTTATAGGGGAATTTCTATTTTTTTTTTGTTATGCAAAACAATTGATTAGAGCAACAGCTGATTTATGAATTTTTTAAATTTTCGCTGGTATTTATTTTTATTTTTTCAAATATTTTATTTTTCTTTTTTTTTTGGACTTGTATTTAAACAACTTTGCAAATAATTGAATGCCAATCTTTTTTTGTTTTGTTCCTCGTATTTTTTCGTTCTTCGTTTGTTTCTTCTTCTTCTTCTTTATTTTTAAATATAGAAATACTGCGCTACTTAACCAGAATGGTCGCGAATCAATTGGCTTAACATTCAATACTGATATGGCCCAAAAAAGAAACAAATGCTTCGGGTGGCTTATTGGGCTAAGGGGACCAATACCCCACCTCCCCCATACCCACCCCTTTTTAGATTTAGTACAGAGTTTTTTTTTGCTTTTTTTTTACTGCCGAACGAAGCTATGTCATTTAGTCGCGTGGTATCACACGACGTCACCATTTCCCCCCTAATCGCCCCCAAAAACATTGATTGGCAGATTTTGTTGTTTTCCCTGGAATGTCTCGAGTTCGGTCACAGCTTTTGTTTACTTACCCACCCCCCTTGCCGTCTTATCGTCGCTATTCCCACCTCTATTTCCAACTGACTCTTCCATTATTGATAACCAACAGCCACTTAAGTACCTCTGCCATTTTACCGAAAGATACCGCCGAACCTCAGCGACATGATCAATTATAAAATTGCATTTGTCGTCCAAAGTCACGCAAATCATCCATCTATCCTTCGTGATTTAAAACAAAAAAAAATAGTGTGTGTTATTTTGGAAAATTTTTGCACCTAATACCGCCGGTCAGGTAGTCAGTAAAGTTGGGTGCTTAGTCAATGTGTCGCCGGCAATAACATGCCGAATAAAATATGGGCTGAAAAATTGTGGGCCAAAAAAAAATGAAATATAGAAAACAGATCAAGAAAAAAAAGCTGTTAGTTAGGCCGGTCCGAACTTTGAATACCCTCCAACATTTGGAACGAATTTGGCAATTTTCAAAAAAAAAAATAAAATCCTTTAAAAATTCTGTTAAAATCTTAAAAATACCGAATGTAGCCGTTATATTGGGATCTATACGACGACGTGGACCTGCATAGGCAACTTTTGTCATAGGGTATTCAAATGCGAAACTTGAAAAAATAGGTACCATTTTATGAGGACTATACGAAGACGAGGACCTGAACAGACACTTTTTAGTCAAATTACTATTTTCAAATAACGAAATTTGAAACAATTCTGGTGAATAATGCCGCTAAAATAATCAAAATACCGAATATTGGAAGGTATCGTTATATGGAGGCTTTCGAAGACGTGGACCGGCACAAACAATTTTCTGTCATAGGCTGTAGTGCCCATTACGAACTTCAAATACCAATTTTGAAACAGTTCCGTTGAATAATTCCGCTAAAATAATCAAAATACCGAATATCGGGAGGAACCCTTATATGGAGGCTTTCGAAGTCGTGGACCTGCACAGACAATTTTCTCGCTTAGGCTGTAGCATCCATTACGAACTACAAATACCAAATTTGAAACAGTTCTGGTGAATAATTCCGCTAAAATAATCAAAATACTGAAGATCGGGAAATATTGTTATATGGGAGCTATACGAAACGAGGACCTGCACAGTCACTTTTTTGTCATAGGCTGCAGTGCCCATTACGAACTTCAAATGCGAAATTTGAAACAACTCTGGTGAATAAAACCGAATATCGGGAGGTATCGTTATATGGGGGCTATACGAAGACGTGGACCTGCACAGACAATTTTCTGTCTTAGGCTGAAGTATCAATTACGAACTTCGATTACCAATTTTGAAACTGTTCTGTGAATAATACCGCTAAAACGATTAAAATACCGAATATCGGGAGGTATCGTTACATGGGGGACTACAAGAAGACGTGGACCTGCGTACGCGATTTTTAGACATAGGCTGTAATACCTATTACGAACTTTAAATACGAAATTTGAAATAATTCCGGTACATAATGCCGCTAAAATTATGAAAATACCGAATATTGGGAGGTATCGTTATATGGAGGCTATACGAAGACGTGGACCTGCATATGCGATTTTTAGTCATAGGCTGTAATACCTATTACAAACTCCAAATACCAAATTTGAAACATTTCCGGTGAATAATGTTGCTAAACTCATCAAAATACCGAATATCGGGAGGTATCGTTATATGGGGTCTATACGAAGGCGTGGACCTGCACAGACAATTTTCTGTCATACTTCGTAGTACACGTTACGAACTTCAATTACGAAATTTGAAACAGTTCTCGTCAATACTGTCTCTAAAATCATGAAAATACCGAATATTCGGGGTATCGTTATATGGGGGACTATACGAAGACGAATACATGCACAGAAAATTTTCTGTCATAGGCTATAGTATCCATTACGAACTTCAAATGCCAAATTTGAAACATTTCCGGTGCACAATACCGCTAATATCATCAATATACAGAATATCGGGAGATATCGTTACAAGGGAGCTATACGTAGACGTGGACCTACATCATTTCGTTCGGTAGCCACCTGTGGCTTTCCAGTCTTCCTAGGATAGTGGAGGGTATAAAAACAACACTCTTCCAAGTTAGGACATTTACCGTAGTTAGAAAAAATTTTTGGACGAATAAAATCCCTATCTAAATCTGGCGGAGGTATTACGGTGGGAAAAATCGGGGATCAAAAGAGGGACTTCTATTGTAAATGAAAATAATTATTTATTCAATATTGTGAATAGATGAATGAGAATCCTGGCAAAGCAATAGAGCTAGACTAATTTGCTATATATAATATGGCAACCCTTTTCTGGCAAACCTTGTAATTTGTTTTTGTATCTAAAATATTTACGCATGTCGAGTGGCAGATTTTATAAAAATAATAAATAATCTCTCCTTTTTGGCGTTCCTTCGCACGTATGAACAGTTATTCGTTCCATATCCTAGGAAGACCATGTTTATTTATCTGTTCTTGTACTTAAACCATGGTAGAAGAACAATGACTGTCAACCCGATTTTGGAAATTGTAAAATGTTGAAATTTGTAAAAATTATTAAAAAATGCTTTTAAGAACAACCTCCGATTTGCGTCGCCAAAACATTTTAATAATTTTGACACATCAATGTTCCCAAACCTTATTCTTCCACCCTGTCTATTAACAAATATTCTTCTGCCAATAATGCCCTCACAATACCTGCCAAAAATGTCATTTTCACATCCAGAAACTGAACCTAATAGTTGTACCCTTTATAGCTGTGACCCAACAAAAAAAGGGGTAAGGCTCTTTCACGCTGTTAACCAAAACAACAATATCGGATATAAACAATTAGTTTATGACCGCACATAATCGTTATAAATACGTCAATATGCGAATGGATAAAAACAAATCACAGCAAACAAATAACAACGATCTTATCTTGGATATGCATTTAAACGATTTATATCCCTGATAACCACACGAACTTTATGACATAACAAAGTTTAGTAATAACAGCGAAAAAATGAGGTAAGTGATCAGAAATGTTAAGATAGGTACATATATCAAAAAGAATGCATTTTAAACATCTGTTAATTGTTGATAGTCAAATAATTCGAACAATACTTAAAACAAGTTAAAAAGTATCAGTCGGTTTTGCCGACAGTTGCATACCCTCAGGCAATATTCGATTATTTAAATATATTTTGATTTCTGTTCTGATTATTCCAATTGTTGACCAAGGAATGGGATAATATTGTCCATTTCGTATCAGACTCAAATAAATATGATATAAATATTGCGACGTGCCTGGTTTGGACTATATCAACTAATTCCTTTACTTTATCCAGATACCAGATATAGTCGACCGAAATATTCAATTTTCCCACCTCATCCAATACAGATAAAAATACTGATTTGGACAGAATTACAAGAAAATCGAACATTTATATTCAATTTTATGCGAAATCATAAACTCAAATTTCATCTCAGGTTTCTGGTTGAGAAAAATATTTAGATACAGCGAGTTGTAAAGAATCGCTGACTTGTTTCGCAAGTTATGACAAATGAAAGTATTGAAAAACGGTGACCCTATGTGGGTGTAGTACCAGAAGGGGTTCGCAGATATATATCATATTCACAACAGATCTTGTGTTAACAATATGTTTGTGTGTGTGAAATTTGAATAGAGTTGGATGTTTATTTCGTTTTCTTTGACCGTTTAGCTTTTCAAAATATTTAACCCTATGTGGCGGATGTACCAGAAGGAATGGTCCAAACTCTACCATCTTTATAACAGATCATGTGTAGATAGAAATATTCAGATGTGCCAAGTCTGAATGGAATCGGATTTTAATTTCCCGTCTTATGAGCTCCATGAATGTTTAAAATGAGGGAACCTTCCATATTCACAGCAGATCTTCTTCAAGTAGAAATAATTTGATGTGAGAAATATTTTTGATTTTACAATCAGTATGGTTGTTCAAAATTTTGACCCTTTGTGGAGGAGATACCAGAAGGGGTGGTCCGATATTATCAATCATTGGGTTCATAAAAATATTGTGATGTGTGTAATTTGATGGTAATCGGACTCTTACATCACATTCTATAAAAGTTATAAATATGCAAAATGTTGATCCTTTGTGGGGGAGGTACTTGAAGGAGTGGACCAATATTGTCCATTTTCGCACCTGAGCTAGCACTGAGGCAAATATTAGGATTTGCAAAGTTGGAGCAAAATCGGATTATCCTTTTTCTTTCTGTGCAGTAATTTATTTTCTTTAAAAATGTCGGCATTTTTTGTGGGAGGTACCAGAAGGAGTAGACCGATATTGCCTATCTCCGAACTTGATCTTAGTTTGATAATAATATTATGATGTACCAAGTTTGGACCAAATCGAATATTCCCTTCGAGAGTTATTGTGCGCACCAGCCAGACAGACAGACGGACGGAAATCGTTATATAGACTCCAAATGTCCTGAAACGGATTTGGTCCAAAAAAGGCATAGCGTCTAAAACTATTATTTCGACTAGGCATGTTTTGGCCTTATCAAATGATATACCGGGTGAGGAGAAAGAACTGCAACCAACTTTAGACTGCTGTCATTTCTAAGGCACTCGTCCGCCAGCTGTTAAAATTATTCCAGCGACAGCTCATTATATTGTTTACAAACGTACAAAAGCATTTTGGTTAGAATTTTCCAGAAAAAGTTATTCGTGATGAAATTCAAGCGTGATTTCTTTATATTTGACTGGAAACCGCCAAGTGGCTATTGTTAGAGCACTCCAGCATTTAAATGTGAATAAATTTTTTGTGTCTCCTACCATCGCTCGTTACCGATTACGTGATACTGGTAGCGTAGCCCGACGTCAAGGAAGTGGACGAAAGAAAACAGCAACAATCAGCAGAAATTGTTCGAAAAGTAAAGAAGCGACTTGATCGAAACCTGCGTCGCAGTGGCCGTAAAATGACTCGTGAGCTCAACGTATCGCAATATTCCATTCGGCAAATATTGAAAAATGAGCTCGGGGTAAAGCTATTGAAAGTCCAAAAAGTGGAAGAACTTACACCGCAACAGAAAGAAAATTGACTCAAAAAAGCTAAAGAAATGGTTCGCTTGGCCGAAAGTTGTGAACTGCCGAAGTTGGGTTTCCCCGGTGAGAAAACATTCGTTTTCCAGCAGTTTGTAAATAAACGATTAAAAAATGGTCGTGTTTACTTGCTAACACGGTTGGCCACCTGAACTCAAGCGCCGGCCATGGTGATGTGTGAGGCGCCATAATATCCGATGGTCGCTCTCCGCACGTATTAATTGACCGTGGCATTAGAATAAATGACGAATATTATCGCGAAAATATTCCGAAGGGTGTATTAAAGCCTTGGGCTCGCAAACATTTTGGCGCAGACCTTAGACATTGCAAGAGGACTCAGCACCATCGCACTCAGCATGCGCCACCCAAGAACGGTTACAAAATGAGGTTCCTCGCTCTCCGCTCGTATTAATCGACCGTGACATTAGAATAAATGCCGAATGTTATCGTGAAAATATTCTGGAGGATGTTTTAAAGCCTTGGCCAGGCAAATATTTTGGCCGCAGACCTTGGACATTCCAACAGTACTTACCACCATCGCACTTAGCACGCGCCACCCAAGAATGGTAACAAAATGAGTTTGCTCGCTTCATTTCCAGCTCACAATGGCCACCAAAATCTCCGGATACCAATTCGTTGAACTATTGTGTCTGGAGTATTTTAGAAAGCAAGGTTGGCACTAAAAAATAACAAAGTTTCGATCACCTCAAGCAAGGGCTTCGCCGGGCCAAATGGGCCAAAATACCGCAGAGCAACATTCGGGCAGCGTGCAGTGACGGTTTCATTGGCCGTTTGAAAGCCATACTTCGTGCCAAAGGTGACAAATTCGAACAAATCTAAACTTATTCTAAAATTTGATGCTAAATCGGACATTTTTTTGCTTTCATTCAATAAAATTTAAAAAATAAATGTAAAAATTATGGCGTTTGACTTTGTTTGCAGTTTTTGGATCTCGCCCTTTATACCCTCTCAAACATCTGTTAATTGCTGATTGCAGGTATGTCTGGTTACCCTTACACATTTTTATCATTACCAATTCGAACAAATCTAAACTTGTTCTAAAATTTGATGCTATTTCCGACATTTTCTGATTTCATTCAATAAAATTTAAAAAGAAATGTAAAAATTATGGCGTTTAACTTTGTTGCAGTTTTTTTATCTCACCCTTTATACCCTCTCAAACATCCGTTATTTGCTGATTGTAGGTATATCTTGTTACCCTTAAACATTTTTATCATTTTTGACATTAAATTTGGGTAGTCAGCTGGCGTCATTGGGTCCTTATATTTGAGTCATGATTGTTGCAAATTTTTACTGGAAGTCGTCTTTTTACATGGTACAATAAGGTGGTAGAACAGCTTAGTAAAACTACAAGAATGCAGCCCTGAGGCTATGCCCGCTTCCTGTCAGACTCATTCAAAATTATTGTTTTCATACTTTTCCTCATTTTGAAAATGACTTAAATAGCGCGAAAAATGAATAAAATGGCTGCAGCTAAACTTTTCAATCTTTCAATTTCATGGCTATACTGGTTAATAGATTTAATGCGCGAGCCGCAATTCATGTGTCTTCCAATCATTGGTTTTGAAAATATTTTTTTTTTTTTTCATTTTTCAAAACAATTAGTACATATAAAAAAATTGGCAGCAATCGGGCACACTTAGGAAAAAACCAGTAAAGAAAATCCTAAAGTCGGGCGGGGTAGAGCTCCACATAACAATTTAAAGTTTTTATGGGAGAATTTAATCATACACGCTATGATTATAATTATTATTTAGAGTTCAAAGGACTAAATATGCCGAAGAATTTGTATCTGTTAAATTCGGACTTGTATTGTCCATTTGGTGCAAAATTAATTTGAAATCAGATAATGATATATATGGGAGCTATATCCAAATCGGAACCGATCTCGATAAAATTTGGCAAATATATTTCTGAGCTGTATTTGATATATTTCCCTGAATATCGTTGTTACGGAGTGCATATTACGGCTGTGGGTTACAAATACAACAAATCGGATGAACAATATATATGAGAGCTATATCTACATCTGAACCGATCTTCACCAAATTTGACATACTAGTTTCTAGACTCAATTCGGTCGTATGTGCCAAATTCCAACCCATTTTGGCAATTATTAGACGTTTGGTGTACAATAAAAGGCAAATCGGACGAAGTTATATATGGGAGCTATATCCAAATCCGAACCGATCACGATAAAATTTATCAAATGTCTTTCTGAGCTGTATTTGATATGTTTCCCCAAATATTGTTGTTTCAGAATGCATATTACGGCTGCGGAGGACAAAAATAACAAATCGGATGAACAATATATATGGGAGCTATAGCTATATCTGAACCGATTTCGATCAAATTTGGCTTTCTTATTTTCAGGTCCAATCTGATCGTACGTGCAAAATTCCATACTATTCGCACTGATATTACAGGTTTGGTGCACAATAAAAGGCAAATCGGACGAAGATATATATGGGAGCTATATCTAAATTTTTACCGATTATCTCCAATTTCAATAGGGTTCGTCCTTGGGCCAAACAAATGTTGTTTGGAAAATTTAATCTCAATCGGATAAATGCGACCTGCATTTTGTTCACAAGAATACATGGACAGACGGACTGACATGCATAAATCAACTGAGAAAGTGATTCTATGGAGATCCTCAAAAGTAACTATGGGTCTATCTCGCTTCCTTCTCCATGTTACAAACAAATGCACAGACACATAATACCCTTACCACTATGCGGTGTAGGGTATAAAAATGTAATCAGCTTAGCTCTGCCTTACCTTTTTATTGTACCATGGTCTTTTTACACAAAACTTCTGCAAACGAAAGCGATTGGAGAGAGATTTTGACAGTTCTTTCACTGAGAGTTTGCAAACTATTTCGTATGTATGTAGGTAGGGGGCTTGGTATTTCTGTATAAATTGTCTAAATAGTAAAAGAAAAATAATTTCCATTAGTCACATATTTACAATGACATTGTTCTAGGAATGCATTTTATTTTCAAAACTGAAAATAAGCAATTTTGTTTTTAAAACTACACAATACAAATCAGAAAAAAATTTAAAAAATAAATAAAATACTTTATCAGACAGATAGGATCGTTTCCACTTGTTTTGCTAGGTAACGCTCACGTTACCTACGTGATGATTGATGGGTGTTGTTCTAAACCCCTGTCAGTCTGCCAGCGACGATATTTCGGTTACGGTTTTATTCGATAATACCTTTAAGGTTATTGGTATTTTTAATGTCGCGAAAATCAGAACGTAGTTGTATGAATTGACGCACAACGGATTTGTCCAAATAATTCTGAAAGAAAAAAATGACAATAACAACAAAACAATGGAAAATCCCAATTAATAGCATTACTTGCAAATTAGATTATGACGGTTAAAATGGACACCTGGGCACATTTGAGGGGAATTTCTTAAATGCCGGACAAGTGATTTGTAGTCATTAAAATTTTTTTTTGCCCAGGCGTAATAATTCAAACTTCTCCAATACTTACCAAAGTTTCGCCCGTACACACTTCTAGTAAATTCTCCGGTTTCACCAACAACAAATTGCACAAAGCATGGAGTATATCGAAGAGTTGTGTTACCAGCGGACTATCCAGTTCACGTATACACTTACGATACTCATTCACGTCACATATGGCGCACATTGCACCCGCCGTATTGAATGACATTGTCTGTAAATGATCGTAGATGACACGATGCAATCGTACACCGAATTCATTTAGTATCTGTTTTTGATTTTCACCATCGAGACATTTTTTAATTTGTCTTATGACGGGGTGAATGTTTTGAACGACATGCGAGCAGGCCTGCAAAAACAAAAAGAGAAGAAGGGAAAATAGATTATTTAAATTAGACAACTTCGCAAATTAAATTTAAAAATTAAATTATTTAAAAAAATTCTGGTAACAAAATTAAATTGCAAATTATATATGAATATTTACAATTTTGCGGGACATATATTTTATTTACATCGAGTCTGTTCCAGAACCCGTAAGAATTTTTGGATGTTTTTATACCCTCAGCCATATGGCTAGAGAGGGTATATATCATATGATACGGCCAAAACGTGCCTAGTCGAAATAACGGTTTGAGACCCTAGGTCTCTTTGGACCATAACCGTTTCAGTACTTTTGGAGTCGATATAGCGATGTCCGTCTGTCTGTCTGGCTGGCTGAGGCGCACGATAACTCTCAAAGGCAGTCTCCAATTTGATCCAAATTTGGTACATCGTAAAATTTTTGTCAAACTTAGATCGAGTTCGGAGATGGGCCATATTGGTACACTCCTTCTGGTACCTTCCCCACAAAATATCGAAATATTCAAACAAAATAATTTACTGCACAGAAGGAGAAGGGATAATCCGATTTTGCTCAAACTTTGCAAATCCTAATATTTGCATTATTGCTAGGTCATATGCGAAAATGGACAATATTGGTCTACTCCTTCAAGTACCTCCCCCACAAAGGATCAACATTTGGAATAATTATAACTCTTATAAAATAAGATGTAAGGGTCCGATTGTTCTTAAATTACACACATTACAATATTTTTATTATCCCAAAGTCTGGTGTGAAGATGAAATATATCGGTCCACTCCTTCTGGTACCTCCCCCAAAAGAGGTTCAAAATTTTGAATATCCATGAAGCTCATAAAACGCGAAAATAACGTCCGATTCCATTCAGACTTGGCACATCTCAATATTTCCATGAACACAAGATCTGTTATAATGATGGTAGAGATCGGATAATTTCTTCTGGCACCTCCCCCATAAAGGGTTAAAATTTTGAATAACCAAAGCGATCATAAAATCCGAAATAAGCATCCGGTTCTCTTCAAATTACACACATCACAATATTTTTACTAACCCAAGGTCTGGTGCGAAGATGAAATATATCGGTCCACTCTTTCTGGTACCTCCCCCACAAAGGGTTAAAAATTGTGAATATCCATGAAGCTCATAAAACACGAAATTAACATCCGATTCCATTCAGACTTGGCACATCTCAATATTTCTATCAACATAAGATCTGCTATAAAGATGGTAGAGATCGGAGCATTCCATCCGGTACCTCTCCCACAAAGGGTCAAAGTTTCGAATAACCTAAACGCTTATTAAATTTGAAATAAGCATCAGGTTCTCTTCATATTTTACACAACACAATATTTCTACTAAAAGAAGGTCTGGTGTATAAATAGTATATATCGTTCCACTCCTTCTGGTACCTCACCCACAAAGGGTTAAAAATTGTGAATATCCATTAAGCTCATAAAACACGAAATTTACATCCGATTCCATTCAGACTTGGCACATCTCAATATTTCTATCAACATAAGATCTGCTATAAAGATGGTAGAGATCGGAGCATTCCATCCGGTACCTCTCCCACAAAGGGTCAAAGTTTCGAATAACCTAAACGCTTATTAAATCTGAAATAAGCATCCGGTTCTCTTCAAATTACACACATCACTATATTTTTATTAACCTAAGGTCTGCTGTGAAAATGGAATATATCGGTCTGCTCCTTCTGGTACCTCCCACACAAAGGGTCAAAATTTTGAATAACCATGAAGCTCATAAAACGCGAATATAACGTCCGATTATATTCAGACTTGGCACATCTCAATATTTCCATAAACACAAGATCTGTTATAAATATGGTAGAGATCGGCCCATTTCTTCTGGCACCTCCCCCACAAAGCGTCAAAGTTATGAATAACCAATTCGATTATAAAATTCGAATAAAGCATCCGGTTCTCTTCATATTTCACACATCTCAATATCTCTCCTAACACAAGATGTGATGTGAAGATGGAATATATCGATTCACTCCTTCAAGTACCTCCCCCACAAAGGGTCAACATTTTGAATAACCATGAAGCTCATAAAACGCGAAAATAACATCCGATTCCATTCATACTAGGCAAATCTCAATATTTCCATAAACACAAGATCTGTTATAAAGATGGTACAGATCGGACCATTTCTTCTGGTACCTCCCCCACAAAGGGTCAAAGTTTCGATTAACCTAAACGCTTATTAAATCTGAAATAAGCATCCGGTTCTCTTCCTATTTCACACATCCCAATATTTCTACTAACCCAAGCTGTGAAAATGGGATATATCGTTCCACTCCTTCTGGTAACTCCCCCACAAAGGATCAAAATTTTAAATATCCATGAAGCTCATAAAACGCGAAAATAACGTCCGATTCCATTCAGACTTGCCACATATCAATATTTCCATAAACACAAGATCTGTTATAAATATGGTAGAGATCGCCCCATTTCTTCTTGCACCTCCCCCACAAAGGGTCAATGTTTCGCATAACCTAAACGCTTATTAAATCCGAAATAAGCATCCGGTTCGCTTCATATTTCACGCATCACAATATTTTTATTAACCCATGGTCTGGTGTGAATATGGGACATATCGGTTCACTCCTTCTGGTACCTCCCACACAAAGGGTCAAAATTTTGAAAAACCATGAAGCTCATAAAACGCCAAAATAACATCCGATTCCATCAAAACTTGATACATCTCAATCTTTCCATCAACACAAGATCTGTTAAAAAAATGGTAGAGATCGCACCATTACTTCTGGCACCTCCCCCACAAAAAATCAAAATTTTGAAGAACCAAAACGATCATAAAATCCGAAATAAGCAGCCGATTCTCTTCATATTTCACACATCCCATTATTTTTATAAACACAAGATCTGGTGTGAAGATGGGATATATCGGACCACTACTTCTGGTACATCCCCCACATAGGGTCAAAGAAAGCGAAATAAGCATCCAACTCCCTTCAATTTTCACGCATACAAACATTTTTGCTAACACGAGACCGCTTCTGGTATCTCACCCACAAAGAATCACAATTTTCGATACATATATCTGTCATAACTTTCGAAACAAGTCTTAAACAGAAATCTGATATGAAATTTTCCAAAAATTTGCACATATCTCCTATAAAGAATAGGAAGCGGATATGGTCCAAATCTTGCACGTTGTAATATTTTTATAAGTCTTAGGTCAGATACGAATTGGTCAATATTGGCCAGCTTCGGAACCT
Source organism: Musca domestica (assembly GCF_030504385.1). Taxonomy (NCBI): domain Eukaryota; kingdom Metazoa; phylum Arthropoda; class Insecta; order Diptera; family Muscidae; genus Musca; species Musca domestica. The sequence continues at coordinate 2,424,406 of NW_026712312.1, forward strand.
TTTCCATATAAAGTCAAACGTTTGAATAATCATAACTCAAGGCTGAGGGGATACATCTGTCGGCAAAACCGACTGGTACTATTTTATTTGTTTTTCGACAAGTTAGCTACCCCAAAAGCGGCAATCAAAAATCTTCAAATTCGGAGAAATCTTACTTACCGCCGAAGTTAAGGTAAAATCAGAATCTGGTTTATTATAATCCGTTTTCTTCTGTTCATTTGTTAGGTACAACTTAACCCAACCGATAACCGCATTCAATGTGCGATCTAGACCCTGATCAAGTTTGGCTTCGATTTGCTCCATCAATGTGCGTTTCTTGAAAATATATTCCGAATATTTGGGAGTATTGCTAAAAATAAAAAATCCAATAAAAAAACTTGATTGAAATATTGCAACACTTACATTACACATGGCACCACCGAGGTATTGCACTGATCCTCCAGCAAGTGAACAATAATATTGGTCTTTTGCACCACATCGAAAAAGTACAAGTGTGGAAATTGCCTACCCGTATCGGCAATGGGTATAATATTTAGACCCAAACCCAAGGCATAGGTTGCATGTTCATGCATGAGATATTTGAGCAGAATATCATTGAGTTTTATAATATTACTGGGCAAATCCGATTCATTGGACAGAACACGACAACGTTTGAGTGAGGCATTTGCATCTTGCAACATCTTAATGGCCAATTCTTCGGAAAGGAATGTCTCGCCACCGTAATCTTCAACTTGGGCAATGTTTATGTTAGCCTTGGTACGTATCAACTCCTGCATATCACGTTTCAATTCTTGAAAGCGTTCGGCCGGTTTCTTTTGATGATTTTTACTAGCATAGAATTTCTCCAATTCGCTGGCACACTTCCTTGTCAGGAATTGAGATTCAATTTCCACATAGGTGGCCAAATGTTTTTGGAAAATCTGCTGTGTCAGCTTGTTGAGTAAATCATCATCCATTGCTGACATATAGTGTTGAAGGTCAGTCGATAATTTTAGGGTGCTGAAAGTAAAAAATATATGTTAGGAGGCCATTGAATATATTATTGGCACAAAAAATGGAACCTTTTGGATCTAAAGGATCTTTGAGACAAGACTAATCTCTATCTAACAAATCTGAAAGAAATGTTTTTCTCAAGGCTCTCTTTCTCTCGCTCTCTAAGTCCGAAATATCGATTTATAAAAGACCAACAAGGTATCTTGGTCTTCAAGAGGCTTCATCTGACTATTTGATCTAAAGGCTTTCACTCGTCGGCCGAAGTATTTTTTTTTATAAAAGAACAACCCAAGGTCATATTAAGGACATTGTCCGTTGATAGCTCTGGCTTTCCAGGGTACTGTGACCCCATACAAGCGATAAAGAAGTTAAATAAGTGTAGCAGAGAATTGCTATTTTCACTGGTTGAGGTTTTAGGTAAGGCAGCGAGTTTCCAGATTCCTCCAGCTTATTTTTACATTACCTCTGCGGTTCCGCCCGAGCCCAATGTCTTGCAATGTCATTATATCGAGTTTTTTTTTTTTTTGTTGTAACATCAATACATGTTTTTGGTTCCAAATCAAAGCTCAAGAATTTAGCTACCCCCCTCTTCTGTGCTAGCGTTGGACCTCTCTCTAGGTCGTTGTTGTGTTCGTTATGATATCTTCTCTAATCTGGCTCTGCTTCTAACTCCAAGTTAAAGGAGTAAAATTGTATTAGTCGGTTTTTTTCGACAAATGAGTTATGATTATTCAAAATGTTGACCCTTTATAGGGAGCTTCCGAAGCAGTTGGCCAATATTGACCAATTCGTTCATGCTTTAGCAAAAATATCTGGATGTGAGAAATTTGAAGAGTATTGGATGTTTATTTCGCTTTCTTTGGGAATTTTGTTTTTCAAAACCTTGGACCCTATGTGGGGGAGGTACCAGAAGAAATCATCCGATCTCCACCATCTTTATAACAGATCTTGTGTAGATGGAAACATTGATATGTACCAAGTCTGAATGGGATCGGATGTTAATTTCGAGTCTTATGAGCTTTTTGGGGGGGAGGTACCAGAAGGAGTGGACCGATATATCCCATTTTAACAGCCGACATTGGGTTAATAAAAATATTGTGATGTGTGTAATTGGAAGAGATCCGTATGGTTATTTCGCTTATGATCGTTTTGGTTATTCAGAACTTTGACCCTTTGTGGGGGAGGTTCCAGAAGGGTGGACTGATATTGCCCATCCCGAACTCGATCTAAGTTTGACAATAATATTGACGATGTACCAAGTTTGGATCGGATACTCCCTTCGAGTGTTATAGTGCGCACCAGCCAGGCAAACAAACGGACGGACATCCCGAATGTCCTGAAACGGATTTGGTCCAAAGAGATCCAGATATCAAAAATGTCTTATCATCCTTCCAATCAGCCGGACACACCGGAGCCACATACTTTCCCAGAGGCCGACCTATCGCGTCTATAACGCTCATGGCGAAGAACCTCCCACTTTTGTCGATCGCCATTTTTTCTTTTCTTCTGTACCCTGTGACTTTTCACCTTTTGTCAAAAGACTGACTCTAAAACCCCTAACTTTGAATCGAATATTTGGCTTCTTTCTTTTCCATAGAACAACATTTAAATCGCCCCACTCTCTCCCAACTCACCGTGAATATAACTCATACAGCGTCTTCAAATATTTCTCCTCGTCACGTTTATCATCCAACTTGGTCATGGCATATTGATGCAGCTTCAATTGATATATGTTCAGAATAAATTTCGACATGACTTGCTGCGGATTGGAGAAAACCTTCTTGATAATCTCATAATGATGTTTACACATTGGTACAATGCCAATGAATATATCCTTGCCGCCATATGGTGTCATTTGACTCTGCTCAATATAGACATCAATGCATTGGGCATAGCCCTTAAATTGTGATAGGATCTGTGCCAAACGCTTCATTTTTTCAATATCTTCACTTTTCTGAGCTGTGGCGAAATCTTCGATTAGACGCCGCTCCACCTCATCGTATTTCTTTTCGATTTTTCTCTTTGAATCGACAAATTTCTCTGGCGGCAAATCCTGGGCAATGGCGTACAACTTTTGTATGACATCCGCCGCTTCGTACAGACGTGTGGCATCAGTGAAAATATCATTTACCACAGGTCCGGAAATAAGAAATTCCGTCATATAATTTAGCAGGGTTTGGGCTTCCACAGTACGACTACGTGGCGTATTGACATTTTCCAATTGCTCGCCCAGGTGGATGATTTTCCCAGCCACCGAATTGATTTTCTCATCCAACTGCCAAAATACATCGGAGGCCAGTTGATGGCGTTCCTGCAATTTAATAATATTTTTAGCATGGGCCTCCTGTTCCTGCTTCAGTGCCTCCTCAAGACGTTCGCATTTGGCCTGTTGTCTCTCCTGTAAAATTTTCAAATCTTTGATGGTTTGTATGAAAGTGTCATGCAGGGCGGTGGGATTGAAATCTTTGATGCCTGCACCAATAATACCATCCAATTGGGACTGTTTGCCGCTGGTATTGTCGCATTCATTGTTTGTACGCCAGGTTAATCTTTCAATAAAACCACTGACCTCAAAGGGCTCCTGAAAAACGTATTTTTTAATGTAATTGATATTCAATACAAGATATACAACATATTTCGATTCCATACCTGTTCGAACTCTTCCATATATTGGGAAAGCATTTTGAAAACCTATTGAACTCTAACAAGCAAAATATTAGTAATCTCTCTTAATTTGTAGGCGTTTCAATACGAAAGCGAGAACAGAAAATAATATCCAATAAAGATGTGTTGAAAGCAAAAATTCATTTGTTACGAATGGCTGATCAAAGCAAAATGTCTGTGTTTAGAATGAAAATGAAGAAGACTAGGGAAAAACAGCTGTTGCAATAGTGGTGCCTTTACATGAAGTCGTAAGTCAATTGCCAGAGAGACACGGGCTTACGCAGTGTTTGCACACAAGATCTTCAGAAGGTAAAAATAAAATAATTTGAAATTTTTTCAAATTTATTTATAGGAGAAACGGATATTTTTGGTGTTAATGGACAATAAATTGTACAATTTTTCGGACAAAACAGTATTATCTTACTGTCTCAGATAAAGAGTTGCATTTTACCAAAATTGGTTTGACAGTTCATTGTCCCAGCAACCACAACGGGCTATCGTTAAAGCACTCCAGCATTTAAATGTGAATAAATCTTTTGTGTCTCGTACCATCGCTCGTTACCGATTACGTGATACTGGTAGAGTAGCCCGACGTCAAGGAAGTGAACGGAAGAAAACGGCAACATCAGCAGAAATGGTTCGAAAAATATAGAAGCAACTTGGTTGAAATCCACGTCGCAGTGGCAGAAAAATGGCTCGAGAACTGAACATATCGCAATATTCCATTCGGCAAATATTGATAAATTGAAAATGAGCTCGGGGTAAAGCCATTGAAATTCCAAAAAGTACAAGAACTTAAACCGCAACAGAAAGAAAACAGACTCAAAAGAGCTAAAGAGTTGTTTCGCTTGGCCGAAAGTGGTGAACTGCCGAATTTGGTCTTCTCCGATGAGCAAACATTCGTTGTCCTGCAGTTTGTATACAAACAAAATGATCGTGTTTACTTGCCGATGAGGTCAGCTCAAAATGTGCACCTTCGATGTTAAATTTGATGCTATTTCCGACAGTTTTTGCTTCCATTCAATAAAATTTAAAAAAAAAATGTGAAACAAAAAATTCCTTCCATGTTGTGTGTGTGTGTTTTTTTTTCTCCGATTCAACAAATATTCAAAAAAATGGGAGTACGTTGTTAATTCTTTTTTTTCACACAATAGACTATAACAATACTATAAAAACAAATTATAATTTAAAATAATATATTGCAGAACAATAACTTTTACCGATAAAGTGCCCTCCTAAGATTATTTTAGTATATTTTCGTCAGTAGACACATGGCTATGTAAAACAACAACGAAGATCTATTACATACAATAAACGCGAAAAAGCCAGAAGGCTTTATTCTTCAATATTAAAAAATTAATATGTCACTCGCGTGAACATTTTATTTTACGTTTTACGAAGAGCCATGCATTTTACTACATTTTATTTTAACACTAATTGATTTGTGTGAACATCTGGTAAGTTAGTATTTTAAGAGTTCACTGTTTCACTAACATTCCCATAGTCTTGGTAACCCTAAATCAACAGCTGTTCGATAAAAACTCCTTTGAATAGGAAATCTAACGGCGTTATTCACAACATGGTATTAACATTGTACTCTGCATGCAACTGCGTTGTTTCGCTGCAATTTTTCACGAGCAATTGTTTGTTTTTGTTGTGACTTTCTAAAGAAATTGTTAAATTTTCCTGGCAAATAACTCAAAGACCCCATCACGAAATGGCTCTTGCCAATGTTTTGCTATTGAGTCAAATAACAGGGCATGTAATTATTCTGATTTTGGCCCTTTGTGTGGTGGTGCCCTTAAGCTTTAATATACATGACTTTTGGTAAGTACACAAACATATATATGTATTTCGATTCCATTCATTCATTCATCGAAATGATAACAAACAAAAACAATGACTAATTTAATGCGATTCGTTGTTTCTCCTTGACTAGTGGCCATTGTTTGCTCTTTACGACGGGAAAATGGCGTGAAGAGGACGGCATGTTTGATCCCAAATGGGCCTCATCAGATTTCTGTAATTTCCCATTGGTCACAGGCATTTTCATGTTCATCATATCATCGACGCAAATCTATCGCTATGCCCGCATGAAGGATGAGGAATCATTTTTGGCTCTGTTTGTTGATGTGGTCCTAAGCATTTGGATGCTGGCAATGTCCATTATCTCATCGATAATGATCACATTGGGTTTCATTGTCTGGTGCGATGGCATGACTGAACGTTTTCCAACGTGTGAAATTACAGCTGGACAAAATATCATACATGCCAATACGGATAATATTGATAATTCCAGGTTTTACATTGAAATGGGAACGGCACAGGTATGGCAAGGCAGTAGTCTAATGATTTTTAATGTTTTTGCATTTTAATATTTTCCCTTTTTGTATTCCCTAGTTTGGTGCCTGGGGTGCATTTGCCATTAATGTGGGCATTGGCGTAATTGCCCTCCTGAAACTGATCAACAACCATCAAGTGCGCAACATAAAGGTTTCCATGTACTTGGAACGTCAACGTTTGGTGAACCAACATCAAGTACAGCAAGACGGTCGTTCTACACCACCTGCAATGTCCTCCAGCGATTCGGAACAAGCAAAATAGTTGTGCTATTCACAGCAATGTCATTGTAAACGTTCTCAATGTACTGGGCAACATCATCACATCGATCGCATCGTGCTCGAAGACGAAATTGTATTAATATTTTTTATTGTATGCATATGTTTTCTACTACTTTTATTATCTCATTTTATTGTAGTTATTATGTTTGAAACTGATTCCAGGCAGTGAACAAGTTATATTTATATACATACATATGTAGGTTAAGTTAATTGTCAATTTATAAAAATTTGCCAAATAAGAATGTAATTACTGGCACACACACACACACCATAATTGTATAATTTAAAATAATTTCATTTAATTAAGTCATCTAGTAAAATATCCATGTCCTCTGTTTTCCAAACATCGTCAATAATATTCATAACAATATAAAATCTCTATCAAAAGACAATATTCTTGTCCAAGAAAAAAAATTGTAGGGCTTAAAAATATTATTCAAATATTATGCCAATTCCCAATAAACATTGTGGAATGTATACTCACAAAATGTGCGAATGATGATTTAATTATAGATGGAGTTATCGAAGGAGAAATTAAAGCAACATAAATATGCCCCAGTGAAATTTTGGTTGGGAACTCCATACGCATTTTAATCCTGATTCATGACTGGAATCCCCTTCATCCATAGACCGATCTTTGGTCCATTGCTATTTTGATATAGAAGAGTACTGAATAGTTATTAAGCAAGAAGTAAGAAACATAATGTTTCAGTTGAGAAACCCTCTCAGAGAGCTTCTGAGCCTTTACATGCAAATTTGTCAAATTCTCTTTCATTCGAAAAAATAATTTTTTCCAGACAATTCATCACCTTAGAACGACTTCAAATTTTAATTGAAACCAGTTTTCGGCCACAGCTGTTTATTGGTATATTTTAATGCCTTTAAGACCAGAGGTAAACTGACTTTCGTCCATTCATTTCAGCTGGGGAAAACAAACCAGTTGCTGTCAGGTTTGTATGTTAGTTTAGAGGTTTTGAGTCAAACTTCATCGCCTTGCGTTTTTAGCAGCGGTGCTGAAAAACAAATTTCAACCAAATCTACTCTTGATAGTCTACTGAGGCTCATCTGGAACAAGAAAATTTAATACTATAATACGCCCTCTACCATACAATAGAGTATTGAATTTTCCATCCGTTCTTCGGGGACAACTAAAACTTTAAATAACCACAGGGCTCGTACTACTGAAGAAATTTAGCATGGACATTGAAAGGATGTTAATTATTGAAGATTGTATATATTGGGCCACCAACTGGTCTATCTCCTACCAAAAAATTCTCAGCGTAGATCAACTTTTTTTTGGCAAAACTAAACTATTAACTTTTTATTTTCAGTATTTCAAAAGGTTTGGTCGCAATCTCCAACCAAATCGGCTATAATGGGATATTCAGGGTTCTTAGCGAGTAGTTCTACTCCCAACAAAAAAATGGTATAATGTTGGTCCCCTTTTTAAATATAAAGCCCCCACATAATGGTGGCATATATTTGCTGGGTTGACGGCCCCTGACCAGAGGCAAACTGACATGTTTGTATGTAAGTTTAGAGGTTTCGAGTCAAACTTCATTGCCTTGCGTTTTAGCAGCGGTGCTGAAAAACAATTTACCTCATAAAATGTCAACCAAATCTACTCTTGATAGTCCACTGAAGCTCATCTGCAACAAGAAAATTGAAGGCCTTAATATCTCCAACCTCTACCATACACTAAAGAGAATATTGATTTTTTTTTCGCCCGTTCTTCGGGGACAACTAAAACTGGAAATAACGACAGGGCTCGTACTACTGAATAAATTTAGCATGGGCATTGAAAGGATGTTTATTATTGAAAATGGTTATATTGGGCCACTAATTGGTCTATTTCCTCCCAAAAAAATATTCAGCGCAGATCAGTTTTTTTTTTTTTGGCAAAACTCCCACATAAAGCAACTTATTATTTTCATTATTTCAAAAGGTTTGGTCGCAATCTCCAACCGAATCGGCTATAATCAGATATTCTGGGTTCTCAGCGAGTAGTTTTAATCCCAACTGGGTTGACGGCCCCTGATCGGAGAGTTGTTTCCCCTCTTACAAAGCAATAAGCCGGTCTGTGGTAAACTATGTGCTTCGCAAAGGAAACGCGCTCAGTACCGCCATAACGCCGTCCTAAGGACCGCAACAGGATGCCTCCTTATCCAATACTTGCTTGGGTGTTATAAACACAACCATCCCACACACCATCTGGTGGATAGGCAACTTTCGTCCAGGCAAGTAAGGAGAGAGCTTCATGATCTATAGAGAGAGAGGTACATAGATATAAAAGAGAGAGAGAGAGAGAGACGCACAGATATTTAAGATAGAGCTTCTAGATCAACAGGCCTATCAAACAGGGCAGAATAAAATTCACTCTTCCGCGGTCACTGGAATTATAGCAGAATACAAAGTGAATACCATACTCGAAGATTATCCGTCTTCCATTTCAGCTGAAGATTTGGATGGTGCAAACGCCTAAATTCATATGGGGTCGAATTGACACATGACACTCTGCACCTATTCAACTGGCCAGCCAAAACTACTCACCTAAGTCCCGTGTCGCTTTGGACCCAAACAAGACATGTAGCTTCCTTTTAGAGCTTGGAGTTAAAAACAGAACCAGATTAGAAAAGATATCAGAACGAACACCACAGTACGAGATCCTACAACTTCATAACGGTATTTTGAAAGCTGAAGCAAATGTCGGACGTCCGATACGTCTGCTAAAAGTCTGAAGTTTTTTCCGACGTGTCTGACCGAATTCTGCCAATTTGTCGGGTATATTAAGTTTGTCATTCCGTTTGTAACACCTCGAAATATACATTTTAGACCCTCTGATCAGCATAAAATTCTATGTCGATTTAGCGATGCCCGTCTGTGGAAATCACTCTAACTCCCGAACGAAATGAAGTAGATTGATATAATTTTACTCAAATGTATATTAAGTCTGCATGACTTTTGGTATCGAAAATGGGCCATGTAGGTCCACGTCATCGTATAGGCCCCAAATAACGGCTCCTTCCGATATTCGGTATTTTGATGATTTAAGCGACATTATTCACCGGAATTGTTTCAAATTTGGTATTTGAAATTCGTAATGGATACTACAGCCTATGACAGAAAATTGTCTCTGCACGTCCAGGTCTTCGTATAGCCCCCATTTAATGGTACCTCCCGATATTCGGTGTTTTGATGATTTTAACGACATTATTCACCGGAATGGTTTCAAATTTGGTATTTGAAGTTCGTAGTGGATACATAGCCTAGACAAAAAATTGTATATGCAGGTCTTCGTATAGCCCCCATACAACGGTACCTCCCTATATCGGCATTTTGATGATTTCAGCGTCATTATTCGTCGGAAATGTTTCAAATTTGGTATTTGAAGTTCGTAATGGATATTACAGCCTATGACAGAAAATTGTCTGTGCAGGTCCACGTCTTCGTATGGCCCTCATATAACTGCTCCTCTCGATATTCGTTATATTATTTTAGCAACTTTATCCACCGGAAGTGTTTCAAATTTGGTATTTGAAGTTCGTAATGGATACTACGACCTAAGACAGAAAATTGTCTTCGTATAGCCACGATACCTCCCATTATTCGGTATTTCATGATTTTAGCGACATTATTCACCGGAATTGTTCCAAATTTGGTATTTGAAGTTCGTAATGGATATTACAGCCTATGACAGAAAATTGTCTGTGCAGGTCCACTTTTTGGTATAGCCCCCGTACAATAGTACCTCCCGATATTCAATATTTGATGATTTTAGCGACATTATTCCCGATTTATTTTTCAAGTTTCGCATTTGAATATTGTTATGGCTTATGACAAAAGTTGCCTATGCAGATCCACGTCGTCGTATAGACCCTAATATAACGGCTACATTCGGTATTTTTAAGATTTTGAGAGAATTTTTAACGGATTTTATTATTTTGAAAATTGCCAAATTCGTTCCAAATGGTGCAGAGTATTCAAAATTCGGCCCGGTCGAACTTACAGCTTTTTTTCTTGTTTTCTAGTAGATTTGTTCTCTCTTCTGCTTGTGTGATAACATTTGTTGGTCCGACAACGCTAATTCCCCTTCCAAATTTCCCATGCGACAATACATCAACATCTTTTGGTCAAAGGCCAGACCTAATTTGCATCCGAAATCAGAAGATTCTTCCGACTTTTGGTTCGAACTCGCAGAGTTTGTTTCGCTCGGTTAATACTTTGGGTTCTTTACGGGTAGATTAGTTCCTTGCAACAAAATTTAATACCATTGAGGGCAGTCGATTTGGCCAAAAGTGAAGTTTTAAAATGGTAGAGGTTATTAAAAGCTTACCTTCTAACTACCGTTTTAGAGCTTTCTTTGAAACTCCCATGATGGGAATGTGTTGTATACTTGCCTCTAGTTTCCTATGGACTTCTTGTGACATTATAGTACCATAAAGGGCCCAAAATAAAACCCAACATTAATAGATTTTTGATTTGCTTTATTGTTTTCTTTTGTTGTTGTTGTTGATATTTTTCGATTTTTTTTTGTTGTTGTTTGTTTATTTATAATAATAGTTTGTAGATGGATTTCTGTTATTGATCCTTCTTCCTTCTTAGTTTTGGGTTAGTTTCATAACATATTGTTATTATTGTTATGGTAGATAGATAAGTGAGTGGGTGGTGGTGTTTGTTGTTGTTGTTGTTGTTGTGGGGTTTCCAGTTTGTCTTAGAAGTGTGATTTGTTTGCTGGGGTAGTTGGTATTGTTGCTGTGCTGTTGTAAATTAGGCTTATTATTTCTAAGATACCGAAACAAAAACACATATTAATTTAAATAAGAGGTATATAGAACTAATTAAAGCAATTTGTGAGTTGGTGGCAGGGGGAGGAGTAGTGATGAAGGGGGGTTGTGTAGAAGCCGGGGAGTTTCTTCTCTCTCTTTCCCTCTCGTTTTGGATGCTGTCATTTTGTCTGCTAGCAGTGTTGTTGTGTAATAAAAATGTTTGCTGAGTTTTAAAACCTTGACCACCAGTGTCAGTAAATCGTTGTCCTTGTGTCGACTTTGTTGTTTGTTTTGTTATTACAAGAGAAGATTCGTTATGGGCGTTTTGCTTGGCATTATTATCGTTTATTACAAAATTTGTAAGAAGCAAAGAAAAGGGAGCATAATGTTTTCCAAATTTCAGAGGGCAGCTTAGCTTGTGATTTTTTTCGAGTGTGTGTGTACGTCTACAACAAAGACAGAACTTAAAAGGCAACACATTTCACTCTCCAAGTGCGTGTGTGTTTGTGTGTGAAAACTATTGGTGTGGCAATGATCAACGATTTTGCTGATGTGTTTTTTCCTGATTCCCTGCTGCGGCTGCTATTGAGGCTGATGATGATGCTGATGAAGTTGTTGCTTTCGTTGCTTGTGTTTGTATCGTGTGTTTTGACGAAGACATCGACGATGACGACTGTTGCTGCTGCAAATGTTGATGTGGATGCATGTGCGTCATGGTTATAGAACGAGTGTGAGAGCTGCTGCCGCCCACGCCTGATGTCACCATCATTTCAGGTGAATTTAGTTCCTTTGGATCGTTTAGCAAACTGGTGGCCGTGTTAGCCGATGAGGCCAAATCTAAGGTTTGCGGCGGTAAACGCTGGCCATCGACAATTTTGATGCCACTTGTTACCTCAGCTATGGGATTTTCCAATAGCGGTTGTAGATTTCGCAACTCCGAGGAACGCAGGCTTGTCGATAGACTTTCACTCGACGCCAACGATGTGGACAGCGGAGAGTTGCGCTCCACCGAGGAGGCAATGTCTAAAAGAAAGCAAAACATAAAATGTAAAATTTATTTTAAACGGAATCACAACCCCATCTTGCCCACCTGTTTTATCGGTATCCGGCGAATAAGATGGTGCTGGCGCTGTGGATGGGGGCTTGTGCACCGTCATCCTGAACTGTTCTTCCAATTGCATCATGATTGTTTTTTGTATTTCATATTTTTTATTTAAGGCCTGTAATGAGAGATGGATTGAAAATAATTTCCACTTAAAATTTGCAAATTTTAAATGCTGCCCACCCACCTCAAATTTCTCCTGGTATTCATCTTTAACAGCTCTTAAAAGGCGCTTTTGTTCAGTTATCACTTTTTCACTGTTTAACAATTGCGAATGTAATTCCTGAATTTTATGACGGGCGCTATCTAATTGAGAGGTTTTATCGTCCAGGCTATGTTTTATTTCTGAAAAGAGAGCGGAATTAGATTAGCTTAGAATACGACATTGTGGTGGCTGTCCACTCTCTCACCCTTCAGCTCCAAATTATAGGCCTCTTGCAGAACTTGCAGCTCTTCGTCGCGCGATCGATAATTATCGATTTCAGCCAGCTTGTCACGACACCGGATTTGGACCTCACCCATGACTATGAAATCGGCCTCGAGTCGCGCCAATTCCTGGCGACACTGCATACCCACCTCAGCCTGTTGCTGAGCATGTTGCAATTCTGTTGTCAAACTAAATACCTGACCCCGTAAAGCTTCCACTTCGTAGTTTATGTCTTTGCGCTGCGACAATTCATCGGTCAATTTGGTTTGGAGATTTTCATTGGCCTGGCGCAGGCAACGATTCTGCTCCAATTCATTTTGATACTTTGTCTTTAGGGCGGACAACTCTTCTTGGTATTCTCGTTCCCGCTCGTTGGTGGCCTTTTTCGTTTTGTCCAGTTGCGAGCTAAGCTCTTTGTTTTTCATTTCGAAATCCTTCAGCTGTTCCTTCAGACGTTCACGTTCCATTTCCAGGGAACGTTTGTCGCGTGAACGGCCCATTAAACGACGATTACGCTCAGCGTGTATTTCACGACGATAACGTTCGTACTGCAGCTGTAGATAGAGCAACTGAAATTGTTCCTTGTCCAAGCTGTCCATGCTGTTGTTGCGCAGACCACGAGCAATGAATTGTTCGAGAATTTCATTGGGTGTTTGTCGCTTGGCCTCATAGGCGTTACGAAATTCGTTGGTTTCCATCAGCATTTGCAGCAAGGAATTCTCGTGATTGGGCAATGGTACGGCTTCCAACGTTTGCACCGACTTATCTTCGCACGGCGCCGTCACAGACGCCGTCACCGCCGCCTTCATTTGCATTGAATTTTTCAGCACCGAATCAATGGCCAACATCTTGGGACATTTTTGCAATGGTCTTTCGCTATTCGGCATTGTTGTGGCCGTTGCCATTCCCAGTGATGGCAGACCATCATCTTCATTGGTATCCGATAGATCACCGGAACTCTGTGAGGTTTTCGATGAAACCAAATACAACGACGATAGGGATTTGGTTCTACGAACCTTGTGAAGCGTTTTGTACGAATCTCCGGAACAATTGTTGCCATTGACACCGATTTTTTCACAACTCTTCTCATTGTAACAATAGCTGGTCATGCGATTGCGTCGCTTTATGCCTTTGGCCAGTAGATGCATCGAATGACTAGTGGGCATTTGAAGGCCACCTTCGGTACACAGGGTTTGATCAGTTTCATTGCATTCATCACATACTTTGGTTATGGGTATGTCCATAGCCGCCGAGGACACCGCCACAGCACAGCATGGGTCATTGTTGAGGGCCGAGAGGGGAGTAATCGAATTCGATTGGTAGTAACGGGCACCACTACCACCTGTCCCAGTGCTGTGAGTATCCACGTCCGGCGTACGACAAAATTCGGTTGGGGTTTGAAATCCCATTTTTGCCGTCTGGGCTTCTATTGTCTGAAAGGGGCTTTGGGATTTGTTGCGATCGTGCACCATTTGTTGTACCTTATGATCGTAGCGGGTGACTCGGGTAATGACCCTTGTATTGAGTTCCTGTTCAACGTAGGTGGTGGTACTGGTGCTGCTGCTGCTGGCACCTCCTGAGGAGCTAACATCAGGGAAATTAAAGTGTTGCTGTTGATAGTGGTGTTGCGTTGGAGGCTGATGCTGATCTTTGCCCCGATGTGGAGATGAGGGTTGACTATTGGTAAATATGGCCCTCACCGCTAGAGGATTAACCACACCGGAGGCACCGCCACCGCCAATTGAAGGTCTTTTCAACTCTCGGTTGTCTTTCAAAGGCGTGGTTTCCGGTGTAGCCTCCACCGCCGCTTCGGGTGGAGAACAGCCACTAACACCCAAAGAGCCTTGATTTAACGTAGACGGCGCCATCATATATGGTGTCGGTGTCAAGGGGGTATGTGAAGAATTTACAATTTCATAATAAGGACTCCAAATACCAGATTGGGCGCCACCACCACCCACTGAACCCAGACGATGCTGATGATCCTTTAGGGCATAATGATGGCGTCCCATTGATGAGGTAGTTGCCGAGGCGGTTAGTTGTTGAAATGTACTTGTTGCTGTTGTTGTACTTGAGGAGCTTGACAATGAGGATAGCACAGCTGTTGTTGTGGTGGCGGCCACATCCGATGTTAAATCCTGGAATTTCATAGGCAACGATAGACGCATACACTCCACCACAACATCATGCGGCTGGATTTCTTTCCATCGTTCGGAATTTATTTCCGAATCAACGGTGGCCGTCACCAGCATGGGATGTAAACGTACTGTCTCCAGCAGCGGCTTTATGGTATGCTGAAATATGGCACCCTTTTCGCGGCGTATAAAGTCCGTGAGGAATGCCATAAAATTACACGGGAACATGCCATACAAACGATGGAATAACATTTGCAGACCCAGCTGAAGATGGACCAGCTTGTCTTCGGACAAACGACTAGGATGTTGACTGTTCCACGAGGCCAAGTGGGCAAAGACGGCAAACAAATCGTTGAGGAAATTCGGTACTAAATTGGGTATGATCGGTAATAGGGTGATAATGGCCAATAGGGCACTCATCAAAGGTACAATTTCTTTTTCAATCTGCAGGGAAAAAAATATGTTAGTTTGCTCTAGTTTGTGTGGAATGGAGTAGGGGCCTACCTCCAATTGTTTCAACCAATGCAGCATGTCCTTTATCAAACGATGTTTTTCCACTTTAAACAACCAGGTCGGATGCCGGCGCACCACAAAACAGAATAGATTCAAGGCATTAACACGCTGTGCTGGGGTCTTCAGCCAGTCGGCCAAACGATCAAAGATATAACCATCGTGTGGTGCTTGAGCTTTTATCAATACCTCAATAATACGGACGGAACCAGTCTTCAAATAATATTCCATTAAATTATGAACCAGCCATTGATCCTTGACTGAAATGAAAAGGGAAGTGAGAAACTGATAAACCATTATTCTGGAGATACTCACTCTGGGTAAAATGTTCCGCCAGTTTCCTTTTGGCTTCTTCACATTCATAATTTTGATTGGACTCCAAGTCATGGAATAATCTATCCAAATCCATTATTGCCCTTCAAATCTATCACAACTTCAAAAAAATCCCAAGACAAGCAAAAGAAAACAATGTCGGTTGTTGATTGGGTGTTTGTTGTTATTCTGTCTGTCTGTATAAGAGTGTGTATAGTTTGTGTTATCGAAGAATACAGCCAAGCCAAGTGGGAGGAGGGAATCTATGTTAGAAGACAAGTGTGCTGATATTGATCAATGTTATGAGTTAGAGTAGTGGAGGAGTTGGAGTTGCAGTTGTATTGTCTATTGCAATTGTGATGTTTATAGATTTGTTGTTGCTTTTGTTGTTGTATATCGTTTAGTTCTTGTTCCAGCTGTTTGGGTTTGTTATGGTAACGTCTGCCGACTGCCGTTCTATGGGTTGGTTTCAGTTTAAATTGAATGCTATTGGCGGGGTAATGTTTGAAGTTGTAGTTGTTGATTTCAGATTTTATAGTTGCTATTAATGCTACGTCTTCGTCTTTTTCTGCTTCAGTTTGGTCTCTAATCTGCAAATGAAAAGAGAAGAATTTCGAAATATAAATGAAAAAAGTTAATATAAACCGGGCCATACATATCACAAAAGTTAGGTTAAAAACAACTAAAATAGTATCAGTCGGTTTTGCCGGCAGATGTACACCAGCAGACTTGAGTTAAAATTATTCAAACTGTTGACTCTTAATGGGGAGGTTCTGAAGCAGTTGGCCCATTCGTATCTAACCTAACCAGATTTGGACTACATCGAGTACGTCCTTCACTTAATATGAGATGTGAGCAAATTTTTGGAAAATGTGGAATATGAAATGAGACATAACGGACCGAAGTATTCAATTTTCATACTTCATCTAATGCAAATAAATATATTGATATAAGCACAATTTGAAGAAAATCGAACATTCAATATCCAATTTTATGCGAAATCAAAAAATTCGATAAATTACATATTCATATCAGATTTCTGGTTAAGAGAAATATTTAAATATAGCAAGTTGTAACGAATCGCCGACTAGTTTCGCAAGTTATGACAAATATAAGTATTGGAAATTGTGACCCTTTGTGGTGGAGGTACCAGAAGGGATTCGCAGATGTATATCATCTTCACAACAGATCTTGGGTTAGCAAATACCTTTGTGTGAGATTTGGAGGCGTAATTTCTCATTCTTTTAGCTTTTTGTTTTCCAAAATATTGACCCCTATGTGGGACGAGTACCAGAAGAAATGGTCCGATCTCTACCACCTTTATAACAGATCTTGCGTTAATAGAAATATTGAGATGTGCCAAGTCTGAATGGAATCGGATGTTAATTTCGTGTTTTATGAGCTTCATGGGTACTCAAAATGTTGAACCTTTGTGGGGGAGGTGCCAAAAGGAGTGGACCCATATATCCCATCTTCACAAAAATTGTGATGTGTGTAATTTGAAGAGAACTTGATGCTTATTTCGGATTTTATAAACGTATTGGTTATTCAAAACTTAGACACTTTGTGGGGCAGGTACAAGAAGGAATGGTCCGATCTCTACCATTTTCATAACAGATCTTATTTTTATGAAAATATTGAGATGTTCCAAGCCAGCATGGCATCGGATTTTAATTTCGTGTTTTATGAGTTTCTTGAATATTCAAAATTTTAAACCTTTGTGGGGGAGGTACCAGAAGGAGTGGACCGATATATCCTATCTTCACACCAGATCTTGGGTTAATGAAATTATTATGATGTGTGTAATATGAACAGAACCGGAAGCTTATTTTAGATTTTATGATCGTTTTGGTTATTCAAAACTTAGACCCTTAATGAAAATATTATGATGTGTGTAATATGAACAGAACCGGAAGCTTATTTTAGATTTTATGATCGTTTTGGTTATTCAAAACTTAGACCCTTTGTGGGGCAGGTACCAGAAGGAATGGTCCGATCTGTGCCATCTTTATAACAGATCTTGTGTTGATGGAATTATTGAGATGTGCTAAGTCTTAATTGAATCGGATGTTAATTTCGTGTTTTATAAGTTGCATGAATATTCAAAATTTTTAGTCTTTGTGGTGCAAGTACCAGAAAGAGTGGACCGATATAACCCATTTTCACACCAGACCTTGGTTTAATGAATACATTGTGATGTGTGAAATCTGAAGACAATTGGACTCTTACGTTACATTTCTTAAGAGTTTTACTTATTCAAAATTTTGACCTTTTGTGGGAGAGAAACTCAATGGAATGAACCGATATTGCCCATTTTCGCTCCTAATATTTGCATCAGTGCTAGGTCACGAAAATGGACAATATCTGTTCGTTCCATCGAGTTCCTTCCCCCCAAATCTATTCATCATCTATTCTCTTTGGGTGCAGTAAAATATTTTCTTTGAAAACGTTGGCATTTTGTGGGGGAGTTACCAGAAGTAGTGGACCGATATGGCCAATCTCAGAACTCGATCTAAGTTTGACAAAAATATTATTATGTACCAAGTTTGGATCAAATCGGATACTCCCTTCGAGAGTTATCTTGCCTACCAACCAGACGGACGGACATCGCTAGATCGACTCCAAATGTCCTGAAACGGATTTGATCCCAAGAGACCGAGGGTCTAACCGTCTAACCGCTGCTCATTCCCCTCTTCGGTTTCCCAAATGAACATCGTTGGGATTGCAAGTCTTCTATGTTCAAACATTGTTCGGAAAATATAAATGCCTAAAGCTTTTTTCGATTGTTATCATCAGCGATAAGCCATCGTCCAACTGGCCTGACTCATATCCACGTTAATACGTCATTGCGCTGACAGAATATGGAGGCTTTCTATCTCTTTAGAGCCTTTAGGATTCCATTATTAAAGGCTTTCAACTTTAAAAAAGAAACTAAATAGTTAAGAAATCTTGGGTCTAATTATTATAAATCGTTATCAATCATGAAGCCACCTGTATGGGTTGCTACACCTTCTTGATGGGGTATGTTAGGAGTCAAGAAGTCTCTGCCAGGAACTCGGACCTCAAAGTGCTCAAAGTTCAAAAGATTCCACACATGTTAGAATCTCAGCATGACTAAGCTACAAATTGTGTGCCACAAATTCAACACTGTCAGCTTAGGCATTCTCCTTCCAAACGATTCTATTCTAAATCAATAAAGGTGGCAGCAAACATCTCATCTACATACGTCATAGGTAAACAATGGACAAACAAGTAGTGGTGTAAGATTGTCATGCTATTTTGCAGACCATCTAACCTCAGATTTTGCAAAAACACTTGTTTGTCGAACATGCAAATAGAAGGGTGTTTATGATGATGATGAGATGTAGCAACCAAACATTTCCAAAAAATGTGTTTATTTTGAAGAAAAAGGTAAAAATGCAACCATCAATATGGTTGGGTGGCATGCCAGCCATACTAAAGATAGCCAGGTTATCTCGAAAGCATGAAAACTCAAAACGAATGTACCCAACTCTTTCCGTAGCCAACTTCCATCGTCATCAACGCCACCTACCTTCTCTTGTTTCATTGTTTTATTTCTATTGTTCGTCGTGTCCTCCAGCCGGTTGCCTTTCTTTCACTTTTCAACGAACTCCTTCTTCCTTCCTTCCTTTCAACAGTAGTGGCAGCAGCAGCAGCAATAGTGCAGAGTGAATTTTGTATGTGTGAAATTTGATCCTTTCTTGTTTTGGTTTTTCTTTGCGAAATTCTTGCTGCCAGCTTGACGTGGTGTCTGCCGTTTTTCCGATAGCACTAGTGATGATGATTGAAAATTGCAAAATTCTGTCAAGCCCAGAATTTTTACAAAGTTTATGCCGAAGTGGAATTCAGCACGGGAGCAGCAAATATCTTTCGACGATGAAAACAGCACATTTAGCATCGAAATCCACAATACCTTGCATGCGAATGAGTTTTGTGTTCCCTGGCCGACCAACTGACCATCAGACCGACCGACCGACCTTCTCTTCGTTGTTGTTTTAAAGCGTATTTTTGCCCGTAAGACTATCAAAAACTACATCCAATATTTTTCATTTTCTTTGCTTTTTTCCTTTATTTCTTTTATTGCTGGTTGCTGGTTTCTAGAGTTGTGTCGTTCTGGAACGAAAGGGTTCAAAGGAACTATTCACTGGCAGGAATTATCGGAACGATTTTATACTTCTTGTTTATTCTAGTTCCTTTCTTTTTCGGGTTATTTGCTACTTCTGCATTGGTTGAGGTAGAATATTTCCTGTAGTTCTTTTGTCTTATCTCATCTTTTTGAAACTAAAGTTGTTATCAGACGATAAGGGTTTTACATATGTGCTGTCACTTTTATTATCCATGTGAATTTCCGTGTTTATGTCAAAATTGCCAGTTTACTTATGATGCATAATTCTTGATATCGCACATATGTCTATTTTTTTACAATGAGGACAAGGTAGGCTATCTTTGGAAAAATTACAAGTATAGAGATTTACCTGTTTGGCCTGTAATGTCAGAATTAATATCAAAACAATCAAAAAACCCAAAAAACATGTTGCATTGGTTTCGAATATATTATTGAAAGCCGCGAAAACTGAATGAAAGTGCACAATTTCATTTCAAAATCATGTTCTATATATCTCTAAACGTTTATTGTGCTACAAAAACTGTAAATTTTGTCGACGCAATAAGCATTTTGAAAACAACCTATGCAATTCAATTCGACGTTAAATTACATAAAATGCAGATCTGGGAATGCTTATTTGAAATGAAGTTGCCATGGTACAATAAAAAGTTAAGGTAGAGCTACCACCTGATTACAATTTTTACTAAGTGTGTCCGACTTCTGCCAATTTTATGTATATATTTATTGTTTTGAAAAAACAAAAACAAAATATTTTCAAAATCGAAAGATCGAATAGTTTAGATCATATTTTAGAAAGAAAATTCAGGCATTTCAATCATTTCCGCGGCATTCAAGTCATTTTCAACATGAGGAAAAATATCGAATAAATGAAATCAACTTGTTAAATGTAAATTTTGACAGGAAGCGGGCATAGCTTCAGGCATGGCAGAAGAATACAGGTAGATGCATCAACGTTTGGGAGCATTGATATGTCAAAAAAAAATTAAATGTTTTTTCAAATATAAGTGGATTTTTAAATGTTTTCTTATACTAAGCCATAGGGAGGCTATTATAACTCGCGTTTTTCAAAAATGTTTACAAATTTAAATAATTTTTTATTCAACATTTTCAATTCCAAAATTGGTTTGACAGTTCATTGTCTCAGCAGCTGTGTCGACGCGTCTACCTATATTCTTCTACCATGGCTTCAGGGCTGTATTTCTATAGTTTTACGTAGCTGTTCTACCTCCTTATTGTACCATGGATTTTACTTTGATTTCATTGTACCATGCAATAAAGGGTGAACAATAAATGTCTAATTCTCTGCCTGGTACATTTTCCACGTTTGTTCGCCCAAATTTCTAGTATAAAACTTTCTAAAAAATATACAAATAGTAGAAGAGAGCGTCATTTTTGTTTAAAGATGTGAATATTTTGAAATCTTTGGTTTACGAAATGTGCAAAACTTATGTAAATGCGTTATTAGTTGTTTTTATGTCCCAACTACATAGTCCACAAACGAGTTATAGATCCCTACCAACGGATTATAATGTGTTTACAAATCCCTATTACCAAAGAAACGTCAAAATATTTGAAACTTGTGGAGTATTTATTATATTATTTAAATATAATAAATGAAATCACTAATAAATATATTACTAGAATAGGAAGAATTGCCATTGGTGTGAATTAAACCTAGGGCAAAATAATTATTGGTCCAATATTATTGGCAATTTCTGAACTAGCCTTGAACCTCCTTATGCCTGTTGCCCGCATTTCATAACATTTGCAACAAAATGTTAAAAAACTTCGTTTTTCTGAATGGAAGTTGGTCCAAAAGGCTGTATTCTGCACAGGCCATAGCACCCAAACCTTTGAAGGGGTAAATATGAAGGAGCATGGCGATAACTTCAACGAATAATAAAATATATTTGCAGCAAATGGAGAAGTGTGGTGGGTCTGGAAGTGCACGCACAAATATCTAGTGAATCGAAACTATTCTCGGGAGCTGCTACCGGATTCGGGGCACCATTGAATTCAGCCGTTTCCTATTTCGATGCTTCCATACCGGGTACTTTGCCGGTACTCAATCGCAAATGTGTTGAATTGGGTGTAAAAACAGCTTTGGCTTTGGGCTGTCAAGTCAATCAGATTTCCATGTTCGATCGCAAGCATTATTTTTACGCTGATATGCCGGTAAGTGAAATCAAGTATATATATTGGCGGCAAGTAATGTTTCTTAATTTCAGGCTGGCTATCAAATCACCCAACAAAGAAATGCCTTGGCCAACAATGGTCGAATGACATTTCCAGTTATTGTACCCGGCAAGAAAATCTATTACAAGACTGTACAAATATTGCAACTCCAATTGGAACAGGACAGTGGCAAATCATTGCATGACCATGAAATGCGTAGAAGTCTAGTTGATCTTAATCGTGCCGGTTTACCACTTATGGAATTGGTATTTGCCCCCGATTTGGAGACGGGCGAAGAAGCTGCCTCGTTAATTAAAGAACTTATCCTTATACTACGTCGTTTAAAGACCTGTTCGTGTAAAATGGAAGAAGGTGCCCTCCGCGTTGATGCCAATATTTCCATACATCAAGAAGGCGAACCATATGGCGTACGTACTGAAGTGAAAAATATTGGTTCCGTGCGTAGCATATCCCAAGCTGTTAGCTATGAAATACAACGTCAATATGAAGTTGTTTCACAAGGTGGTACCGTCATAAATGAGACTCGCTCTTGGGATGCCGAGAAACGTTGCACGGTGGCAATGCGTGACAAGGAAGTTGTACAAGATTATCGTTTTATGCCAGAGCCGAATCTTCCCGCATTACATTTAAATGTGTCCGATGATAAGTGCGATGAAACAGATCCCTCATCATTAGTTTCAGTACCAGCCATAGCAAAGCAATTGCCAGAGTTGCCCGAAGCAACACGCAAACATTTAGAGGAGCATTATAAGCTGAATCAGGAAGTAGCCATTATATTGGTGGTAGGTAAAAGTCGTATGCATAAATTAAGCAAATAATAGAATATTATAAATTTTTATTTCAAGAATGAGCCAATTCTTCTTGACTATTTTCTACAAATCATAAGCAATTTACCGGCAATACCCACCAAAACTGTTACAAATTTCCTGATAAATGATCTACTCACCTATTGCAATAAAGTTAATATCGATATCGAGGAATGGTAAGCCAGTATTTTCATTTTTGGTTTGAAAATCTTAAAACCCTTTGTTCTTAATCTTACTCCATATTTTCTAGCCATTTAACCTATAACCACTTGAAGGACATATTAAAAGCTTTGCATGCCGAAGAAATCAATTTACAAGCTGCAAGAAAATTAATTGAATTACTGCATGAATACCACACTGCCGAGGTCAATGAGGTAAATATTGAAATGATACAGGAACGTTTTTGATAAAAAAATAATAATAATGGCCAATTTCAATTTCAGCTTATAAAAACCCATAACCTTGAACAAATTTCCGACATTAAAACCATCAACGAATATTGCCAACAAGCAATTGAAAAACACAGCAAAGCTGTTAAACAATACCAAAGTGGCAAGACAAAAGCTCTGTTTGCCATTGTTGGTGAGGTAGCCAAATTGTCGGAGCAAAAAGCAAATATGAAAATTGTTGTTAAATGTTTAGAAGACCTGTTAAAGGAAGCAAAACCCAAGAAATAAATGAAATACAAAAGAAACATTTGGTAAATATTTTTTTTTATTATTTTTTCATATATCAAATATTAGTAACATGGTTGTGTGTGAGTGAGTCTGTTTGTAGGTTGGTTGGTTGTTATGATGAATGTTTAAATGCTAAATTTAAAATGTTTTATCTACCATTACTTACTCTTTGCTCTTTAAACAAAAAAAAAAAGTGTTTTGTATGTTGACTGTTCTCTTTCTTTAAAACAGGAGAACAGTAACCGTGTCACATAAATATCCTTTTTATTTTTGCTGCCAGCTAAATGAGTGATCATGTCCAAACTTGATTTTTCTCTCTCTTTCTCTACATATATTGAACACACTATATTCAATTGTCTTCCTAGGTAGACAATGATAAGCTATTTCTCTGCAACAATTTCTGGTCTTCTTGTTGTCCATAAAAAAATAATGAGTTGAGGTGATTTTTTTTGTTATGGGTTTTATTGAATCTGCTTGACTTTTCGATTATGTAAAATGATTTCAGTGTTTGTATGGTGTATTGGTATTGGTAGTATTCATCTAACTTATTCTAGATATGTAGATATGTATGAGTGCACAGGATGCCTATAAAAAATGTGTGTGGCATTATTTCTCTAATTCAAAAAATATTTTCTTTGGTTTAAAAAAAATAAAATAAATGCATTAGGTAGTGTTTGTTAGGACAGTTCCATATTTTCCCCTTTTAATCGCGTTCATAATCACGACAGGTTGATGGCGGTAGACTCATCGATACGGCATTGTCCAATCTGTTGGGAAAAGAAAACACAGATCAGTATTTCATGTTAAGAAGAAATTACGATCTTTACCTCCTGGATTCACTCTCCAATAGATTGGGATCCAATGGATGCTGTGAAACATGTCGCAAGGAATCTCCTAGGGTACTACGTAAATGTTGCATTTCCCGATTTGCCTTGGAGCTACGTAAAATGTACTGTTGACGTCTTTTGGCTTCCTGGGCCAGTTGTTCACGCAACATGGAGATCTAAAAGAGAAAATAAAACAAAATTTTAAATATATTGCTATGGACTATGACAGTAATATTATCATGTTTCCATAAAATCTGGCAGCAATAGCGAACCCTGAAGTGAACATTAATGGACCTATACACAATTTTTTGCACACGAATCGAACATTTATATCCAATTTTATGCAAAATCATAAATTCCATATTCATCTCAGGTTTTTGGTTGAGAGAAATATTTAGATATAGCAAGTTGTAAAGAATCGCTGACTTGTTTTGCAGGTTGTGGCAGATGAAAGTATTGAAAATTGTGAGCCTTTGTGGCTGAGGTACAAGAAGGGGTTTGCAAATATGTACCATCTTCACTACAGATCTTGTGTTAGCAAAAGTGTCTGCATGTGTGAAGTTTGAAGATATTTGGATACTTATTTCGCTTTCTTTGAGCGTTTTGTTTTTAAAAATCTTGAACCCTATGTGGGGTATGGGGTATTTACCAGAAGAAATGGTTCGATCTCTACCATCTTTATAACAGGTCTTGTGTTGCTAGAAATATTTAGATGTGTTTCGCGTTTTATGAGCTCCATGGATATTCCAAATTTTGACCCTTTGTGGGGGAGGTACCAGAAGAAGTGGACCGATATATCCCATCTTTGCAGTAGATTTTGTGATAATAGAAATAAGGTTATGTATAAAATATGAAGAGAACCAGATGCATATTTTGAATTTTATGATCGTTTTGGTTATTCGAAACTTTGACCCTTTGTGGGGGAGGTACCAGAAGAAATGGTCCGACATTCTCAATCATTACAACAGGTTTTGTGTTGCTAGAAATATTGAGATGTGCGAAGTCTAAAAGGAATCGGATGTTAATTTCGCGTTTTATGAGCTTCATGGATATTCTAAATTTTGACCCTTTGTGGGCGAGGTATCAGAAGGAATGATCCGATCTCTACCACTTTCATAACAGATCTTGTGATGATAGAAATATTGAGATATACTAAGTCTGAATGGAATAGGATGTTAATACCCCGATTTATGAGCTTTACAAATATTCAAAATTCTGACCCTTTGTGGGGGAGGTACCAGAAGGAGTGGGCCTATGTATTCCATCTTCACACCAGACCTTGGGTTAATAAAAATATTGTTATGTATGTAATTTGAAGACAATCAGACTCGTATATCACATTTTATAAGAGCTATAATTATTCAAAATTTTTACCCTTTGTCGGGGAGGTACTTGATGGAGTGCACCGATGTTGTCCGTTTTCGCACCTGACCTAGTACTAATGCAAATATTAAGAGTTGCAAAGTTGGAGAAAAATCGGATTACCCTTCCTCCTTCTGTGCAGTAAAATATTTTTTTGAAAATTTTCATAATAATATTTCGATGTACCAAGTTTGCATCAAATCCGATATTGCCTTCGAGAGTTATCGTGCGCACCAGCCAGCCAGACGGACGGACGGACATCGCTAGATCGACTCCAAATGTCCTGAAATGGGTTTGGTCCAAAGAGACTTAGGGTCTAAAACCTAGGGAAAGCTGTTTCAACGGGTATATTAAAAATGTTATATTATCACGGTGGTTCAACATGACCTCCAAAGACATCAGGGACGATGTATAATCCTGCTTACCCAAAGGCAGAGCAATATTCGTGATTAAGCTGCATATACAACATCTACAGCCCTTAAGTTTAAATTCGTAATAATTACATGTATTACTTTCCCGCTAAGCCTGAAGTCGTAATAAATACATTTCTTACCCTCCCCTACCTACACAAAAGTCTTAAATTTCGCAACATACCTGGTTCTCCAGCCGCAAAACTTGTTGACGATGACTTTGCTCACGGGCATCCAATAGCTTTTCGGCATGCATTTGGGCGCTGCGATAACGTTCCGTATCCATGCCATCCATACATTTGGCGCTGTCATGAATGCGTGCCTTGCAACGGGCGAGTTCGGATTCCTTCTCGGCTAAAAGGGTTTCCAAACGGCGCACCTTCAAACGTAGATCGCGATTTTCCTGCTCAATGACAGCATGATCTAGGCCACAGTTGAAGCTGCCACCGCCACCAGCAGCTGCCGCCGAGCTTTTACGTTGATAAATATTGTTGGCGGCCGTGTTGTTCTCCAAGCGGTTTGAATCGTAGTTGCCATCGTAATAAGAACTTTGGCCTCCAACACCACCTCCCCCTCCGCCCATTGTCGATTTTTCCGACCGATCGAAAACACTATCACCGGCAAACTTGCTCTTTCGCTCCGATTCCAATTGTTTTACCTTATCCTGCAGTACTTGCAATTTGCTGCGCAGTTCGGATTTCTCTCTTTGTGAAGACTTCAATTGGCGACTCAGCTCATCCTCTTCGCCGAGGTGATTACTCGAACTGGGATTCTTGTCACCCGATTCTTGATTCCATTTAGCTATGCGAAGTTGTGATTCCAGGGCAGAGTTTTTCACCTCCAAATCATTGACTTGATCCTGTAAACGTTGGGCACTATCGAGTTGGGCCTGCTGGCCACGTCTGAGGTCGTTAATGGATGACTGGGCCTTTTCCAAACGCTCGCTCAGAATGCGTTTTTCATTTTCGGCAGTTTGCAGGGATTTCTGCAGCAATTTCAATTTATCTTCATTGGCCTGGGAGCAATGGCCTTGTTCGGAAATTTCCTTGCTGGCCGTCTTAAGTTCACCCCTTAGTTCAGCCTCAACCACGGCGGCCTTTTGTAGCCTTTCTTTCATTTGATCCAGCGAGGTCTTGAGTGAGGCACATCTATCTTCCAGCTGGGCCATGGACCTATTTTGATTGTCCAAACGTTCCTGGGCTGCCCGTATGTGACAATCCTTCTCCTGCATGGCCATTTGTAGGCGTGTAATATCTCCCTCCAAGGCCACACGTTGCAAATCCAATTTAGTTGCCCGTCCCTCGATCTTGGCCAGTTCCTCCTGCAAGTGGCGTTTTTCGTTCTCCAACTTGGCACCATGTTGCCGACACTTCTCCAGACGTTCTTCGTTTTGCGAGTTCTCCTCGCTGCAGGAATTCAATTGCATTTCTGTTTGGGCCAACTTCTCCCTTAGCTGTTGGCATTCATCGGCCTTCTTTTGGAATTTCTCTTCGAGAGCATTCAAAGCTGAGACTTTCATGCTACGCTCAGTGTCCAGATTACTCTTCTCCTGTTGCAGATGTCTTATCATTTGTTGCAGCTTCGAAACTTTGGCATCGCATTTCATTTGTTGATCGGCAGCATCTTGCAGCTGTTTCCTGGTACTCATCAATTGCATCTTGAAATCGTCTTTCTCGCGTTCGATTTGGGCAACTTGGTGCATGAGGCAGCGCACACCCTTGCGTATTAGATCGGGGTCGACATCAAGGGCAGGGCCATCGGCACAATGGGAGGTGCTACGTTGATCGAAATCATGGCAACTGGGCGCCACACCGCCTGAGACACTGCGCACCGGACTGAAACGTCTTGAGGGACTGACCAGGCGATGTGACAGATTAACACTGCCATCAATTTGTATACCGGCTATGCGGCGTAGGGTGTGAATGACGGAACTTAGTTTGTGTTCATTCTCCCGTTTGTGCTGTTCCACACAGGCCAACTGTTCATCCAGGGCCCGAATTCGTCCCTCAGCGCCACCCAGCCGGGCTTTGTGTTCTTGGATCTGTTGTGTGGCATCGGCCAGACACACCTCCAAGTTATGTTTTTGATCTTCCAGCCGTTTTTCACGACCCCTCGCCTCTTCCAAACGTGCCAACAGCTCCTGTTCACGATTATGGAAACGATGTTCCTCCTGATTGGCATGACAACGGGCACGTCCCAGCTCTTGACGTGTGGCACACAAGTTGGCCTCCAAATCGGCCAATTGTTTTTTCACCTGATTCAATTCCTGGGTGGCACGTTCCTTTAGTTCCGTTTCGGCGGCCAATTTATTTTGCAACTCCTTGCCTCCCTCATCCTTTTGGGCGAATTCCATTTGGGTCTTTTGCAAGGTATTTTTGGTGGTATTCAATTCCTGGCTAGTCTTTTGCAGGTTATTCTCCGTCTCCTTGAGTATCGTCGAGATGCGGGTGCGATCAATTTCCAAGGTGTTTTTACTCTCTTCCAGATTGCTTATCTTTTGCAGGGCCTCTTCAATGGCACGGGCTTGTTCACGTTTGGCTCCTTCGACACGTTTGACGTGATCACGTAGCTCTTTGTTGCTAGTCGAATACTTGTCCCGCTCAATGTTGCTGTCGGCCAATTGGCGCCTGGTATCGGTTAGATCTTTGCGCATGCTTTCAATATAACCCTCGTCTGTAAGTGAAGTAGAGTAGAATAATTAGAGAGTGTGGAAGATGAGAGGCAAAGCGTATCACTTACTCTCCTTAGCCTTGCGCATGGTATCCTGCAGCTCATTGCTCAACGATTCCATTTTATCATCTTTCAAGCGGATATCCATTTTCAATTCATCACTTAAACGTTGCAGATTATCGCGTTCCTCTTTGAGAGCATTCATTTGTATTTCCTGTTTGCGTATGCATTCTTCAAGTTTTATCCTGCAGTAAAAAAGTAGACAAACAATAAGTGCCTTATGAATTTGTATTGAAAAAGTTGATGTTATTTACTTTTGTTCTTCTTCTCGTGTCCTTAATGCCACCAATTCATCCTTTAGCTGGGCAATGGCGTTGCGTTGCTTCTCATCTCGGGCATTATGTTCCCGCTTGGCCCTCTCTAAGGCATCCTGTTCGGTTTTCAGTTCTCGTGCCACGACTTCCAATTTTTCTTGCACTGCCTGTTTGTCACGATGAGCTGTAAGGAAATTTGAAAATTTAGTTTGGGCGCCAATTTAAGAATATCTAAAAATATAATTATTTGTTTATGTGAGAAACGCTACAACAGCATCACTGTAGCTTTAACTGAACATACCCCACATAAACACTGTTTTTTGTTTTTCTTCCCCCCTTTGTTGCTTTTTCTTTTGTTTTGTTAATTATACAAACACCGTTTTTGGTTGGCAATGCCGTTGTCACAAGCATAAATATGTTTGGAGCAAGAACAACAACAAACCCATAACAGAGAGAGAGAGAGAGAAAGAGAGTCATGAACTTTGAAAGAAATATA
This sequence comes from Musca domestica, assembly GCF_030504385.1. Classification (NCBI taxonomy): domain Eukaryota; kingdom Metazoa; phylum Arthropoda; class Insecta; order Diptera; family Muscidae; genus Musca; species Musca domestica. The sequence goes on from NW_026712312.1 coordinate 2,453,841, forward strand.
ATTTGAGATAAAAAGCCATCATTGTAATTAAAAGAAGCGTCAGCACGGGAAATAAATAAAACAAATTGTCATTCCATTTTTGCAACCATCAAAGAATCTTCATAAAAACGTACATTTTTATAGTTAAAAAGAAAAAAGTCTTTCTTTTCGAATAACATGTTTGCGGAGCCATAGTAAAATAAAGATAATTGGATTATTACCCGAGGAAAAGGCGCGAATAATTATTGGTGCTAGATCATGCTGTTGATGTAAAATATTGTCCGTGTCATTTATATATTGGAGAATATTGCTCGTGGAACCAGTATTATAAACGATCAATTATTATCTTAGAGAAATGAAGTGTTTCTTAAAAGTTTAAGTTTCTTATTAACAACTGAGAAAGAAGTCTGTTATAGTCATAGAAGGCAAGTTCAAATCGTTGCAAAGGAAACTCGTTGATGACAGAAGGCTTGGACAGGGATTGTGCATCCGTGGTGGTCAACCTTAGTAAAGTTGGGGAATAACCCCAACATTATTATTTTTAGTTCTGTTCCAGAACCTGCGAGAATCTACAAGTTTTGCATTTTTTGATATCAAAAAAGGAAAATCCGTTATCATCGTACGCTTGGATTAAAAATAAGCATTCGCGAATCTGGGTAGTGACTCGGATTTAATGTCCAAATATGCGATTGCATTTTATCGGCTTTATATGAAACAGGTCCACAAATATATATGTCATGCTATCTCGATGGAAGCTATACCTTATTCGACATGACAGCAAGGGTCGTCTCAGGGAAAGAACATCAATGGGAAACCTTCTTTCACCCACAGTAGCAGACATTGTTTTGTACGACCTTCTAGACAATACTATTCAAGGGCTAAATAAAACAAGTAAAAAAGAAGTAAGTTCGGCCATACCAAACTTTGAATACCCTCCACTATTTGGAACGAATTTAGAAATTTGGAAAAAATAAAATCCGTTAAAGATTTTGTTATAATTTTAACAATACCGAATATAGATGTTATATTGTAATCAGCCATGAAAATATTCAAATATGAAACCTGAATTGTTCCAGTTGAATAATGTAGCTAAAATCGCAAAAATACCGAATATATAGTTATACATATTTGGGCTATACGAAAACCTGGACCTGAATAGACAATTTTCTATCACAGGCTGTAGTACCTTTTAAGAACTTCAAATACGAAATTTCGGTGAATTTTGTACCTAAAAACGTCACAATACCGAATATAGGGAGGTACTGACATGTGGGGCTTATGCAAAGACCTGGACCTGCATAGACAAGTTTCTGTCACAGGCTGTAGTACCTTTTAGGAACTTCAAATACGAAATTTCAAGCAATTTCGGTAAATATTGTACCTAAAATAGTCAAAATACAGACCTGAAGACCTGGACATGCATAGACAATTTTCTGCCTTAGGCTGTAGTATCCACTACGAACTTCAAATACCAAATTCAAAACAATTACGGCGAATAATGTCGCTTAAATCATCAAAATAGCGAATATCGAGATATGGAGGCTATACCAAAACGTAGACCTACATGGCCTATTTTCAATACCAACAGACCTGCAGACATAACATACAATTGAGTAAAATTTTATCAACCTACTTCAATTCGTTTTGAGGCTAGAGTGACTTCCACAGACGGACGGACTTCGCTAAATCGACATAGAATTATATGCTGATCAAGAATATGTATATATACTTTGTGGGATCTAAAATGTATATTTCGAGGTGTTACAAACGGAATGACAAACTTAATATACCCTCCATACTATCTTGGAGGGTATAAAAAAACTAGAATCGATTCTACACCCTAACGAAGCGGTCGTGTTTCCTTTTTCGTCCTTCTTGATTCCTCATAACTGCATGCTTTAGATGCAGAAACTTTTCCAATATTTCCGTAGAAGTCATTAAAACCTTTTATGGGCAAAGCAAAAATTTTCTATTTGGCTATCCCGCTCCACCCTAATAACCGATAGAAGTTTACCAATTCTTTCGATTTCTCTTCCGTTAGCCACGCATTCCCCAAACCCTACCTAGCTACTCACCAATAAGCAATGCCTGTTGTTTCTCATTCTCCGCCCGTATCAAGGCCTCCTCATGCTGTTGCACCAAACTCTCCAAGTGGGCTTGTAATCCCTCCAAGCGTTCTTGTTGTTTTTCAATTTCATCATCCTTGGCCGTCTGCAGGGCCTGCAATGCTTGTTGCATTCTCTTTTCGAGGGCACCGCGCAGTTGGAGCATATCATCGGCATGTTTCTTGGCTGCCTCTTCAGCATTGGATTTGAGATTGGCCAACTTTTGGTTGTAATCATTTTCTGCTTCACGGGCCGCATTGATGAGTTGCGTTTTGGTGTCTTGGGCACGACGCTGACATTGTTCCAACTCCTTTTGCAAACGGGCAACGTTGTTTTTCAGCGACTCCTCGCGCACCAAAGCCTCTTGCAGATCTTTTTCCAATTGGGCACGTTTTTCCTCCGTGGCTTCCAAATTGGTGTTGGTGTCGAAGAGCACCGCATCTAGGGATTCTTTTTCAGAGCGCAACGCGGCCAACATTTCCTGGAGGAAAGGAGAACAGATTTTTATTTTTTTTAATTATTTAAAACAAAAAAAATGCGAAGTTACCTGCAAGCGATGCGTCTCCTTTTCATGCAGATCTATGACCACCTGTTTTTCCTCAACATCCTTGACCATTTCCTCCAGATTTCGATTCAAACGATTATTCGTTTCCGTGGTTTGTTCCAGTCTCTGGCGTGTTCGCATCAGCTCCTCATTCAGGGACTCCTTTTTCCGACACATGGCCGTCAATTGATTGTGTATATCGCCACGATCCCGCGTTATGCAAGCCAAGTCCTGAAGGATTTTCTCTTTTTCCATTTGCAGACATTTGACTTTTTCACTGAAACCCAAATTATCGGTTTCCAGCTCCAAGCGTAGCTTATCTAAATTGCTCAGCTCTTTGCGGACCTCAGCCAATTCATTGCTCTGTTCGTGCAATTGTTGCGACAATTTTTTACGCTCTTCCTGGACCTCTGTCAGAGTTGATTGTATGATTTTCAGTTCATCACTGGCCGAGGAATTGTTGCAGGATGCCTTCTCCAAACGTTCCTGTAAATCACATTTCTCCAGCAGAATCTTATCGAGGTCATATTCTAGATCGGATTTTTGTTTTTCCAATAAATTGATGATATTTTCCGATTCAATACGCTGTTGTTCGAGCAGATCGCGATTGAGACTGACACGATTCAGTTCTTCACGCAGTGATATGGTCTCCTCTCGTAGGCGACTGCCACGGTCCTCCTCGGCTCTGCATGGAAAGAGAATAGAGAGAAGAGATTTGGAAAAAATGAAGAAGACTAAGTGGTTCTCTTATAGAAGAGGAACTTGTCTTCTTATAAAAGAGAGCAATTGGTCTTTTTATAGAAGAGAGCAAGTGCTCTTCTAATAGAAGGGAGCTACTGTTCTTCTTATAGAAGAGAGCTAGTGCTCTTCTTGTAGAAGATAGCTAGTGCTCTTCTTATAGAAGAGAGCTAGCGGTCTTCTTATAGAAGAGAGCAAGTGGTCTTCTTATAGAAGAGAGTAAGTGGTCTTCTTATAGAGGAGAGCCGGGGCTCTTCTAACAGAAGAGAGCAAGTGCTCTTCCAAGCAAGATAACCAAACGGTTCTTTTATGGAGGTGGAAGTGATCTTTTTATTCAGAATCCTACCTTAAATTCAATTCCGTTATATTTTTATCCTTCAGAATCCTTTGTATTTCCAGTTCCACCGCCTTTTTGTCCTCCTCCAGGGCATCGATTTTCTTTTGCAATTTGCCATAGTTGAATTGCAGTTTTTCAAAATCTGCACTCAGATTTTCAAACTAAAACAACAACAAAAACATTAAATTTTTGAAATAATCAAAAATCAATTCCGCTCTTACCGCATTATTTATTTCAGCTTTGCCCTGTTCCGATTGCTGTTTTTGATCCCTGATCTCATCGAGAGTTTTCTGCAAGCTATCGCGCTCTTTCAAAAGTTCTGAAAGTTTGGAATTGCTTGCATCCAATTTTTCGGTCAGCTGTTGTATTTTTGTGGTTAGCAGAGCTTTGGTGCCTTCGCTGGTGTCCAGTTGGGTTTTGGTGGCGTTTAGATTCTCTTGGGTATTTTGATATTTCACCTGCATGTCGTGCAGGGCCAATTGGTATTTGTGTAGGGCGGCCTGGACCGCTGAAATTGTACCCTCGGCAAATGCTTGGGAGGCCCGGGCCGATGATCGTCTGGGGGATTTGGCCGTGGAAGCGGCTCCACCACCACCTCCACTGTCCCGGGACAAGTGCATGTGCTGCATATCAGCACCACTACCCCCTGCTGCTGCCGCCTCGGCCTGTTCCCGATCTGCAATTTCAGCATCCATAACAACAGCTTGGGCTATTTCGCGTATGGAACTATTCAAACGATCAATCTCATCGTTGTAACGCGACGCCAGCATGGCCTGCGATTCCGCCTGGGCACAACGATCTTCCAGTTTTTTCAATTGATTCATTAGCTCAAGCAGACGTTGATCGCGCTCCAAAACCTCATGGCGTGCCGATTCGTGTTGGACCTTAAGGGTGGCCAATTGATTTTGTAGCTCATCATTTTCTCGCTTCACTTGGGCCAATTGTTCATCGAGCAGACGTTTGGCTTGTTGATGATTGAAGGCGACATTATTGCACGTGGAATTGATGTCCTTGACGGCCCCATTGACTTCGAGACCCATTTTGGTGACTTCGTTGCGCATTGCCGTTTGCATGTCCTTGAAGGCGCGCTTTACAGCAACAATTTCTCGCCACATTTTCAGCAGACGATTGTGTTCGCTGTTGTAGTAGTCTTTGAAGGCCTGTATGAAAAGAGAGCGGGAGAGAGAGAGAGAGAGAGAAAATGATGAGAAAATTGTTCCTAGTCGATTTTCGCATTGGGAGTATTCGATTTGGTCCAAAGTTTGTACATCGTTATATTATTATCAAACTTAGATGGAGTTCGGAGATGGTCAATATTGGTCAACTCCTTTTTGTACCTCCCCCCACAAAAGGTCGAAATTTTCAAAACAAATTTTACAGAAAGAGAAAGGATAATCTGATTTTGCTCCAACTTTGCAAATCCTAATATTTGCGTCAGTACGAGGCCAGGTGCGATAATGGACAAAATCGGTCCACTCCTTCAAGTACCTCCCCCACAAAGGATCAAAATTTTGAATAATTATGACTCTTATAAAATGTGATGTTAGAGTCCTATTGTCTCCAAATTACACACTTCACAATATTTTTATTGACCCAAGGTCTGGTGGGAAGATGGAATCTGTCGGTCTACTCCTTCTGGTACCTCCCACACAAAGGGTCAAAATTTTTGAATATTCAGGAAGCTCATAAAACGTGAAATTAACATCGGATCCCATTCAGACTTGGTACATCTCGACATTTCCATCAACACAAGATATATTATAAAAATGGTAGAGATCGCACCCTTTCTTCTGGTACCGCCCCACAAAGGGTGCAAATTTTGAATAATCAAAACGAGCATAAAATCTGAAATAAGCATCCAATTCTTTTCCAATTTCACACATCTCATTATTTTCACTAACATAAGATCTGCTGTAAAGATGGTATATATCGGTCCACTCCTTCTGGTACCTCCTCCACAAAGGGTCAAAATTTTGAATATCCACGAAGCTCATATAACCTGAAATTATCATCGGATTCCATTCAGACTCGGGGCATCTCAATATTTCCATTAACACAAGATCTGTTATAAAGATGGAATATATCGGTCCACTCTTTCGGGTACCTCCCCCACAAAGGGTCAACACTTTTTAATATCCATGAAGCTCATAAGATTCGAAATTAACATCCGATTCCATTCAGACTTCGTATATCTCAATATTTCCATCCACACAAGAGCTTTTATAAAAATTGTAAAGATCGGACCATTTCTTCTGGTACCTCTCCCACATAGGGTTCAAGATTTTGAAAAACAAAACGCTCAAGAAACGAAATAAGCATCCAAATCTCTTCAAGTATCTTTCTGGTATCGACGTATTTGATTTCCTAGACAAAGTTAATGGTCTTGAAAAAAAAGTGCCTGAGGAGCTTCTTTATTCCCTCAACTGAATCAATAACTGATTTGAATTTGTCACATTTGCATTCTGTTAAGACTAATCGTTCTCCGGATTTTAATTATCCTTTATTAATAATCAAATCTCACCTGTTCCTCTTCTTTGAATTCATCCTCTTTGACCAGCAGCTCATCACGCAAGTTAGACCAATCATTTGTCAATTTCTGCAAATCATTTGTCAATGCCTCATTGGTGCGATTCGATTCGATGAGCTGTTGACGCAGGGCATTATTCTGAGTCATCAGCTGTTCACACTTTTTGTGTTCCTCCTCCAGTTTACGACACAATTCCCCGCTATCTTCGTGGACCACAAATTCCCGACCCCCTCCGCAGGTGGGCGGTGATGGTGGTGTCTCCAGCGACGAGGAACAAGGCTGACTCGAATGACCCAAGGTCAATGATGTGGAACACTAAAGAGAACAACAAAAAATATTGGAGAAAACTAAAAAATATTTTTCCTATTTTCCCACTCACCATAACCTGACTTGAGGTGGGTCCTGTTGTTATTTTCGGCTGTGCCGACGGACATGGTGTCGGTGGTTTTATCGTTTCCTGCATACGTTCTTCCAAATCGTTACAGCGTTGTCGATATTGTTGTATCTTCGACTGGAGGCGACTTACCAAAGTGGTTTGATTATGTTGTGCCTGTCTATACGTGTCCAAACGTCTTCGATAACTATTCGCCTCCTCGGCTAGACGTTGTCTCAGCTCTTGATTTTGTCGCAACAGGGCCGATGTGCCCATATCTTCAGAAGGCGTTGGACTCAACATTCTTGGTGTTGTTACTGAAGCCGCGCCGTTAATGGAACCCGTTGTTGTATGATCGTTCTTGGCCGAACTACGACTTCGATTCCCCTTGGAAAATGGCAAACGGGATTGAGGTTGTGATGACTGATCGAAGGTCGCGGGACAAGGAGTCTGCTTGAAGTTGTCTCGATATGCTTGCATCTGAAAGAGGGGGCAGACAGAAAACAGAGTTTAGTTAATTATGAAATTATGACTAAATTCTCAGACTTTCAAGGTTTTGTATATTTTTTTAAGGTTTTCCTTTTTCGGAAGGATTAATAGGATAATGTTAACCGTTTACACCGAAAAGTTTTCAAAATCTTTAATTTTGAAGTTTACCGAGGAGGACATTTGTAAATGGACCAACATTCAATTTTGTGTTTAAAACTATTTCAACGTGTCCATATGTAAACCCTAGAACCCAACAGTGACCTCAACATTAAATTTCAGAATTTCAGCTCTATCCCTTTACCCAGTACAAAATTTAGTATTTTTCGTACTCTAATAGTACACATTTCCAAAAGCACCTCCATATCTGCAACTCAGATACCAACAAAGACCTCAATATCAAATTTGGGGATTGCAGTTCTTTAAATTCCTCCTTAACCAAATTTAGTACCATTTAGTACAATTATGGTACACATATCCAAAGCAAATTTCAGGATTTCAGGTCTATCCATTTACCCAGTACACAATTTGGTACCACTTAGTAATTTTCGTAAAATTACAGGACTCATTTCCAATTCCAGGTACCAACAGAGGCCTCAATATCAAATTTCAGGATTTCAGACCTACTCCTTCACCCAATATCCAATTTAGTACCACTTAGTACTTTTCCAACAATTATAATACACATTTTCAAAACCACCCTCATATCTAAATCCCAGATGCCAACAGTGAGACCCCTATCAAATTTCAGCATTCCAGCCCTGTCCCTTCACCCAACACCAAATTTAGTAGCATTTAGTACTTTTCGTATAGAACACATTTCCAAATCACAGCCAAACCTCAAACATAGATACCATCACTTATCTGAATATCAAATTTCAGAATTGTATCTTTCAGGACCATTTAGTACTTTTCGTACAATTATATTACACATTTCCGAAACCACCTTCATATTTCCGTGCTACACATGAACAGCGACCCTAATGCCAAATTTCAGATTTCAAGCACTGTCTGTTTACCCATTACCAAATCGTACCAAATATAGCACTATTTAGGACTTTTCTTGCACTTTTAGTACAAATTTCCAAAACCACGTCTTTATCACAAACCGATCACCGACATGGTCCCCAGTACAAAATTTCAGATTTCAAGCACTCTTTGTCCATCTAACACCAAATATAGTACTATTTAGTAACTTTCGTGCCCTTGTGGTTCACATTCCAAATCCATCTCTTTATCACGAACCTATCTCCAACAGAGACTCAAACACAAAATTTCAAAATTCCTGCTTCATCCGTTCACCCTAAACCTAACTGCTTCAAATTTCGTACCATTTAATACAGTTCGCACATTTCGTACATATTTCCAAAACCATCTTCATATATCAAACGTACTTTCCCACTTTGATTCTGGTACCAAATGTCAAGTTTTTAGCTCTATCCGTTCACATTATACCAATTTTTGAAGTTTTCGTAGCCTTAAAGTTCGAATTTCCAAAAACTCTTCGGTTCATCTATTCTACACTCCATCAGTGACTCTCATTCCAAGTTTCTAAACTCTACCTTATTCCGTTTGTTCAATACAAAGTTTTTAATTATACCCTCAGTGATATGGCTAGGGTATACCAGGTGAGATAAAAAAAACTACAACAAAAATTTCATTGAATGCAAAAAATGTCGGAAATAGCATCAAATTTTAGAATAAGTTTAGATTTGTTCGAATTGTCACCTTTGGCCCGAATTATGGCCTTCAAACGGCCAATAAAATCGTCACACGCTGCCCGAATGTTTTGGCCCATTCCCGGCAAAGCGCTTGCTTTAGGGGATCGACACTTTGGATTTTTTTAGTGCCAACCTTGTTTTTCAATTACTCCAGACACAATAGTCCAACGGATTGGTACCCGGAGATTTTGGTGGTCATTGTGCGCTGAAAATGAAGCGAGGAACCTCATTTTGTAACCATTCTTGGGTGGGATGGCGTGCTGAGTGCGATGGTGCTGAGTCCTGTTGGAATGCCTAGGTCTGCGGCCAAAATGTTTGCGTGCCCAAGGCTTTAATATACCCTGCAGAATATTATCGCGATAATTTTCGTCATTTATTCTGATGCTATGGTCAATTAATACAAGCGGAGAGCGACCATCGGCTGTTATGGCGGCCCGCACCATCACCATGGCTGGTGCTTGAGTTCTGGTGGCCAACCGAAGGTGTACATTTTCAGTTGACCTCTTTGTTTACAAACTGCTGGACAACGAATGTTTTCCCAACGGAGGAAACCAAAGTCGGCAGTTCACCACTTTCGACCAAGCGAAGCAACTCTTTAGTTCTTTTGAGTCTATTTTCTTTCTGTGGCGGTGTAAGTTCTTGCATTTTTTGGAATTTCAATGACTTTACCCCGAGCTTATTTTTCAATATTTGCCGAATGGAATATTGGGATATGTTCAGCTCACGAGCCATTTTTCCGCAGTGGTCGAAAAACGGGTTTCGATCAAGTCGCTTCTTTACTTTTCGAACCATTTCTGCTGATGTTGATGTGTGTGTGTGTGTTTCTTCCGTCCACTACCTTGACGTCGGGCTACGTCACCAGTATCACGGTGACGAGCAATGGTACGAGACACAAAAGATTTATTCACATTTAAATGCTGGAGTGCTCTAATGATAGCCACTTGTGGTTTTCCAGTCAAATATAAAGAAATCACACTATGACGCTTGCATTGTATTACAAATAGCTATTTTCTGGAAAATTCTCATCAAAAAAAGCTGTCACTTTAACATCTGTCGGACGATTGACTTAGAAATGAAGTTGGTTAGAGTTTTTTCATCTCACCCTGTATTTCCATTTATTTATTAAACGCCTACGCACCAAAAGTGACCCTAGTGCAAAAAGATTCAAGATTCTTGCTTTAGCCTTTTCGCCCTAACGTTGATTCTCAGTTAGTAAGTTATTTCACTATTTTTTATATACATATATGTTATCACTGTACAAATCTATGCGGTCAAATAAGGGTCCGTGAGGGATTCTATTCACATGGAAGGCATTTTTATCGAGTTACAATTCCCACAATTATGGATAAATGACAATAAATAATTATCGAAGATGGCAACGCTAATGGGTTTTTTCGTAACTGGCGAAACCTATTTCTTGTGCAGACAAAGACATAGAAGTATAAAGATGGGACAAGACAGAGTCAAAATATGGCAACCCTATGGGGAAAGGGGAAATTTACAATTTAACCAAATAATAGACAGATTAATAGAAAAAATTTAACATATAAGGTTTTCAGTTATGGATGTATAGAATTATCTATAACTGAAGACTTCTCAATGTCAACCTTTCATAGAAATCCATCAAGAGGTCGTTTATCCTAAAATTACTTCTGAAGCTTCTTTGCAAAGAGAAAAGCTTTTATAGATTTAAAAAAACTTATATTGGTCTTCTTCTTAATGCGTATGGAAATTCGAATTTCTTCAAAGCTATTGACAAATTAAATTAAATGTTGTTTTCTTAAAACCCGTTAAATGTAAACATTAAACCAATAAAGCCTTACTACATTAAGTTCGCGTTCGCCTTTACACATTTCCTTTTCGAAAAATTTACATTTGGCATAAAGTTTTCAACAAATACTCACTCCAATCCACAAATAGCAAATTTTCACTTCCGTTCCGAAGTAGGGAAAAATAACTTTGAAACTTATTGTTGTTGCTGTTGTTGCTGTGGCAGTTTGGTAAAACTTTGCCGCCAGTATGGAATGACGACGACTCCAAATATGATTTCAATAATTTGCATTATGAAATGTGATATGTGTTGTTAAATGTTGTTATTTCCCCCCACCAGCCCCGATCCCACACTCCTTGGCAGGAGCTGGAGGCAACATAAATACCCGTCTCCATAGAGCTTTAATAGACCACAAAAACTATAATTCCCCCTCCATAACATATAGAGGTTACATTTGTATCGAATTCTCAATAAATAACATTATTACAGCAACAACAACAACAACAACAGCAGAATAATATAATAATATAATAAATACAACAACAGCCATAAATAATATGCAGCAAATATGCATAAAAATATGATTTCTCTTCGATTTCTGGGTTTGATGAAAGAAAGGATTTCGTGGTTGTTGCTGTTTTTTTTTTTTTTGTTTTCCCTCGTTTTGCTCCAGATGGGGATTTTTATGTTGTCGAAACACGCATTACACCGTCTGTTACCGTGTCATCATATTACCCCTCTCTATAGTCCCCCCTTGTTTGCCTCAATGATTAACTACTGCTTCGTTTCTTAAATAGAAAATCCATGTTGTTGTTATTTTTTTATTAATTCATGCAAAAAACGAGAGTCATAATGTTGTAGCGTATTTTTTTTGTCGAAAGCATAAAACGCAACTCAAACTCCCAGATATCCTAGTTATAGTAACAAGAACATCCATACATATTCGTCGCTATGTTTGTATATAAATATTTTGTATTTCAAAATAAACAAACAGCAATTCATTTCTCAAGTATTGTATTTATAATAAACAGAACTCATATTTATTGGGAATTTAAGCGAAATTCAAATGGGTATTCATGACATGATTACATATTTTTGTTATTGAAAACAAATAAAAAAAAAAAACTAGGAACAAAAGTTATTGTGGAAAAAATAGTTCCGGAGGAGAATTGAATTTAAACGTGGTCTAAGGCGATAGAGAATTTTTATACCCTCCATCATACTATGGAGGGTATATTAACTTTGTCATACCGTTTGTAACTCCTCGAAATACTCATGTCAGACCCAACAAAGTATATATATTCTTAATCAGCGTAAAATTCTAAGTCGATTTAGCCATGTAAGTCTGTCTATCTGTCCGTCTCTCCGTCTGTCTGTCTGTCTGTCCGTCTGTCTGTCTGTCTGTTGTAATCACGCTATCTTTCGAATGAATTCAGATAGATGGCTAAAATTTTGCACACATGTTTATTTTCCCAGTAGGCAGGTTAAGTTCGTAAATGGGCCATGTAGATCCACGTTTTCATATAGCCTCCACATAACGGTACTTCCCGATATTCGGTATTTTGATGATTTTAGCGACATTATTCACCGGAATTTTTTCAAATTTGGTATTTGAAGTTCGAAATGGATACTACACCCTAAGACAGAAAGTTGTCTGTACAGGGCCACGTCTTCATATAGCCCCCATATAACGGTACCTCCCAATATTCGGCATTTTGATGATTTTAGCGACATTATTCACCGGAATTGTTTCAAATTACGTATTTAGAGTTCGTTATGTGAACTACAGTCTGTGACAGAAAATTGTCTATGCAGGTCCAGGTCTTCGTATAGGCCCCATATATCAGCACCTCCCTATATTCGGTATTTTGACGATTTTAGATACAATACCCATCGAAATTGTTTGAGATGTGGTATTTGAAGTTCGTAATGGATGCTACAGCCTGTGACAGAAAATTGTCTATGCAGGTTCCGGTCTTCGCACAGCTCCGATAGAACGGTACCTCCCTATATACGACATTTTGAAGATTTTAGCTACATTATTCACCGTTTATTTCAAGTTTCGAATTTGAATATGGTAATGACTTATGAATGCCTATGTAGGCCCATGTGGTATGGACCCCAATATAATGGCTATATTTGGTATTTTTACAATTTTAACAGAATATTTTAAGTATTTTATTTTTAGAAAATTTCCAAATTCGTTCCATATGGTGAAGGGTTTTCGAAGTTCGGCCCGGCCGAACTTACCGCTTTTTAACTTGTTTTTTTTATTTATGGTTAAATCGCAAGCGTTTATAAACCATATCCTCAATTGGATTATCCATATGTATTTTCCCTAGTAGAAATTATTGTGATTGGGTAGTGGTCATGATTAACTTGGTTAAAGATTTTATTCATTTCATATTTTTCCAATAATAACAGGGAAATCCTGCAGATTATGAAAGTAGAGTTAAAAATAGAAGACACGTGTATCGGCATTTTGAAAGTTTATATCAAGAAGTAATCTAAATAAATGGAGCAGATTCTTCCCTCAATCGTTAATTTTGACATTTTCGAAATAAAATTCCTTGCAACATGTTGATTTTAGATACATAGTGTCTTCGGCAATATTGTAGATAAAAACAAGAAAATTATTTTGGTCGAAATTTTTTTAACCTCAAGCAGGTCACCAAAGGGGTCTTTTTAATCCTTTTCACAAATGTTGTTAAAATATATTCTATATTCCTGTCATAAAATTCTACTTTAGACTATACGAAGACGTGGACCTGCATAAGTAATTTTGTCATGGGCTGAAATACGAAATTTGAAACAATTACGGCGAATAAGGTCCCTTAAATCATCAAAATATCGAATTTAGGGAGGTACAATTATTTGGTGGCTATTCCAAAACGTGGACCTGCAGAGACAATTTTTTTATCCCAAGCTGTAGCACCTATTAGGAACTTCAAATACGAAATTTCAAACAATTTCGGTGAATATTGTACCTAAAATCATCATAATGTTGGGGATATTGGGAGGTACCGTTACATGGGTGTTACAACAAAACGTGGATCTGCATACGAAATTTTTCGGCATAGGCTGTAGTACCCGTTACAAACGTCGAATACGAAATTTGAAACGGATCGGGTGAATAATGTCGTTTAAATCATCAAAATATCGAATATCGGGAGGTATCGTTACATGGGAGCTAGACGAAGACGTAGACCTGTATAGCCAATTTTCCATTATGAATTAATATGACGATATTTGAAATAATTCCGGTAAAAAATTTCGCTAAAATCATCAAAATGTCAAAATCGTATAGCCCCTTATATAGTGGCTATACGAAGACGTGGACATGCATTCGTAATATTTGTAACCATTATTTTTAACGGAGTTTATTTTTTCGAGTTCGACATTTCAAACAATTCGGGCGAATTAAGTCGCCAAAATCAAAAAAAAAAAAAAATACCGAATATCGTGAGGTGCCGTTACATGGGGCCTATACGAAGACGTGAACATGCATACCAAAATGTTAGCCTTCTATCTCAATTCATTCGAAAGATAGCGTGATTACAACAGACAGACGGGCAAGGCCATATCGACTTAGAATTGTACGCTGATCAGGAATATATATACTTTGTTGGGTCTGACATGAGTATTTCGAGAATTTAAAAATGGAATGACAAAGTTAATATTCCCTTCGTAGTGTGGTGGAGGGTATAAAAACAGACGACACATGTATCGGCACAAAGTAACCTAAATAGAGGGGACAAAAAAAAACAAAGTTTTTAATAACCAAAATTTGTGATATTTTTTAAGGGTACATATTGAATGTACAATTTTTTTTTTCAGGGACTCACAATAAAATGTATATTTTTACAAATTTCTTAGAATTTTTTGGAATAAATCCATCATACAGAATACATTCAACATATTTAATAGGTGTATTCCACAACATATGAAACACAGTTTCCTTTTAAACAACTTGTTTCTACAAAGTCTTGGTTACCTACATCTCTTGGGCGCCATTGCCTAAACGCAGAAGCGATTCTATAATATTTGCCATTGATAATCTCTTACTTTCTTCCCAAGATAGAAATAAGTAACAGATAAGCAGTTTCAAAATGTTTATTGAGATTGAGAATTTTATGTTTAGCTTGTATAGACTGTGGATGCGTATCCTTATGATCTTTGTATGTTTAAGGACTTTTGGGGGGCCGAAAAGTTATTAAATGTAATCAGATCAATTTTATTTACTATGATGTGTGCTTTCTCCCGGTAATGAAGTTGTGATTCCCTTACAATCTGCCGAAATTTGAAAGAAGAATTAAAATTTTATCAGTCAGTTTTGGCGGCAGATTTATTCCCCCAGCCTTGAGTTATGATTATTCAAACTGTTGACTATTTATGGGGGAAGTTCCGAAGCAGTTGGCCAATATTGACCAATTCGTATCTGACCTAAGACTGATAAAAATATTACAACGTGCCAGATTTGGACAATATCGACTACTTCCTATACTTTTTATAAGATATGTGCAAATTTTTGGAAAATGTGGAAATATGAGTGATATAGGGAACGGAAGTATTCGATTTTCGCACTTCATCTAATACAGATAAAAATATTGCAAATTTTTAAGGAAAAAATGCGAAATCATATATTTCGAAAAATAACATATTTATTACAGATTTCTTGTTAAGAGAAATATTTAGATAAAGCAAGTAGTAAAGAATCGCATCATCTTAACAACGGATCTTGTGTTGGCAAAAATGTTTGTATGCGTGAAAATTGAATTTTGTTTTTCAAAATCTTGAACCTTATGTGAGGGAGGTATCAGAATCTTTATAACAGATCTTGTGTTTATAGAAATATTGAGATGGGCCAAAGTCTGAATAGAATCGGGTGTTAATTTAGTGTTTTATGAGCTTAGTGGGTATTCAAAATTTTGACCCTTTGTGGGGAGTAATAATTATTCAAAATTTTGAGCGATGAAACCAATAGGGAAAAGTCAAATGTCGGGCGACTATATGATACCGTACACCACTATGCGTATTTAGTAAAGCTCTCGTAACAAAAGAATTTATTTGAAGTAGATCATACTACCTATCAAAATTTGGCTTTAAAGCAGTTATAGTTTGGTTTCAGAGGGAACTAATATATGAGAGTCATTTCCAATGCTGAATCGATTTTCACTAAATTTGACGGAGACATTTTAATTTTTTATACCAAATAACATTGCTATAGAGTGTTGATATCACTTCGAGAAGAATTATATTTAAAAAAAATATATCGGAACCGAGTTCCACAAAATTTAAACGTACGTCTCGAAATTCATTCCATTTGTGCTGATATTATCCATTATTTTCACAACAAAACCTGAAATCGGATAAAATATATATGAGAGCTATATCCAAATCTTTGCCGATCTTAATAAAATTGGCAGACACATTTCCGAGCCGTATAAGATATCTGGTACCAAATATCATTGTTGTCGAATGCATTTTACGAATGTGAGGGACTTGAACACCAAATCGGATGAAACATTTATATGGGAGTTATAGCTATATCGAAAGCGATTTCCTTCAAATTTGGTGTACTTGCTTCCAGACTGAATTCGATCGGATGTGCCAAAATTCAGGTCATTTGGTCTGATATTTGCCATTTGGTTGGCAAACAAATATTATTTGGAAAATTTCATCTCAATTGGACAAATAAAGTTCTCTACCCCTAAAATCCTTGGAAAATTGTATACCCTCCATCATGGTGTGTTTGTCATTCGGAAATGTTTCACATTTGGTATTTGAAGTTCGAAATGGGTACTACAGCCTATAACAGAAAATTGTCTGTGCAGGTCCACGTCTTCGTATGGCCCCCATATAACGGTATCTTCCGATATTCGGTATTGTGACGATTTTAGCGACATTATTCACCGGAATTGTTTAAAATTTGGCGTTTTAAGTTCGTAATGAATACTACAGCATAAGAGAGAAAATTGTCTGTGCATGTCCATGTCCTCGTATAGCCTCCATATAACGGTACCTCCCGATATTCGGTATTTTGATGATTTTAGCTACACTATTACCGATTTTTTTTTTAAGTTTCGCATTTGAATAATGTAATGGCTTATGACAAATATTACCTATGCAGGTCCTTGTCGTCATATAGACTCAAATAAAACAGCTATATTCGGTATTTATAAGATTTTAACAGAATTTTTAACGGATTTTATTGTTTTTGAGAATTGCCAAATTCGTTCCAAATGTTGGAGGGTATTTAAAGTTCGGCCCGGCCGAACTTACAGCTTTTTTACTTGTTTTTGATCAATTAGAAGAACATCATTGGAAAAAGAAAAGCTTCAGAATTTTGCATTGTATGTAAATTCTTCGAACCTTTTTGTTTCCATTTGAATATATGAATATCAAGAAGAATGTTTGTAAATTTGAGTAGGATTTATATTTTTTTAAAATTATTATATATATTTTATTTTCTAAAAATGTTCATTTTTTTTTTTTTTTTTTTTTTTTGAAAATTTTCCATATTCCTCAGCTGTGTGAACCAACCTTTTAAATTATCCAAATGAAGCCACACGATGTTATTAAAAAAAATGTTATTTTTTTAATTTTGAAATATTTATTTCAATTATTTTTTCTATATCGGATTTTGTTCTTTATGTTAGAGGATATATCCGGCTTTTCACATATAGATTTCTATACATATATATTTTTTTTAATTGCCCACAAAACACAATTCGAATTCGTTTTTATTCAATCCGCGTTAGTTTTGAACTCGTTGTTAACCGTTTGAGTTCAAAATGAGGACTTGTCAGTTCTTAACTGATTTTATGAACTTAACGCCTTGTTTTCTCGTTTTTAGTAGCACGTTCTTGTTGTTGTTGTTGTTTGGAGTCCCACTTATTTGTTGTTGCTTTGTTGTTATTGTAGTTGGCATAGATACCTCTTCCCCCCAAAAAATAAAATAGAAACATAACTTTTTTGCGATACTAAATTTTGGAATTCTAG
Source organism: Musca domestica (assembly GCF_030504385.1). NCBI lineage: Eukaryota > Metazoa > Arthropoda > Insecta > Diptera > Muscidae > Musca > Musca domestica. Next base: position 2,471,424 of record NW_026712312.1, read on the forward strand.
GAATGGGGGGAGGTAGTAAGGATTGTCTTTAGGTCTATGCCACAATATTTGTTGCAATTGTATCCAACAACAACATACATTCCCCCCAAATCAAAACCAACAGAGAAAAACTATCGAACAACCTCCAAAATTTGTTTCCTTGTTTCGTGGATTTCGAAATTCGAAGACATGCCAACCAAAAAACAAAAAAAGACAAAATATTTTTTTGGCGATTTTCATAAGTTAATTTTTCCGGAACACATGCAACAGACACACGCACATATATAGTGTGTGTATGTGTGTGCCCACGGAAGAGTCGAAACAAACGAGCATTGAATTAACAAATTCCTGGTTTCCAGGGACACCACAATCACCAAACCGCGTCCTTTTGGTTATGTTCAAGCTCAGCGGAGAATCAAAAATACTATTCCGACAACAACGTCAACAACAACAACCACATCAATGCAAATCATTTTCATTGTGATGATTTGCCGCAAAAGAAAGTTTTGGTTTTTTTTTCATGTTGTTTTTTTTATTTTCTTGAGCCTTATTCCTATTCGAGTATGTGTGTGTGTCTGTGTGTCTACAAAGTTGCAGGCCCACAATAAAAAGGACGTGCAACAAATTGCACTAAACTTGTTAATGTTCATAGTGTTGTTAAGTTTATAACTTTATATATGTATATATAGGTAGAATCGTTCATTCGGGGTTCGTTCGGGGTTCAACTGCAATTGACAGCCATGCATGGTTGCTGCATGTGTGTGTGTGAGTATTAGGGGGCAGTGAAAACAATTAGGCCTATCAAAATTTACACAAAAGTTTAAAAATTGTACACAAATTTCCAAAAGCAGGCTAAAGTGAAAATACATAAAAAGGTGAAAATACAAATCCGTTTCAGGACATTTGGAGTCGATCTAGCGAGGTCCGTCCATTCGTCTGTCTGGCTGATTGGCGCGCACGATAACTCTCAAAGGGAGTATCCGATTTGGTCCAAACTGGGTACATCGTAATATTTTTTGTCAAACTTAGATCGAGTTCGGAGATAGGCAATATCGGTCCAGTCTTTCTATTACGTGCCCCACAAAAGGTCGAAATTTTCAAAAAATATATATTTTCTGCACAGAAAGAGAAACGATAATGCGATTTTGCTCCAATTTTGCAAATCCTAATTTTTGCGTCAGTGCTATGTCAAGTGCGAAAATGGACAATATCGTTCTACTCCATCAAGTATCTCCCCCACAAAGGGTTAAAATTTTGAATAATTACAACTCTCATAAAATGTGATGTAAGAGTCCGATTGTCTTCAAATTTCACACATCCCAATGTTTTTGTTAACCCAAGGTCTGGTGCTACGATGGACTACATCGGTTCATTCCTTCGGGTTTCCCTACCCCACAAGAGGTCGAATTTTTCAAAAAAATATATATTTTCTGCACAGGAAGAAAAACCATAATCCGATTTTGCTCCAACTTTGCAAATCCTAATATTTGTATTAGTGCTAGGTAAGATACGATAATAGACAATATCAGTCCACTCCATCAAGTAACTCCCCCACAAAGGGTCAACATTTTGAATAATTATAACTCTTACAAATTGTAATGTAAGAGTCCGATTGTCTTCAAATTTCACACATCCCAATATTTTTATCAACCCAAGGTCTAGTGATAAGATGGAATATATCGGTCCACTCCTTCTGGTACCTCCCCCACAAAAGTAGAAATTTTCAAAAACTATTCTTTGCACAGAAAGAGAAATGATTATCCGATTTTGCTCCAACTTTGCAAAGATTGGCGTCAGTGCTAGGTTATGTGCCAAAATAGACAATATCGATTCACTTTATTAAGCACCTCCACCACAAGTACCTCCCTCACAAATGGACGCATATCTGATTATTTTTATTAACACAGGATCTGTAATAAAAACTATAAAGATCGGACCATTCCTTCTGATACCTCCCACAAGAACTGTTGTGAAGATGGGATATATCGGTCTACTCCTTCTTGTACCTTCTCTACAAAGGCTAAACAATTTTGAATACCCATGAAGCTCATAAGAAACGAAATTAACATCTGATTCCATTACAGACTTGGTACATCTGAATATTTCCATCAACACTAGATCTGTTATAAAGATGGTAGTGAACGGGCCATTTCTTTTGCTACATGCCCCATAAAACGCTCAAAGAAACGAAATAAGCATCATCATCCCTTCAAATTTCACGCATACAAACATTTTTGCTAATACAACCCCTTCTGGTACCTCACCCACAAAGAGTCATAATTTTCAATACTTTTAGCTGTCATAACTTGCGAAACAAGTCAGCGATTCTTTACAACTTGCTATATCTAAATATATCTCTCTTAACCGGAAACCTGAGATGGCTATGGAATTTATGATTTCGCATGAAACTGGATATAAATGTTCTATTTTCCTGTAATTTTCTCTATACCCATATTTTTATCTGTATTAGATGAAGTATGAAAATGGAATATTTCGGTCCACTATATCTGTTACCTCACGAATATTACCACATTTTTCAAAAATTTGCACATATCTCATATAAAGTACAGGTAAAACCAACTAATACTTTTTAATTTGTTTCACCAAATTTCAAGATTTTAGCTGTATCCGTTCACAAAATACCCAAAGGTACAAAATTTAGTATTTTTTAGTACACTTCTAGTTCGAATTTCCAAAAACCCAGCCTCATCATGCCAAATTTCCAAATTCTAGCTTCAGCCGTTTTATCTGGGCGTTGAAGAATCAATTGGTCAATCACTCATGTTGTACTATTATATATGTATAACGGTACTTAATCCTATATTGTGTTTACTTAATATATCCTTAATAAGTAACAATAACAAAAAACTACAGAAGAATTTGATTTTCTTCTAAGTCTACAGATGATCGATATTGCGGAAGTTCACACTAAATGATATTTACTAATAGGGTAGATCACATTAAATCATACATCGCTTAACAACACTGTAGTGTGAGGCAAGGTAAATTTACAATGTTACACCCATGGAAGAAGAATACAGGTAGTCTCATCGATACTGCTGCTGGGACAATGAACTGTCAAACTAATTTTGGAATTGAAAATGTTGAATGAAAAATTATTTAAATTTGTAAAAATTGTTGAAAAACGAATGACGTAGTATAAGAAAACATATAAAAATCTATTAACATTTGAAAAAACATTTAAATTTGTTTGACATATCAATGATCCCAAGCGTTGATACATCTACCTGTATTCTTCTGCCATGGTTACACACATGGTAGAAGAGCATCGACACAGCTGCCGGGACAATGAACTGTCAAACTAATTATAAAATTGAAACTTTTGGATTAAAAATTATTCAAATTTTTAAAAAAAATTGAAAAATGCATATCATAACAACCTCCGATTAGTGTCGTATAATAAAGCTTATAAAAATCTACAGATTTTTGAAAAATGCATATCATAACAACCTCCGATTAGTGTCGTATGATAAAGCTTATAAAAATTTTTGAAAAAAAAAACATATTGGCATTCCAATGTTCCTAAGCGTTGATGCATCTACCTGTATTCTTCTGTTTATGTTTATACCGTAAAGCCAAATGCTGCCTTCTTTTGTAATTTTCTTAAGTAATTTGTACTTGGACAATTTGCTCGCACTTGCGAATATTGCAAAAAGTTATCGAAAGAATTTGGTCCATATGTAGTGAGATTTTCCGTTAAAAGTATCATTCAACTACAAAAATTGTTTATGTAAAAAGTGAATTTAAAATTAACAATATTATTTCTATAGGTTGGACTTAGCGACTACTCAATTTTCGTCTTTAAATTGCCAATTTCGAAAATAGTCATTACTTCCATTGTTTAGCAATGCTGGTTTCAATCCTTCCACGTTCGATATTTAATATAATAAAAAAAAAACAAATTATAAAAATGGTTCTTCTAGCTTGAATTTGGGAGGGTGAGGGGAGTAATTATTAGGCCATAAAAACTATGCACGAAAGAAATTCCTCTCCGCCTCGCTCCCCCTTTTTCCACTTTTTCTCCCCTGACGATGACTGGCGATGGATTCATTTTGTATTGAACATTTATTTGTTTTTGGCGCATATTTTAAATTAGTTTGGCTTTACCATATTTTTTGTCATATTTATTGTGTTCAGTGTATTTATGCCAGTCATAATTGGTTGCTACCAATTATCCAAGTGAAAATATTCACAATTTGTCAGTTTGTTTTTCTTTTGGGTTGATTTGCATATTTATGTGAAAATAATTTTTGTGTACAAATTAAAATATTTGAATGTTTGAAATTTTATTAGAGGTGTTCCACCAAGACCATCTTAGGGCACTTACATTTTGTATAAGTATGCGAACTTCAAAATATATCCAATATATCTAAAAAAATAATTTACAAAGAAAATTATGCTAGAATCAAGAATCCTTTCAAAACTCTCAAATATTGAAAAAAAAATGTTGACATATAATTACACGGATTTACCCATTTAATTGTAGCATGGCTATACTAAAAATTTCCAATTCCAAATATAAACATCCAATAAATTAGTTTAATTTTTTGATATAAGTTGGTACTCTGCCTCTCTCTTTCTCTCTCTGTCCATCTGATTGTTGTTGTTATCGCAATGTGTTATTATTTGACTTGAGACCCATTTATTTATGAACGATTTGTTGATTATTTGAAATCACCTTTGAGAATTGGCCGTGTTTTTTGTACCTTGGATTCGGGTTTGAAATGTCACATTTGGTAAACAAATGCTTTTATTTTTAGTGTTTCACAAACACTAGTTCCTGGAATATGAATGATGATTTATAGAGGTAGCATCCGAAGAGATATGGAGGTTACGGTCTATCACATTTATAGATAGTCCAAGAATGGTCAAAAGTTAAAAGCTGGGGGATGGGTATCATCGGAAAGGATACATACATACAAGTATTATTAATAGACGGACTTTTTAAGAGTTTTTTTAAAAGGAGTATCAATTAGGACACCAGTAGCGGATGTTTTAACAATATTTTTAAATGTATTTTTTTTTAATTTTTTTTTAAGAAATATGAAGCCTCCGAAGTGAAGGTGATAATTCATAAACCGCTTTTTGACTGGCTTAAGTCATCAGCTGGCTTCTTTGGAAAAGAACAAAAGAGCTTAGGGCCAAAATCGAACTAAGTCAACCTAGAACTTCCTTGTTCCTATACGAAGAAGCCAGTCAAAAAAGCGGTTTATGTATTCCCACCTTTAGATATTTCCTCTACTGGCAACCTATTTGCCCAACAAAAATTTGCAAACTCTCAGTAAAGAAATTTTCTCTCGGAGCTTCCAGTACCAATTTGCAACAATTTTTACAAATTTTAAAGTAACCAGACACACCTAATCACTTGCAACTCTTCTTCTTTCTTTTTGAGTATCCGTTGATTTGTTCGGCAATTCGAAAACCATTTTATTTTGGAATCCGCGTGTGTTTTTTTTTTAAGGACAAAGTTGAAAAATCGGAAATTCTTCCCTGTTTGGCTAATTTTCTTTTTTATACCCTCAGCCATATTGCTAGAGAGGGTATATATCATTTAAAACGGGCAAAACGTGCCTCATAGAAATAGTTTTTGAGATCCTAGGTCTCTTTGGTCCAAATCCGTTTCAGGACATTTGAAATCGATCTAGGGATGACCTCCGTCCGCCTGTCTGTCTGGCAAGCTGGTGCGCACGATAACTCTCGAAGGAAGTATCCGATTTCATCCAAACTTGCTACATCGTAATATTGTTGTCAAACATAAATCGAGTTCGGGGATGGGCAATATTGGTCCCCCTACTTCTGGTACCTCCCTCACAAAATTTCAACATTTTTAAAGAAAATAATTCACTGCACAGAAAGGGAAAGGATAATCCGATTTTGCTCCAACTTTGCAAATCCTAATATTTACAACAGTTCTAGGTAAAGTGAGAAAATTAACAATATCGGTCCACTCTATCAAGTACCGCCCCCACAAAGGGTCAAAATTTTAAATAATTATAACTCTTATAAAAAGTGATGTAAGAGTCCGATTGCCTTTAAGTTACACACAATACAATATTTTTATTAACCCATAGTCTGGTGGGAAGATGGTATATGTCGGTCTACTCCTTCTGGTACCTCCCCCACAAAGGGTCAAAATTTTGAAAAACAAAAACGATTATAACATTCGAAATAAGCTACCGGTTCTCTTCATATTTCACACATCCCATTATTTCTACTAAAAAAGATCTGCTGTGCAGATGGGATATACCGGATCACTCCTTCTGGTACCTCCCCCACAAAATATCTACATTTTGAATATCCATGGAGTTCATAAAACGCGAAATTAACATCCGATTCCATTCAGACTTGGCACATCTCAATATTTCCGTCAGCACAAGATCTGTTATAAAAGGGTAACATTTTGAATAACCAAAACGATCATAAAATCCGAAATAAGCATCCGGTTCTCATCATATTTCACAAATCTCATTATTTCTACTAACACAAAATATGCTGTGAAGATGGGATATATCGGTTCACTCTATCTGTTACCTCCCCCACAAAGAGTCAAAATTTTGAGTACCCATAAAGCTCATAAAACGCGAAATTAACATCCCATTCCATTCAGATTTGGTACATCTCAACGTATCCATCAACACAAGTTCTGTTATAAAGATGGTAGAGATCCATCTGGTACCTCCCCCACAAAAGGTTAACATTTTGAATAACAAAAACAATTATAAAATCCGAACGAAAACGTGCTGTGAAGATGGGATATATCGGTTCACTCCTTCGGGTATCTGCCCCACAAAGGGTCAAGGTTTTGAATAACCAAAATTATCCTAAAATCCGAAATAAGCATCCGGTTGTCATCATTTTTCACAAATCTCATTATTTCTCCTAACACAAAACGTGCTGTGAAGATGGGATATATCGGTTCACTCCTTCTGGTACCTCCCCCACAAAGGATCAACATTTTGAATATCAATGAAGCTCCTAAAAAGCGAAATTAACATCCGATTCCATTCAGACTTAGCAAATCTCAATATTTTTATCAACACAAGATCGCAACCATTTCTTCTGGTTCCTCCCCCACAGTGTCAAAATTTTGAATAACCAAAACGATCATAAAATCAGAAATAAGCATCCGGTTCTCTTCATATTTCACACATGCTCCTATTATTACTAACACAAGATCTGCTGTGAAAATGGGATATATCGCCCCACAGTAGGTTCAATATTGTGAAAAACAAAACGCGAAATAAGCATCCAACTCTCTTCAAATTTCACACATCCATATATTTTTGCTTCTGGTACCTTACCCACAAAGAGTCACAATTTTCAATATTTTTATCTGTCATAACTTTCAAAACAAGTCGGTGATTCTTTCCAACTTGTTATATCTAAATATTTCTCTTAACCACAAATCTGATATGAATATGTAATTAATCGGAATTTATGATTTCGCATAAAATTGGATATAAATGTTCGATTTTCTTCAAAATTTTCAAATACCAATATTTTAATCTGTATTAGATGAAGTAAAAAAAATGTTTAACGTCGTTCCGCTATATCTGTCACCTCTCGCATATTTCCACATTTTCTAAAATTTTGGACATAGCTCGTATAAAGTATAGGAATTAGACGATAATAGTCCAAATCTGGCACGTTGTAATATTTCTATCAGTTTAAGGTCAGATACGAATTGGCCAATATTGAACCTCCCCCAAAACGGGTCAACGTCGTGAATAATCATAACTCAAGGCTGGGGGTATACATCTCTGGGCAAAACCGAAGGATACTATTTTACTTGTTATTTTACCACTAAAAACATGTACTGTACAAAATATTACATCACTTCAACGATATATTATCCACATTGGCCTTCCCCTTAACGGTTCAAAATTTAAATAATTGAGAAAGTTTATTCCTTTTACGATTTTATGATTGTGTTTTGTTCCTCACATGAATTAATGAACTATTGTCCACAGTAAATATATGTTTGTGTGCATACATACAGACACACTCTTAAAACTGATGCAATGTCCCCACAGAATTCCAATAACGTCTTGTCTTAAACATTAAGGTGATTCACACGGTAATCAAACATAAAAAACACAAAGAAAAAAGTTTGTTAAACTCTTTCAAGAAATTGGAAAATATTTCCTTCAACACCAATCACCACCAAGTCGAGTGGAATTTTCATAAAAACGATTCTTGGGAAAAGATTAAACACCTTTAATGGTATTATTCGGTCAGAACTCTTTTGCCATTATTAATTATTATACCTATGTCTGGGCACATTATCGTTAAACATGTAAAGTATATTACAAAAGCAACAACAATAAGTAAAAATGAAATATAAGACGCCGGTTGATTTTCACTTATCAGTTTGAAAAGCAAAAAAATGCATGCATCTTCTTATTGTTGTTGTTTTTGTTGCTGTTGTTATTGCAGAATATTATTTATATTATGGAATTATGGAATTATTATATTATATAGTGTGTAACAAAAACACAAACAAACATACGCTGCACTGCATCCATAGGTACAGCTTGCCGTGCACAAGCAAAGAAACAACAACAAAAAAGAGGATCAAAGTACGTGATAATACTGATCGATCGAATCGAACTGAGGAGCAATGGGCCAGCCGAAACAGAGATTATCAAAAATGCCATACCGTATTATTTTGTACTGTAGGCTTTTTTGTATTTGCACAGTGGGCGCAAGGAAATGCGGTTTGTGGTGTATTGTAGGCCAAGATCCATCCTTGATTGGAATGTCTACGCAAATTGAAACTAAACAAGATCACAGAGAAAAAAATACGAGACAATGAAATGTCAGAATGCTTGGTGACACAATTAATTAAGGATTTATTCTTTTTATGGTTTTGGTATTTTTACGCCGTTTATAAAGTTCTGCTGCTAAAACTAAAAACGTTCCAATTATCACAGGTGATCATTATAATGTGTTTAGATACAACATTTTATTCCGTTTAACTCACATCATCAAGATTTATTGATTAAAGACACTATCCATGGTAGATAAATACAGGTAGACGCATCGCACAGGTGATGGGGCAATGAACTGTCAAGCCAAATTTTTGAAAAACGATCATTATAATAACCTCCGAATGACATCGTATAAGAAAACATATAAGAATCTACTTAAATTTGAAAAGACATTTAACATTTGTTGACATATCAATATTCCCAAGCTTTGTTGCATCAACCTGCATTCTTCTACCATGGCATTTATGTACTTTTTCGATCACAGCGAGCCCTATTTTCAATTTACTTTAATAAAAAGTGTTGTTTGTTTGTTGTGTGTATGGTAGAATAAAGAAGGTAAAGTCATGCAAACATATGTTTACATTTTTTTCAACATCTCATATATGTTTATAAATCCATTGTAAGTACACAAATCAGAGATGAAAAACCTAGTTTTTATGCAGTGAAATTTGACAAGATAAATTACAAAAAAATTCAGAAATGGGAATACTTATTTGAAATGACTTGACCTTCTTAATTTTACTATGTCATCATGTAATTTTACGAAGTCATCCATAAAGTATTAAAACTTAAAGTATTAAAGTAATAATTAATTAAATTAAAACCAACGGAAATAAAAAAACATATGCAAGTGTGTGATAGCAAGAATTATGAGTCATATGTAAAATGAAAATTTTGCCACACACACACGGAAGTACACATGTATAATAAAAGTAATGTAAAACCCTTATCATCTGATAGCAGCTTTAGGCTTATATTTTTAGATTATATAGGTTATATTCATTGTACAATAAAACAAGGTAACCTCATTTATAATAATAAATTAGTGTAAATATCTTGCCAGCTGTACGTCCATATTTAAGGAAAAACTACAAAATAAATGAAGGAACATCAATAAAATGAAATTGTAATCGTGTGATGGCATGACATTTATTACCATTGTAATTGTACCATGTTGTGATCTCCGTACTTGTCTTAGCATGAAGAATATAATAATTGTATTCAAAATTCTACCATTACATAATCAAGTCTCACTTGTGGGACTAATATGTTAGTTTTATGTTTTAAAGCCTCAAAAATGATAAAATATTTGGTCGTATATAAATGTCAATGTTTCTACGTCCATATTTAAGGAACAACTACAGTGAAGGGGCATGAAATAAAAAATTAACCTATGAAAATTAGTTTTAATTTCTTGCCAGCTGTACGCACATATTTAAGGAAGAACTACAAAATAAAAATTTGACAATGAAGGGACATCAAATAATGAAATTGTAATCGTATGATTGCATGAAATTACCTTTGCAATTGCACCATTGGCACGATATTTTCAACTGTACTATCATACAGCAGCAAATTAATACAATTAATCAAAATTGAACCCCTTCATAATCAAGTCCCACTTGTGGGACTAATATTTTAGTTTTCTGTTTTACAGGAGTGAAAATAACAAAATATTTGTATCGGATATAAATGTCAATTTCTACGTCCGCATTTAAGGAATAACTACATTGAAGTGATACCAATAAAAAAAAAAAAATAATCCGTGATTGCATGTGATTACCCTTTTAATTGTATCGTGGAGACATGATAGAATTCGAATATTGAACTAGTAGTGACGATTAATATATTTATACACAGGGTGAGATGAAAAAACTGCAACCAACTTCAGACTGCTGTCATTTCTAGGCGACTGGTCCGACAGCGGTTAAGATTATTCCTGTGACACCTCATTCTATTGCTTACAAGCGTACAAAAGCATTGTGGTGAGAATTTTCCAGAAAAAAGTTATTAATTCGTGATGGAATTCAAGCGTGATAGTGTAATTTCTTTATATTTGGCTAGAAAACCTCAAGTGGCTATCGTTAGAGCAATCCAGCATTTAAATGTGTCTTTAGTGTCACGTACCATCGCTCGTTACCGTGATACTGGTAGCGTAGCCCGACGTCAAGGAAGTGGACATAAGAAAACAGCAACATCAGCAGAAATGGTTCGAAAAATAAAGAAGCGACTTGATCGAAATCCGCGAAACCCCGGTGGAAAAATTGCTCGTGAGCTGAACATATCGCAATATTCCATTCGGCAAATATTGAAAAATGAGTTCGGAGTGAAGCCATTGAAATTCCAAAAAGTGCAAGAACTTACACCGCAACAGAAAGAAAATAGACTCAAAAGAGTTAAAGAGTTGTTTCGCTTGACCGAAAGTGGTAAACTGCCGAATTTGGTTTTCTCCGATGAGAAAACATTCTTTGTTCAGCAGTTTGTAAACAAACAAAATGATCTTGTTTACTTGCCAAAGAGGTCAGCTGAAAATGTGCATCTTCGGTTGGCCACCAGAACTTAAGTGCCGGCCATGGTGAGGGTGTGGGCCGGCATAACAACCGATGGTCGCTCTCCGCTCGTATTAATCGACCGTGGCATCAGAATAAATGCCGAATATTATCCCGAAAATATTCTGGAGGGTGTATTAAAGCCTTGGGCACGCAAACATTTTGGCCGCAGACCTTGGACATTCCAACAGGACTCGCACTCAACACACGCCACACAAGAATGGTTACAAAATGAGGTTCCTCCCTTCATTTCCAGCGCACAATGGCCACCTAAAGCTCCGGATATCAATCCGTTGGACTATTGTGTGTGGAATATTTTGGAAAGAAAGGTTGGCACTATAAAATACCAAAGTGTCGATCACCTCAAGAAAGCGCTTTGCCGCAGAGCAACATTCGGTCAGCGTGTGACGGTTTCATTGGCCGTTTGAAGACCATAATTCGTGCCAAAGTTGACCAATTCGAAAAAATCTAAACTTATTATAAAATTTGATGCTATTTTCGACATTTTTTGCTTTCATTCAATAAAATTTAAAAATTATAGATTTTGACTTTGTTGCAGTTTTTTTATCTCACCATATAGCGGTCAAGAATTTATTTAGAATAAAGGTTAGAATACATAAAACGCTTCTTTGTCTGGGTTAAGTCAACGGCTTTGGAAAAGAACAAAAGAGCGTAGGGCCAAAATCGAACTAAGTCTACCTAAAACTCCTTTTTTCCTCTACGACAAAGCCAACTGATGACTTAAGCCATTCAAAAAAGCGTTTTTTGTATTCTAATCTTAAAGCTTGGATTACACGGCATGTGTAAAACGTAGGACCAAAATCGAACTAAGTCAACCTAAAACTTTGTTTCTCTACGATGAAGACAATTGATGACCTAAGCCTGTCAAAAAAGCGTTTTATGTATTCTCATCTTAAAGCTGGGTTTACACGGGATGTGTAAAACGCGTAATTTAGCTGTCAATGCAAAAAACTTGTTAAAATAGTCCTTCTACGATTTCATTTCAACTACTGTACCCGGATTACGGTCCATCAAATTGCAATACGACCAGAGTATGGACACGATTTTTAAATGCAACACATTTAAAGAGCAAATAATAGAAGCATTAATAACACCACCACCACCACCAACAACAACAGCAACACCAAAAACGATAATAAATTTGAAATGAAATCGAAAACGAAGACTCATCCCGATCTGGATTGACAACCAGAAAGAAGACGTGCACAGATAGCGAGTAAAGTCAATATTGCACGTTTACTTCTGATGATTTGAGGACTGAGCGCACCGAACGATGATAATATTTTTCACTTTGCAGCAACGGAGATCAATCGAACGCGAACCGTACTAAAGATCTGACGAAACGAACGAGCGCGAGTGATAATACGGACTTGGTGTAAATCGAGATTAATTGAAACCAACGTTTTTTTTACAAAGAATCGAAAACAGAACTATTGCGAATTAAATTTTACTACGAGAAACGAATATTGAAAAATAAGGTCCATAGAAAAACAATAACAATTTAAAATATTAACAGAATTTAAACAAAAAAAATCGGAAGCGCTTAAACATGACCCAAGACTTTCAATCGAAACAGGACTATGCCCGACAACTACGTTATGCGCGATCAAAATTCCGACGCATTAATTCATTGGATTTAATACCCGAAGATCCGAGTCAAGAGGAATCCAACGATGACGAGGACAGTGTGGCCATACAGTCGCCTACACTTTTAAGTCGCTCGAATACCGGCATCAACCAAAAACTTTTACCCAAGCAACAAGAGCAACAACAAAACCAGGCACAACATGCCGCCACCAGTCCACAAACCTTGATGGGACGTTTCCAAAAATTCTTATGGTTCTGGCCAAATCTTCTTGTGAATATAGTCCTTATATTGTTACGTTATCTACTCTACATCCCCTTGTCCATAGCTGCTCCCAGTTTTTGGCTATCCGCCTTGTTATGGGTATTTTGGAAAATCATAAGAATACCAGTGGAATTTTTCAAATGGGTTTGGAATCTGGATAACGGAGGCAATGCAGCCCAAGGAACGGGCGGCATGCAACAGGGCACGGGAGTACCCAAACGTACCGTACTCATTAGCTGTGGCAGTACCATACAAACTCTGCATTTGGCCAGAAATTTATATTCTTCATCGGGCGCCAGAGTTGTGGTCTTTGAATTTGAAGGACACTTTGGTTTGGCCCGCTTTTCGGCAGCCGTTGATAAATTTTACACCGTACCCAAGCCCACGCCACAAAATGTCGACAGCTACATTACGGCCTTGTGTCACATTGTACGCAAAGAAAAGCCTTCAGTTTATATACCCGTGTGTGCCACAAGTCCGGCATATTATGATTCAGTGGCCAAGCCCCATTTGGAGTTATTGGGCTGTGCCACATTTATGACCGGGGTACAGGAAACCCTCATACTGGACGATTGTTTGCAGTTCTATCAGAGATGTGCCTCACAAAATATAGCTGTGCCACCCTATGTTGCCCTATCGGCGGCCCATGAACTTTGGGAGCTATACGAGGAGGGTTTCATCAGTCAATTTCGCCATATCCTGTTGGCTGTGGGCATGCAAGGTGTTTTGGAGAGATTCAAGTATATGCTGCCTCGCCAGTGGCGTGATCTGCGTTTTACCCATGAAATCAATGAACGCCAAAAATGGTTGGTTGTGCGCGATGTACCCGGTGAACATTTTGTCACCTGCACCACCATTAAATCCAGCCAAGTGGCGGCCAATGTTAGCTGTCGCGTGGACAGTGATACCAAAAATCTAATACCAGCCACTGCCACAGATGCCGAACTCATAGATTCGTGGCTGAAGACATTCTTTGGCAAAGTTCGTTTTCAACGACCCATCAACTGTCACATCAGTTTGCGCCTCATCAAATGCCAATCTACCGGGCAATTTTTACCCCTGGGCATACGTTTGGGTGTCTCGCTGCCGTACATATGCCACAATCGATCACATGCCCAAATCTTGTGTCGCACCATGAAATGTGTCCATATGAGACCATTAAATTTCAGCACAGCACCGGAAGAAGATGAAAGTACGACAGCTTCCGCTTCCTCGCTGGCATATTTCGGCGCCCAATGGTCTTCGGAATCGGTGGCGTTGGACAAACGTGAAGCACTGTTTGCCTACTGGGATCCCTTGCCCTATTGTGCCTATTATCATTTTCAATTGCCATTGGAATCGGTTAAGAGCTTTCTCCAGAGACGTCGTAAGACAACACCCAAAGTTGTAACACCTGGCCATCTCTCAACGTCGTTACATTGAGGACAAGCGTTGTGGTTTTTTTAATTAGAAGAAGAAGAACCAAATGGTCTTTTTTTGGAAATAATGTAACGTAAGATTATGATCATGATGATGCTTGTTTACTCGCTCAAAGTAGGTAGTGTAAATAGGGTTTGGTTGTGGTGTCTCCCTCTCCGTGTTTTTCCACTACCAAATTGGTTAATGAAAAGAAATATTTTTTTGAGTTATGTCATGTTCAGACGAAGATTATACATATTTATGTTATGACTTGTCAAAAACGCTCTGAGACAAAAAAAGCGGGAAGGGAAGCTCAAAGTGGCTTAGCATGTCTCAAGAATTCACACGGCCACAAGATGTAGCCGTGGTAAAATTAAGGAAGTAAAATCAGTTCAGATAAGACTTTCCATCCCTGCATTTTCTATAACGTACCTTGTCAAAATTGATTGAATAAACAACAGGTTCTCATGTCTGATTTCTGTGTATACAATGGATTTATAAATGTAAAGTTTGACAATGAGAAAAATTATAAACATATGATTGCATGACTTTACCTTCTTAATTCTACCATGGATGTAGTTTTTTCTTTCTATATATTTATTAAATATTTTTATAGATTGGTACTTAGTCCAATATAGATCACAATTAATTTGACATAAAGCATATGAAAACATATGTCAAATAGGTAAATAAATTATAACGGTAAATGGATCTAGTGTAAACGTCTGGAGTTTCACAAACAAAATCGTTGAAATTCAAATGTCAATCAATTGAAAATATCAATTTATTTTGACAATTGAAATTATCAATTTATTTTGACAATCGAAATGATGTGGTTTATGAAATTATAGCCTGTAAGCATGTTTACATGTAATAAGTCCAGCGTATTTTAATTGTCAATTTTATTGCATATACGTCACATGTCAAATCTAGTGGATTCTTTGACGTTTAAATTTATTGGATTTACAATATGCCAAGAGCGTTTATTACAAATAAACAACGTGTATACATAAACACGTGTTTTCTATAACCAATGTGTCATGTGATAAATGTCATATATTTGATGAAAAATGTGTTTTAAAAATTGAGATGTTTTAAAATTAGTTGCACAAATATAAATTATGCCAGAAAGAAAAGAAGAAGAGTTGCAAGCATTGCAGAAGAATACAGGTAGATGCACCAACGCTTGGGAACATTGATATGTCAAACTTTAAGAAAAAATGTTTTTCAAAAATAAATAGATTTTTATAAGTTTACTAATACGACATTGATCGAAGGTTGTTATGGTATGCATTTTTCAACCACTTTTACCAATTTGAATAATTTTTTATTCAAAGTTTTCGATTTCAAAATTTGTTTGACAGTTCATCTTCTGTCATGGTTGCAAGTAATTGCAAGAGATTTTTGTTCGCCAACTTTCAAAATGTCTCTGCAGATATTTTCGATTAACAGATAACTTCCAGTAACAATTTTCAATAATTGTTAAAAATTGCAAGGAACCCAGACACACACTTATTATTTACAATTTCCATTTAATTTATTTAATTGAATTTTCCGTCTCTGGAAACCAACAGATTATTTTTTTAATTATTGTTTCATTTTCCTTGTCAATAATTTGAATTACCTACATTCTGACACCAAAATTGCGCTTACTTCCCTAGCGAGTTTCTTAGAAATACATAAAGCTCTTGTTTGGCTGGCTTAAGTCATCGACTGGCTTCTTCGTAGAGGAACAAAGGAGTTTTAGTTTGACTTAGTTCGATTTTGACCATAGGCTCCTTTGTTCATTTCCAAAGAAGCCAGCCATTTAAGCGCTTTATATATTCCCACCATTAAGGTGTGGATACATAAGCAGCTTGGCATCTCGGTAAACGACGGCAGTACTTGAGTGCGCCTGTGGCATCCCTTTATTCTATGTCACTATGTTTTGACCATGGTAGAATTACGAAGGTAAAGACATGTAATCATATGTTTACATTTTTTTTTTTTTTTCAAAATTATTCTAATGTATGTTTTTTATTCAGTGAAATTTGACAAGCCTTATTTGAAATGACTTTACTTCCTTAATTTTTCCATGTTTTTAACTTTGCCATGTCGATTATTTAAACGACGAACATACCGACACCAAAATTGCACACTTTACAAGATCTTTGCAACATAGCATTACTTTCCCTGGCGAGTTTCTTCTTTCTCACTATTGCTCTATTCCAGAACCTGCAAGAATCTACTAATTTTAGATATTTTTTAAAATCATAAAGGAAAAATCGGTTATCGTAGCAAAAAGTTTTACAATCTTGATGTCCTGGAACAGACCCTATTTTTTGACCTAATCGCCTCTAAAAAGGCCAAAAATGCTGGTTTAATTTTATAATATTAGATAACTGCAGGGTGAATTTCGGGCATATTCGCAGTAGATCGGAATGTTTCAGACATTTGGAAGTGCTAATAATATCCTTTAGAAATACAAACTTTCCATCTCTGGTCAGTGTAAGCAATTACCATTTTTAGTAAATAAAAAGATATTTCTCAATATTTTCTCGTGAAAGGGCCTTGGCACGAGCCAACGAGTGGTCTGGGGTTTGATTTGGATGGTAATTCTTTTTTGCACCAGACTTGTTAAAGTTAAATAATAAGCATCCATAATTCTCAGACTTTAAAACTTTCCATCCCCGACCATCATCATGAGTGATGAGAAATAACAGTAATTTGAAAAGAGTGCTTCAAAAGGAAAATCCAATTTAAGTGGGAGACAAAGATCAATGGAGTGGGCGAGAGAGAGACACCAACTACAAAGATAATACGCGAGAATGACACGCACAGTGAGAGAGAATTATACAGACTGATATTTGTTTTGATTGTTTTTGCATTTTGTTGTTGCCAATATGGTCGGTCGTTGTGACATTACAGAAAACTACTTGTAAGCAAACAAACAGCCCTCGTCCTCCGCGCCGCAATAACAATATACATACATTTGTGTGTGTGTGGGTGGGTGGGTGTATGTAATGTATGTAGGTGATGATTAAGTGATTAAACGATTATTTTTTTTTGATTAAGTTACACTATTGTTAAGTTAGTTTTAAGTTAATATTATCTATTTTATTTACGCACCAAATAAATCTGTTCATTTTAAAAAATACTCCTTTGTTTTTTCTCTGTATTTTATTTAAACTTTCTCTTAACTTGATTAAACATATTTTTTTAATTAAAAAAGAAATGTTTACACTTCTATGCAAACGCCAGGACAACTTGGTTACAACTGAGTGAATTGGCTCAACTTTAAGTCCGTGTTAGCCACAACAAAGAAGAGGGTGTTTTTTTGTTTAAGGTGGACACCAGTTCTATGTTACACACACACATACGCATATATGTGTTTACATTTCAGGACCTTATTGTGGTTGATCTATAGTTTTGTTTTCATTTTCAAATAAAAATGCACGTGTAAAATTTATGTAGTAGACTTGTATGCGTGTGTGTGAGTAATGCGTTATCATGGCAACGTGATAAGGACTGACAATGGCGTACACAAATGAGACGGGTTGGTACCTTAAAGGACTTAAAAAAATTTATTGCTCAACACTTGTCATCAATTAATTTGTTGCTCATCCATTATTTGTTGTTCACACCAGAGCTCTCTTTCTTTAGGTAGTTCACGTTCAAGGTGATATTCCCATAAAGGCATTAAACCAAGCTTGTGTTAAATTAAAGCCTACATTATCTCAAATATTGCAATATTTTGCAAAATAATATACACATGTACGTATTTATGTATGTACATCGTATGTCTGCTAGTAGGTATTTATTGTCAAAATTTATTAACCTTGATTGTCTTGAGTTTTTGTTTGTTTTGTCTATTAATAAAACTTATCAAGATAGTGAAGTGTCTGAATCATGTCTGAATATAAATGCCTAGGTAAATAGGTTTGATATGTTGAAAATTTTGTTGCTAAGCTCAAAGAAAAACATTATTAGGGTTTTAGGGACTATTCAAAGCTGTGAAATGTTTTTCCCATGTTAGAATTAAGATGGTAACATAGTGCAGCCATTTTTTTAATTTTCAAAAATAATACCATTGACAAAATATATGATCATAAATTGACTATATATACACAAAGGTATGATTACAAATGTAATCATACATTTACAATTAGTTTTATTTGACGTCCCATCATTGTCAAATTTAGATTTTGATGTTCTTCCTTAGATATGAACGTACAACTGGCAAAAAAATTATAAAAAAAATTATTCATAAAAAAACAAATATTTTGCAAATTTTAACGACATTTATATCCTCCATCATCATCATAATCTAAACCAGAAAATTAACATGTTAGCCCCATAAAAAATATAAGACTTTAAATGGGTAGATTGGGTTTTCTTCAATCTATCATTTTTCTGCAGCTAGTATAAGTTTAAAGATCAAAAATAACGCTCCTTATTTTCATTTGACGTCCAATCATTGTCAAATTTGTATTTTGCAGTTCTTCCTTAGATATGGAAAAAATTTACATTTGTTTCCGATCAAATATTTTGCAAATTTTAACAAGTTTTATTTCCTCCACCAAGGAAGAGTACAATCTAAACCAGAAAATTGATATATTAGCCCTATAAACAATATAAAACTTTTAATGGGAAGATTGAATTTTCTTCAATCTATCATTTTTCTGCAGCTAGTATAAATTTAAAGATCAAAAAATGACACGCCTTATTTTCATTTGACGTCCAATCATTGTCAAATTGGTATTTTGCAGTTCTTCCCTTACAAATGGCAAGAAATTTACATTTGTTTCCTTTATCCTTTATCAAGGAAGAATATAATCTAAACCAGAAAATTAACATAATAGCCCCATAAGCAATATAAGACTTTTAATGGGAAGACTAGATTTTTCTTCAATCTATCATTTTTCTGCAGCTAGTATAAGTTTAAAGATCAAAAATGACACGCCTTTTTTATTTGTCGTCCCATTATTGTCAAATTTGTATTTTGCAGTTCTTCCTTAGATATGGACGTACAATTGGCAAGAAATGTACATTTCTTTTCGACGAAATATTTTGCTATTTTCAAGACTGTTGTATCCTCTATCCTGGAACAGTATAATCTAAAGCAGGAAATTAACATATTAGCCTCATAAATAATACAGTACTTATTTTGGGAAGGTTAAATTTTGCTTCAATGTATTATTTTGCTGCAGCTAGGATAAATTTAAAGATCGACAATTTCGCGCCTTATTTTGCTACAGTTTTGTTAGAAGATTATCATCCCAAATTTTCAGTCGATCTGACATTAACAGTCAGCGTGAGTTTCTGTTTTGATGCAGAAGATTCTGTAAGATTCTGCCAACAGTTTTCAACTGGTTCTTCTGGGGGTTAGATCCTTAAGGCACGACTTAGGATAAAAAGGCATTCGAAAACTACACAGCACTAAGTAAATTTAATTAAAATTAATCAACTTTTATTAAAAATATAAATTTTTATTTGTTTATGCCCAAGAAAAGATAAATAAAATTCGTCTTCTATAAATATGGAAGAAAAACAGTTTTTAGTCTGCTAAAGAACCCTGAAAACAAGAGATTATTTATTATTTGAGTAAAATTTGCCACTCGACATACGTGAATATTTTAGATATAAAAATTATTTTTATTTTAAAAATGACAAT
This sequence comes from Musca domestica, assembly GCF_030504385.1. Classification (NCBI taxonomy): domain Eukaryota; kingdom Metazoa; phylum Arthropoda; class Insecta; order Diptera; family Muscidae; genus Musca; species Musca domestica. The sequence continues at coordinate 2,491,665 of NW_026712312.1, forward strand.
GTCGATTTCGTTGTAAAGGTGTTGTTATATTCGATTTAGCAAATGAGAATACCTCTTTTGTTTTGCCACGGATGGGAACCTGTTTTCATGGAAGTTAATTTTGACAAGGTAAATTGAGATTTGGCAAAATATCTTGGTGACTCAACTATCACAATTGCCCCTCAAATCGGGGATGGAAACCTGTTTTCATACACTGATATATGACAAGGTAAATTACAAAAAATACTTCACCTTCTTAATTTTACTATATGTAAATCCATTGTATATAAAAAAACAGAGATGGAAAACTGTTTTCTATTCAGTTAAATTTAACAACTGCAGAGCTGGGAAAGCTTATTTGGAATAACTATTTTTTATTATTATTTTTTAATTAAAAATACACTGGCTTGACTTAAAAAACAGATAAGAACCATTAGAGACGTAAAATTAATTAACAAGTCATAAACTCCTTCTCAAAGTTTCACCCCCATATTTTAACTTTCCTTTACATAAGCTAGATATGCACCCTACGTTTTTTTATTTTTATTTAGGCTAAATTAGTATGTATGATGTGTGGAAATTGAACTAAGTAAATCTAAAATTCCTTTATTCTTTTACGAAGAGACCAGCCAATGACGTAAGGTGAGAATACATAAAACTCTTTCTTGAATGGCTTAAGTTATCGGCTGGCTTCTTTGTAAAAAACAAAGGAATTTTGACTTAGTTCGATTTTGGCCCTACACTAGTTTGTTCTTTTCCGAAGAAGGCAGTTGATGATTTAAGCCAGTCAAAAAAGCGTTTTATGTATTTCCACATTTAGACCAGTCGAAAAAGCGTTTTATGTATTCCAACCTTTACAGTTTCAAGTAGACATTTAAAAATGGAACAATTGGTTTTGACAAAGTTATTAACAGAAAATGCAGAGCTGTAAATCCTTATTGGAAATGAATTCACCTTCTCAGTTTTTTCATGGCTTCTTCGGAGTTGAACAATCAAACATTTAGTCAAAAGTCGACGTTCATATCCCTTCAAACAGCTGCTATAAACGAATAGGACGAACAAATTGACACTAAATCCCACAGTTCCTTTCAGTGAATATGTCAATCGGTCAAGTAGAATAAAGAAGAAAGAATAGAAAAGAAAGTGGTCGAAGTCAATCTTCTAAAATGGCATTGATATAGAGTATAGCTAGAAAAATTACAGTAAAAATTGAAGAAAAAACAAAAAAAAAGTAAAATTACATGAAATATAGTGACGAACAAATTTTGGCTGCAGAACGGCACGATAACAGACAAACGACCGACGGTTACAAAGGTGACAACAACGATCCAATCAATGCATCATGACTAATAACAACACCAACAACACTATTCGCAGTAGCAATGTTTACAGTTCTGCAAGGACGGATGATGAAATGGCAATGCTGATAGATCGTTCGAATGCACTTGGAACGGATGATACGACGATTAACATCGAAAATGACATGGGCCCAAGTACGAGTCAACAACAGAGATTGCACTTGCCGATACGAAGAGAAAGTAATCCTGCAACTCGTATTAATATGGATTTGAATAATAGTAGCAGTTCTCCGGTAGCTGGCGGAACTGGTGGCATGGATAATACCCACATTGATGAAAGGCAACGCTTGCGTAACTTATTCACTATGCTACGCGATGCAAGACATCAATTTCATCGCCAACATTCCTCCTCATCCTCCACGGCAATGGGAAGAGATCCGCGCCTGCCCATGGCTGTAAATGAATCACAAGCGCCACGATCTTGGCGTGAAAATTTATACGATGTACTGGCCTCTCCGGTCACACAGCGCACAGATGTACTGCGCACCTTATTTACGCCTTCAACTTCGGGTAATTTCCGCTATAATACTTTGCCTACAAACGATAACCCCACACCTGAAGAACATTTTCATTTTTTGCTAAATTCAAATTCCCTAGATCATGATGTTCCACACAATCATCAGCATCAACGAAATAGTCAAGTAGATTTGGGCAGCGGTGGTGGTGGTGGTGGCAGCGCTGGCGGAGTGGAAACTCAAACTAATAGTACCTCAGGCTTAAGGCTGTCCAGACAAAGTTCACGTTTGGAGGATAGAAGTGCCGCTGATAGCACTACATCCCCGACCAGTAGTACACCGACGCCGGTCACAGGAGATCCCCTGGAAACGGCTGGTAGTCGTCGCCAAAGTAATGTGCCTGCCACTGATGCCGGTGGCTCAGGAAACAATGGCCGCTTGCCTCAGAGGCAAGCCTCGTTAGCCGGCAGCAATGCGCCCACAATTGATATGGATGATCCCGATACAAATGCCATGGGCGAAATGATTGTTAAAATTGTTTCTCATTTCGTCCGCTATTTGCCTTTCATTTGCATATTATTGATCAAATTTGTACATGATCATTTGTTGGGTATTATCGATTTGGTGGTCTTGCAAGCGGTCATGTTTCAGGTTAACAAATCCTTGAAAGAGCAAGTTGCAAAAGTCAATCAGAAATCGTACGCTGTTCTCACACGCGATACAATTCTAGTGGTGTGTGTTGTAACATACCGTTTTCTCTTGGCCCCCTCGACACCGGATCCATTTGGCCTGCTGATCAATCCGCCGGGAGAAAAGCTTACCTTGGATTTGTCTTTCAGTTCGGATGCAAGCCATGCTAAAGCGGATAATAGTGGTGTTATTGATGTAACACTTGCACCAGGAAAACATGAAAGTGTGAATGTGTCCCTAGATCCGACATCGAATCCCATGGGGAATGATACAATCTCTCTGGGAAAATCCGTTTCGTTGGGTGTCTTGCTATACTACATCGCTGTGAATGATTTGGTGTTGAAATTATTGACACAATTGGTGAAAATATTTGTCACAATGTTGCCTACACGTGTAATACGTCATAAATCGAGGGTGAGTATTTGATGTTCATTGTTGATCATCAATCAAAATATATTCACACCTCAAGCTATGTCCATCTTTACATATAATCTGCACAAAAAAACACTTAACAACTAGTTTTTGATATTTGACTGACCAAAGACCCATTTATTGCCACACAATGAGGAGGAGATCCTAATCGCTTTACAGACTTTCATCAGACTGGGTTCCGTAAAGCGCATTAAAATTTCGCCCACACTTTATATTCAAATTTCTTTTAAACAAATTTATATTTTTAGGCCCGCTTATATGCTTCAATAGAATATATATCGCAATACTACAGAGCATTGGTTCCAATAAGACAATGGATAACGTATTTATTCGAATCATATACAGGTTTGGAAATTGTAAGTATTTGGAGTTTTCAAACAATTTTGTTACAGTGTTTTACAAAAAAGAATCCATAACCTTTTACAGATATCCGGTATACTACTTTCCTCATTCTATTTGGGTGCAAAAGGATTTGAATTTGTTGAACGTTGGAAATCGTTGAAAAAGGCGATAGTTAATTTCATACGCAATATGGTAAAACAACTTGAGATTTTTGTGTTTGTTTTCTTTCTTTAATTTTCAAACTTTTAATCCAGGATTACGATCGCAAGCCGACCAAAGATGAACTGGATGCTGCTGGTACTGTTTGTCCCATTTGTCATGATGCCTATACAACGCCCGTTGTATTGGAGTGTAGTCATATTTTCTGTGATGATTGTGTTAATACCTGGTTTAAACGTGAGCAGACGTGTCCCATGTGTCGTGCTAAAGTTAGCGAAGATCCAACTTGGCAGGATGGAGCGACAACATTTTTCTATCAAATGTTCTAATTGACACCCTAATCTTTCTAAGTCAAACCTCTTTTGTTTATATGCTCGTATTCAACAAAATATATATTTAATCTTATTTTTCTATAGTTAAACTTGGCAGATGACCAGCATTATAATATAAATATATATGAAAAAGTAATGTTTTTCTGTTGCGTTATCATTAGCATATTATATTTTAAATAAAATAAGATCATTCCTCTACTGCTATGTACATACATAATTAGTATTTTAAAATTATATACTATTATTATTATTACTATTATCAAAGAAAATCGTTTACTAGATAGAGTAAAAATCAAGTGTTTTTATTTCAATTTCCCCAGGGTATTTTCTTGAAAGAAGGCTCCGTCGCCTTGTGTTGCTTCCCTATTGATGGCCTTGTGCCTTTCTTTGCTCACAATTTCTTCGAGTACTTCGCCATCGCCCTTAATTAAGCGTACCCTACCGGTACTAGGATCCACCTCCCGTCTTATTCTGCTTTGCCGCTTTTGATATTCATCCGGAGTCTCAGGTGCATGAGATTTGCTGTTCATTAAGTCGAGAGGAATGGAAAAGTCATCATCCTCAACATCAAGCTTTGGCGAGCGATCCTTTGCGATTTTATCTTCCTTCGTCTTTGAATGTTTCTTCTTATGTTTATGCGATTTCTTCTTTTCTTTGCGGTCCTTGTGTTTTTTCTTAGACTTTTTCTCTGATTTGTGAGATTTTCCCATGTTTATTAATTATTTATTTAATTTTTTTTATTATATTACATTATATTTCATGTACCGACGCACCGTGGCCAATAGGAACAAGGTAACAATGTGGTAAACTGTGATAAAGGCAAAAATCAAAGCAAAACTAACAATCTATAGGGCTCTAAAAGATCAAAAATGTCGAAAGGTTTCTAGAAACACAATTTTCTCTCAAGAGAACAGCCGTTCGTTCATGCCTGGAATAAAGGAGCGAGTGTCAAAATTTAAATTTTGGCTATTTGTTATTTGGATATTAATTATATAATATTTATTTATTATATTATATTTCATGTACCGACGCAGTGTAGGTTTTTTCCAATCATTGAATTTGAAAATATTTTGTTTTTATTTTTCAAAAATAAATACATCCACAAAATTGACAGAAGTCAGATACAATTAGAAAAAAAATGTAGTCAGCTGTATGGTCTACCTTACCTTTATATTGTACCAAAAATCTAAATATTTGTGTGGAAAATTTATTGTTTATATATTTGGACTTATAACACTAGTATTACGGAAAAAAACTAATTTGTAAGTGGTTGTTTGTTGTACAACAACACTGGAAGAGAGCAAAAATAATGTAGACAATTCTATTTTTATATTTACCGGCAAGATCATCGGGATATATGTTCATTTGCATGTAACAAATTTTAGACATTTTCGCAAAAAAATCTAATTTCAAATTTTTTATGCCAGAATAATTAAAAGTTATAGCTAAACTGCGACACTGAACTGGGATTTTTTAAAATGTTAACGGCAGAATTAACTAACAATTGCTTATAATTTCGATAATTGACAACATTTAACGGAAAGTTTGCGACGAAAATAAAGTCGTGACTAAGACCTACCGATATACACATTTATTTCATTTTTCCATGACAAATTTGTATAATTGTGCGGTAAAATCACAAACATCACATATTTTGAAACGTATGCAAAAGATCACGATTTATACGATTTGTCGTCCAACAGATAAGTTTGGCAGACTAATTTTTCCTACGCCGGCAAATCATTCCAGCATCTATGAAAATTGTTGCTTTGTACGGCGGCTCTGGTATCTGTGCAGGTAAAAGCAAAAGCGAAGCGATTTTAAACAATTGCATTTTGAGAGAAAAATCTGAGAAAAAGTTGAACAAAAACTTGTGATAATCGTTGCTGGCTGTGAACGCCAAAGAATTTGTTAATATTTGTGTAATTATTTAAGGAAACGGCGTCCTTAGCCACGTCGTTCGCCATCGAATAACAATTTAACTTCGATGTAATTTTTTTCTTCATCAGACCTTTTGTTCCGCTCAAGACGTGTCGTAAGTTTAGCCAAGAAAAAATAAAATCAGAAACAGTGAATTTATGCTTATTGCCAAGAAATTAAAACTTAAAAAGGATTCCAAATGCTTGGGAGTAGTGTAATTTGGCTAAGATTTATGGGAAAAGAAGTGAAGATATATGAAAGTGTTGGAGAAAAGAAAATTATGAATGGACTTAATGGAGAAGACACTTTGTTTGTTGTAATTGCAAGGGTTGCCAAATTGCAGTACATCTGTTTCGATTCTGGAAAGAATTATTGTGCTGAAATAAAAAACAACAACAATTGTGCGGACAAAGCAGCTACATTATTTTATACTTCCCTTTGTTCAGGTCTTTCACACAGCTCCCCTGAGGTTCGTCTCATTGTTCGTTGGTTGTCAAAAAAATGGAAAAAGTACGAAAATTTGCATTAAATGCAACCCTACAATGGCCGGTTTTTTGCATTTTCCCTTTGGTTTCAATTCTTAGTTTTCTTTAGCTTCTTATTCTCACATGTTCGTCGTGTGCAGTAGTTTATATTAATTTGTCATGTGTTAGAAGAGTGCCAATATAGAGTACCGGTTATTTTTGCAACTCTTCTATCAGCCATCTTCGTCGTTGTCTTTCAAGAGTTTTTTTTGTCAAACGGGAGACGGCGACAGTCATTTGTAGTGGAGTGAATTTTTGTTCTTGTGTGTTTTATATTTTCGCTTTTATTAAATAGTTTTGAACTGCAAAATATCATTTTTTGTACAAATTTCATTTCGGAATATGCAATGGACGTGCTGTTTGACATTTATAAAAGCAATATTTATGTAAGTAAACGAGTAGAATCGCACACAAACCAAAAACCCATACAAAACCAGAAGAAGAATCAAGCAAAGAAAATGAACTGCTTGCTGAACAAACTGAACTGAACAGTGGACGACGTTTTCCAGAGGCGCGTTTAAACATTTCCTTTATTTGCTTGTGTCATTTACAATGCTGTGTGGTGTTTGTACGTGTGTGTGCGTGTTTGTGTGAAGCGCCAACTATGGAAGAAAGACAACGAAAAATTGAAACTCAACAACAAAAAAGAAAAAAAATCGTAAATATTAATCTGCCTGCCGTGCGATGGATGGTGGTAATATTATTTCCATAACACCATCGACCGACCAACCAAATGACAAAATAATGTTTTAATTACTCCTCCAGTGAGATGATGAATGCTTGCATATTTGGTGTGCATGTGTGCGTATGAGTGTGTGTGTGTGTGTTTGTGCGGATTTGTAAGACACAGCGTTTTAGCTGACTGACCCCTTTTTCAGCAGCAAGCGTTGGTTAGTTTCCGAAGTTTTAAATTCTATACGTATCACTTTTGCTTTTTTCTTTCCTTATTCCAAGTTCATGACCTTATATATTTCACATTGGAAAAAAGTGTGGCCTTGATATAATGGTTGAATTTGTCGTTGCATGATGACGATGGGGAGGTTTGAGCTGGAATTACTCTTTTTTTAGGTGGCATAGTTTTGTTTTCTAGGTTTACTTTTTTTTAACAAAGAATGTTCAATATTATAGTTATCGCTTTGACATCTTTAATCAACAAAGTGTTTGGTGTTAAGCGTTTATAGCAATGGTCGATGCTATCATAGAGGATGAAATAGACCATGATCACAGAGATTGCACATGGATACATGAATGTGAATATTGCTTTTTTCAAAATTATAATAAAGAGACGAAATGTAGGAAAACGTGTGTTCGGGTCGGTATTCTATCAGAACCAGAAGACAGGAAATTTTTTGCAAAGACCCAGTTAGAGTATAGGTCTAACACTGATATTCTAAAGTAAGGCTTCCAATATTTTCAGATACCTGTCAAAAGGAAAATTATGTCCAATCGTTGATATTTCTTGCTGAGCTCTCAAATAGTGAATACAAATTAATATATTTTAACAAATACACAAAGCTAACGTGCAGAATCTTTAGTAAGTTCGCTACAACTATTCACATGCTCTATTTCCACAGTTGTACTTTCCATTATGGTGCAGTAATACGCTGTCTAGTTCCATATGGATTTCAAATCACATCAGGCAAAATTCTCTCGTTCCTATGGGTCCATATCTGGTGCCTGGATTTCTTTACGTTTCCGCTAACAGACGGAATTATTCTATGATCCACGTTCACTTCTTGTCGATGGATTTTAGAAATAGATTCAATTCTCCACCCTAATGTTTTTTCGTTGGTGGGGATCTATGTCCTCTGAACTCGATGCAGGTCTGTGTCTGTCGTCATCACGTAATTAGTTAATCCTTCCTTGTTATAACCGTAGTACTTGTAGATTTTTGTATTCTGCTAATCTGGTTTAAAATTCGGCTACCTTAATGGTCTGTAACCAGAGATCTACTGGAGTGAGTTGGGTAGGTTTGGCACTGCTATTAAAGAGGTGCAGCGTATTGTACGGGCCTTTATCATACGCCGGGCTGACGTCTCGCACATCTTTGTCAATTTGTGCCGAATACGAATTGAGACGGCTGCACCATCCAGACCGTAATTGCGCCAAAACTACAATGTTTTGTCTAGACAGCTGACGTCCTTTAGCTGCAATGGATAGGGGATGGACTTCGAGGACGACATTCATCCTCTAATTGCTGATGGCATCTGCGACTGCATCCGTATGAATGCCACTCAAACCTGCCTGATAGGCTTCTTGATCTAGATTTTCTCTCTTTTAGCGTTGGACCTCCCTCTCTAGATCGTGTATGCCCTTCCTGACAGATTCCAAGCCAATATATATTCTCACATTTTTGGACAAGAGGTGCACATAGAACTCCTTGTTTATATGAGTATAGGTCCCTAACGCGAATGTATTGGGCGGTCAGACATGCGTTTTATAATAATTATTACTTCAGCCATATGGCTAGATAAGGTATATATCTTTTGATACGAGCAAAACGTGCCTCATCGAAATAACTATTTGTACCAAATCTGATTCAAGCCATTTGGAGTCGATCTAGCGATGTCCGTCCGTCTGCCTGGTTGGCGCGGACGATAACTCTCGAAGAGATTATCCCATTTGATCCAAACTTGTAACATTATTGTCTAAATTAGATCGAGACTTGGAACATTTCAATATTTCCATCAGCACAAGATCTGTTATAAAGGTGGTAGGTACCTTCTGGTACCTACCCCACAAAGTGTCAAATTTTTGAATAATCAAAACAAACTTAGAATCCGAAAGTAGCACGCGATTCTGTTCAAATTACACACATCACAATATTTTTATTAACCCAAGGTCTTGTGAGAACATGGAATGCATCTGTTATAAAGATGGTAGAGATCGGACCATTTCTTCTGGTACCTCCCCCACATAGGGTTCAAGATTTAGAAAAAAAAAAATGCTCAAAGAGTGAGGAATAAGCATCCAACTCTAATAAAAATGTTACACATGCAAATATATTTGCTAACGCAAGATCTGCTGTGAAGATGTTATACATCTGCTAACCCCTTCTGGTACCTCACCCACAAAGGGTCACGATTACAAATACTTATATCTGTGATAATTTGCTATATATAAATATTTCTGTTAACCAGAAATCGGAATTGATCGGAATTTATTTTTGGAATTTCTCATAAAATTATATAAAAATGTTCGATTTCCTTCAAATTTGGACATACCAATATTTTTCTCGGTTTAAATAAAATATGTAAATGGACTATTTCGGTCTGCGATATCTTTTACCTCATGCACATTTCCACATTATCCAAAAATTTGGATATATCTCATATAAAGTGTAGGAAGTAGTCGATATACTCCAAATCTGGCAGGTTGTTATATTTTTATCAGTCTTAGGTTAGATACGAATTGGTCAATAATTGGCCAAGTGCTTCGGAACCTCCTCCATAAAGGGTGAACAGTTTGAATAATCATAACTCAAGGCTGGGGTATACATCTGTGGGCAAAACCAACTGATACTATTTTAATTGTTTTGTTTTTTCTGAAAATACTCCCATTTATTACTTTCTTTAACAGGATTGCAGGTTCCTATCATTTTTTTTATTTTCTTTTTCATTCCAATTCAAGTCAGTTTCATTAATGAGACTTTTTTCTTTTTGTATTTTCAGTAAACCTCCATAAAGTCCAAAAGAGCCTGACACAGATATATAGCGAGCATATTTGCAAACAACAACAACAACAACAAAAATCATATATTTACTATTTAAAGAAATACTAAACCAATTATTTTGTAAGTAACTTTTATCAAAGCAAATCAACATTTAAAAAAAAGTATCCAACAGCAACGAGTGATTAACTTCGACAAAGAGAAAATATTTCTTGAAAAGAAGTACTGATTCCATTTATGTGAAAATAAAACAAAAGCATAGAGTTACCAAAACCTTTTTTCTCCAAGAGAAATATATAATAGTATATCAAACCAACAACTTAACCCCAATATATAGCTGTTAATGCTTTTTGAAAAGACCTCCAAAATCCCAATTCAAGGCAAATCCGACGAGATATGCAAACTTCAAACACTCCATAGAGCTGTAGTAAAATAATACAAACAAAACAAATCTAAAACAAGCTGAAGAGAAAAGAATTAACAATATCTACTCTAATAGGCAGGCAGACAAAAGATCGATACAATCGTCGTTGGGCAGAAAAGGAATTCGACAAGCGGCTTGGTGGTGAAATAGAAAGCAGCGAACTACACTATTTCCATACTCCCACAAGTCACCAACACCCCCCTCTCTCCCTCCAGATGTGTTGTTAGTCATTTTTACTAAAAAAGAAGAAGGCTCGATTGCATCTGCAGAGAAGGACGGACAACAATCAACAAAACTATATATTTACAAAAGAGGTTGTATTATTTGTTTGGGACGCCAGCATCACCTCCCCCCCAATAGTCGTTAAAACTCCAAAACAAACAAGGATCTAGTATTCATTAGTCGAAAAGAAGAAACTTACCAGTATCAGCAACATATTCTCTTTTTTTATATATACATGTATATAACTCAGTTAGTAACTAAAGCTAGATGTTCGTCGTGTTTCGCCTGTGTGTTTTTGTAAGCAATAACAGTTTGTAATTTCTGGCACACTTCGAAGGGATATCAAACAGTCCAAGCAGATTCACGAACATCAACGTGTGATCGAAAGCGTGTTTGGGTCCAGTTCTAATTCGCCGCCTTCAAAAATTCTGCCGAGAGTGTGCAGGGAGAAAATTAAGAAGCGAATCAATAGCAAAGCAAAATAGGAGCAATATCAACAAAAATCATTATTTATTGATTTATACATTCTCTACATACGTATATGATATGATATAATTTTTACAACAACTTCATATTTTATTGTGAAAATCTGCAATCAATCATAGACAAAAAAAATTAGCCAACCAACAACACAAGTAAATCACCTGTTAACAACAAACTACTTTATCCATTAGCTCGTCCTAAACAAGGAAAACAAAGGCTGCTGTCCCTCTAGGAAACAACCACAAAATAGCAAAAAAAAAACAAATACTAAAAATCAATACAACTACAACAACAACAAAAGAAAAGCTCAGGGGAATTAACAAAAAACAAAAACAAAAGAAGTTGTAAAATCAGCAAACCATACATTTTTTAGGATAAAAAAAGGAAAACACATAGCATAAGTAGTTCTACGAAAGGCTAAGACAATTTGCCAACAACAACAGAAATCCAAAAAAAAGAAGGAAGAAGCAAACGAACGTTTAACACAACGTGGAAGATAATAGATAGCGTTTAGTCAAAAATCTCATCTTGAAGCCATTCATCCATCCATAACACTTTTCTGAGGCCAATAGTCGTCGCTGCAAAGCCGACAACACAACAGCAACAACACCAACAAACAGTAGAAAACAGCCATAATGGACGAATCACAACCGAAAACGTTGTATGTAGGGAATTTGGATGCAAGCGTATCGGAAGATTTATTGATTGCCCTATTTAGTCAAATGGGTACAGTGAAGAGCTGTAAAATTATACGAGAACCCGGTAATGATCCCTATGCATTCATTGAATACACCACATACCAAGCAGCCACAACAGCCTTAACAGCCATGAATAAGCGTCTCTTTCTCGACAAAGAAATCAAGGTAAGTTCGGCGGCATCATTAATATTTTGGGTAGTTTTCTCAAACGATTTTTGTTTTGACAGGTTAATTGGGCCACCAGTCCCGGTAATCAGCCTAAAACAGACATCAGTTCACATCATCATATCTTTGTGGGCGACCTAAGTCCTGAAATCGAAACTGAAACCTTGCGTGAAGCATTTGCTCCCTTTGGAGAGATCTCTAACTGCCGCATTGTACGTGATCCACAGACTATGAAATCAAGAGGCTATGCATTTGTCTCGTTCGTTAAAAAAGCCGAAGCCGAAAATGCAATACAAGCCATGAATGGCCAGTGGATTGGTTCGCGTTCGATACGCACCAATTGGTCGACACGTAAATTGGCACCACCCCGTGAGAACAGCAAAGCGAATACAGGCGGTGGGGGTGGTGGTAACATGAAATCGAATACCCGACAAACATTTGAAGAGGTCTACAACCAGTCCAGTCCCATGAACACTACAGTATATTGCGGTGGTTTCCCGCCAAATGTGATTACCGATGAACTTATGCACAAGCATTTCATGCAATTCGGTCAGATACAAGACGTGCGCGTTTTCAAAGACAAAGGCTTTGCGTTCATTAAGTTTCTAACAAAAGAATCGGCGGCCCGAGCCATCGAACATACACACAACTCGGAGGTGCACGGCAGCAATGTGAAATGTTTCTGGGGCAAAGAAAATGGTGGTATTAATCCTGCTGTAGTGAACGATAATCCAATGACTAATATGGCCGCTGTATCAGCGGGGGCAGCGGCTGCGGCTGCGGCTGGCGCCATGATGGGCCCGGCGGGTATGCCAACGATACCACAACAGGCTGCGGCTGCTGCAGCAGCAGCCAATGCCGCAGCAGCTGCTGGTGGGGCGATACCCGGCCAAATGATGACACAACAACAATTGGCGGCTGCTGCAGCGGTACAATATCCATATGCATATCAACAAATGGGCTATTGGTATCCGCCAGCTGTAAGTGTTTCGATCGTTTAATTTTCGATATATGTAATTGTTATTCGCTTGTGTGTTACAGGGTTATCCTCCAGCACAAATGCAGACACAATACATGCAACAAGGCTATTATCCTTATGCCTATGCCGCAAGTACGCAACAGGCAGGAGGCATGGGTAAGTTATTCGATTTGTAATTCTCTGTTGAAAGTTTGTTATTAACTTTTGTTGTTATTTCAACAGCCACTGGCTACAGAATGGTCCAGCCAAATGTGGCTTGGGGGGTGCCCGGAACTGTCGTCCCTGGAGTGACTGCGGCAGCAGCTACAGCAGCAGCAAACGGTTCACTGGGGCCACAAATGATGTATAGTGCTGCATTGCCACAATATCAAACCCAATGAAGCTTTTAAACTGGCATGTTTTGTAAACAACAACAACAACAAAAACATTGTTAAGTTCCAAACAACAAAAACAACAAGATGAAGAAGACAACGCGCGATATAAATCTAATGGAAGGAGAAGGAGTGCTACACACACACACACACATGCCCACTGATGTTCGTTTGTTTGTGTGTGGTGGTGGGGGCTGCAACAACTACTACTGCTGCTGCTGCTGCTGATGATGCTAATGAATTAACGTGATGTAGTAACTAATTATTAAGGATAATATAGCGAACAAGACAGCGAGAGAGATAAGAGAGAATGCGAAGCGATGCAATTCTTCAGTGGCAGTCAAACCAAAACGGAACAACCATGCTACCACACACTCCTTGGAACACTTTTAAAACATGAACATGCAAACTTTTTCCCCGCCCCAACCACTACCCTCCCTTCCGACACATATTTTCACACACACACACACACTCACCTGTCCATCATACACAATAAACCATTGACATCTGCATCTATCTACCTATCTATTTGTATGTGAACGTCTATGTGTGTGTGCGTGTGTGTGTGCATTGATCAACAACTCTTAAAGCCAACAATCAATACAAATATATATACTTTTATATATATTATAATGTATATGTGTGAGTGAGTGCTTGAAATATGCAAAATCACTTAACATATTAATCTCTCGCTATATTCCTTGATTGTTTGCGAATAATACATGACAATACACATTGAAAGACAAACCACTACCACAACCATATATATACACACATCTACATATATTAGATCACCCGTCCGCCGTAACTACATAATTTCATAACTCCAAGGAGACCGAGTCCACCACAAGCCGCCATCATTCTCAATTTGGGGAGGGAGAGAAGAGAACAATCAAAAAAAAATATGGGACAACTCGACTGTAATCTATCTCCAAATGGTGGATATCCAGTCGACAGCTTAACAAAATCTAACCAATTTAATTCATTCGAAAGAAAACTTCAGCAACTCTTCCTGCCGCGTATTCCTCCTCCACACACACACACACCCACATACATCCACACACACACACTCCATCATCCTAATGTAGAAATGTTGTCGTATATCTTGTAATATTCGCTTACAATCTCAAAACATAAAAAAAAACCATAGAAGTTAGGTCGTTGTTAATTAAATTATATTTAAAATAAAAACAAGAATAATTATAATAAAAACAAACAAAAAACAAAACCAATTTGCAAAAATAACTTTATTATAAAAACAAAACAAGAAATCCAAACAACAACAAAAAGAAAAAGAAAAACTTAAATCATCAAGTGATTGATCGTAATGATGAGGAGAAAATTAAATACAAAAACAAAATAAATATCCTATCACTTCGTCCTTTGCCCCTGCCCTTGAAAGAAAAAAACAAAAACAAATTGTCGTTATCATCTCATTTCTTCTTTGCTTAGCAAATGAAAAATGAACATGAGAAAAGCAAAAAAACCAAGAATACAATTTATTATTAAAAAAAAAACATAAATTATTTTTTCTACAAAACAAACAAACAAAAAAACAAAATCGTATTTATGTATCGAAAATAAAAGGAAATTGTGTGAGGCAACCAAAACACCAAGAATTCAATACAAAAACAACAAACATGGCTAACAACCATAGACGAAAGAAAAAAAATCCAATTTAACATTAAGAAACAACTCCACTTTAAAAGAAACAACAACAACAAACACAACAGAGCCCCCCCAGCAAAACGTTGTTGGTAACGCCGAAAACAAAACAAAACAAAATGACTGGGATTTTAATCTCTTAAAAATAAAATCCAAAAAAAAACAAGTAATATTATTAATAATACAAAACGTATATAAATTTATTGTTGAAAAAATGATGATAATTTATTTTATTAAACAAAAAGCAAAATAAAAAAAAAAAAACTTAGGATGAAGTTAGAAAGTAACAAATACGAGGAGGAGAACATTACAAAAAAAAAAACAAAGATGACAAACACAACAAGAACAACAAATCGAAGCAAACTCTCACTAATCCATAAAGCAAAAAAACCAACCAATCTTTATATTTAAGCAACGCCATTTTTAGCGTTACAAAATATGAAAACAAAAACAAAAAACTGAAATAGAAAAAAACTAACTAAAAACGAAAGATGATGAATGCGTTTTATGTATAAAAAAAAGAACAAACAATAAATAAAAAATCAACTGAAACGTATTTATTTATTAATCTACAAAAAAAACCATACTTTTTATTTGGCATACGATATTTTGTATAGATATCAAATACAAGAAAGGACACCACGCGCGGTGAAAATCAAAATTGATACACAAGAATAAATAAATAGAACCCTTTAAACTATGGACGCAGGCAGGCAGACAGTCATCATTTATAGGTTTTATGTAAGTTATTTAATATTGTCTATGGACACAGTCAGGCGGTCACCATATATAGGTTTTATTTTATTTTAAGTTATTTAATAATATCGTTCAAAACTATCCTCTTCGTTCCAAATTTTTGCCATATTTACACGGAATAATAAGATTTCCATAATTTTCCAAACCGATCGAAATCTGAAGAAGCTAAAACAAACAGACGATCGATTTTACGTTGCGGAATTACGAGTCGTACACTGTATGTCAGAGTGAGTGCCTATACCCGAGATCTTACCATAGCAAAGATTTGCACAGGGTGAGATAAAAAACTGCAACAATTTTTCCATTTTATATTAATTTCATTCAATGAAAGCCAACTATGTCGGAAATAGCATTAAATTTTTGAATAAGTTTTGATTTGTTCGAATTGATCAGCTTTGGCACAAATTGTGGCCTTTAAAAGGCCAATAAAACCGTCACACACTGCCCGAATGTTGATCTGCGGTATTTTGGCCCATTTCCGGCGAAACGCTTGCTTGAGGTGATCGACACTTGGGTATTTTTTAGTGCCAACCTTGTTTTCCAAAATACTCCAGACACAATAGTCCAACGGATTGGTATCCGGAGATTTTGGTGGTCATTGTGCGCTGGAAATGAAGCGAGGAATCTCATTTTGTAACCATTCTTGGGTAGAGCATGCTGAGTGCGATTGTGCTGCATCCTGTTGGAGTCCAAAAACAAAACATTCGGCCAAGCAAAACATCTCTTTAGCTCTTTTAAGTCTATTTTCTTTCTATTGCGGTGTAAATTCTGGCACTTTTTGGAATGTCAATGGCTTTACCCCGAGCTCATTTTT
This sequence comes from Musca domestica, assembly GCF_030504385.1. Lineage (NCBI taxonomy): Eukaryota > Metazoa > Arthropoda > Insecta > Diptera > Muscidae > Musca > Musca domestica. Next base: position 2,508,103 of record NW_026712312.1, read on the forward strand.
TCAATATTTGCCTAATGGAATATTGCGATATGTTTAGCTCACGAGCCATTTTTCATCCACTGCGACGTGGGTTTCGATCAAGTCGCTTCTTTACTTTTCGAACTATTTCTGCTGATGTTGCTGTTTTCTTCCGTCCACTTCCTTGACGTTGGGCTACGCTATCAGTATCACGGTAACGAGCGATGTTACGAGACACAAAAGATGTATTCACATTTTGATGCTGGAGGGCTCTAACTATAGACACATGTGGTTTTCCAACCATATAAAAAGAAATCAGACGAGTGGCTTAGAAATGACAGCACTTTTTCATCTCACCCTGTATAGTTGGTTTTGGTTCTTTTCATTCCTCCAAAGTTTGTCATATTTACGCTGAATAATACAATTTTTGTAATTTACCAAATCGATCGGTATCTGCAGAAGTTAAAGCAAAAACCATAGAATTTAAATTAGGAAATTACAAGTCGTACACTGTATGTATGTGATAGTGGTCTTACCTGTTCTTACCTAGGAGGGATCTCATGTGCAAATTAACCACAGGCAGAAACCCATAGCACAGATTTGTGCACTTTCACTCGCGAGCCAGAATTGCCCGAAGAGTGGGAGTTTCTTACGAAGTCTACTCTACAATCCTTTGATTTGTGTCGCAGCCCTTCCGAGTCACACCTGCATGTGAATAAATAGATTGGGAGCAGAATCGCTCAAAAGTGAAAATGAGTAAAAACAAGTAAAAAAAATATTTGTCATAGGCTCCATTACGAACTTTAAATGTGAAATTTGAAACAGTTCGCTAATATCGTCAAAATACCGAATATTAGGATGTATATGGAGGCTATACAATTTTCTGTCATAGGCTGTAGTATCCATTACGAACTTCATATATCAAATTTGAAACAATTCCGGTGAATAATGTCGCTAAAATCATCAAAATACCGAAAATAGGGAGGTATCATTATATGGGGGCTATACCAAAACGTGGACCTACATGGCCCATTTTCAATACCAAAAGTCCTGCAGACATAATAATAATTTAATTTAGTAATATCAACCTTCTTCATTTCGTTTGGAAGCTAGAGTGACCGCAGACGAACGGAATGACGGATATCGCTAAATGCTGGGAGGGGAAGAAAAGGGAAATGGGGGAATAGTGGGTGTGATCGTGTACAGAAAAAATACACCTACGTAAAAATACAACAACGGTGTGACAAATACTAAAAGAATCTGCTCGAGTTCGAACGAATTTTGTTCCCACTCAAAAACGAGGAAAACATGCTTGCTTCCATTCGAGCCAAATCGAAAAATTACAGACAAATCCAAGACGTGGATCCAACATGAGTTAAATAAATATGAAACATCCGATGAAGTCCTTGTCTCTTTTTGTTGGTTGATTAAAGCATAATTGGCGGAAGTCCATGTAAAGTGACCATTCGATGTAGTTATTTTAGAACTCAAATATTCTTGATTAGTGGATTGGTTTCCCGAATCCAAATCGCAGAAAATGCAACCGGAACAATAGTACACATTACTGGAATATCAAGAGTTCTAAGACACAGATTGGAAGTTTTTGTTGCTTGAGTTGCATCATTACCCATTATTATTTTTTTTTTTTTGGCCCGACCTCCCCCAGCTATTGTAGTAAAACATCTTGACGGTGTTGGTTAATGCAAATCAATTGGGAGTTATAACGATGGAGATCCGGGTATTTGGTTTGAATGCATTAGCGATGAATTCTCAGCCTGTTTCATTTAAATTTCTAAAAATTATAGAATTCAGATGTTGAGTAGCTTTAAAATATTAATATAGTTGGAGTTGGAGTTTTACCAGTCAGTGTTGGAAGATGAAGGGAATTCATGTTTATGACTGTTGATGTATCTCTTAATGAACATTACACTTGACTTTCCAATAATGCCCTGAACGGAATGATGTGACATATGCTAGGGAAATGATCCAGTCTTTTTCCTATTTTGGCTTTACAAATAAGAATGCATTTTCTTCAAGGTATGATATTTCATGTTTTTTATTGTGTTTTCTCTTTAACACATTCACAATTACGGCTGCTAACAATTTATCAAAAAATAAGTGATATCTTCTAAGTTCAATTTAATTTTCAACGAGCACATACATTCCTATACCAATTCTTGCTTTCACGGCAGCGGGGATTCACACACATGGGACAGCGCATTAAGAATTTCGGATTGACATTATCTCCGTTCTTCAAGTGATCAGCAACAATGGTGCTTAAGGCTTTTATGAACAACGGATGATCATTGGGTGTGGCTGCACGGCGTATTTCTTCAACACCCACCTGGAAAGAAGAGCAATAATATAGGTATTAATTTTGTATTTTTAGTTATTAATTTTGTATTGATTTTGTAATATTATTAGAGGAAAAATATGGCAATGTTTACCGGAAATATATAATATGAAGCTAGAAATACAATTCTATTTCAAAAAAAAAAGTAAAAACGCTGTAAGTTCGGGTGGGCCGTACTTTGGATACTCTCCACCATTTGTAACGAATTTGGCAATTTTCAAAAAAATAAAATTCGTTAAAAATTCTGTTAAATTCTTAAAATTAAAAATACAACGACGTGGACCTGTAAAGGCAACTTTTGTCATAAGTCATAACAATATTCAAATGCGAAACTTGATCATCAAAATACCGAATATCTGTAGGTACCGTTACATGGACTATACGAAGACGTAGACCTGCACAGACAGTTTTCTGTCATGGGCTGTAGTAACCATTACGAACTTCAAAAACCAAATTTGAAACAATTCCGGTGAACAATGTCGCTAAAATAATTAAAATACCGAAAATCGGGAGATACCGATATATGGGGGCTATACGAAGACGTGGACCTGAACAGACAATTTTCTGTCTTAGGCTGTAATATCCATTACTTTTAACTTCTCTTCATTACTTACCTCCTTAGCCAATTCATCGCAGTATTCAATGTCTAGTTCATGCAAGGTTTCAATGTGTTCGTTAACAAATGCAATTGGTACCAAAATAAAATTTTTCAATCCTTGTTTTACATAGCCCTAAGAAGTGAGAAATACACATTATTGTGATATATATTTTATCATAAATGCTATCCTGCTCACCTTAATGGCATCGTCGGTAGCGGGCGCCAACCAGGGTAATGGTCCCACTTTCGATTGCCAAGCTAAACTGTAGGGGTTGCAATAGCCCAGCTCTTGCATAACCATTTGTACGGAAGCTCCAATTTCAGCAGGATATGGATCACCACGATTAACAGCCTTCAATGGCAAGGAGTGGGCAGTAAACAATATAACCACATTATTACGTTTTGTTTCACAGAATTTATCCAATTCCTCGCGAATGCGATCGGCAAAGGTTTTCACCAACAATGGATTACTGCCCCACCTGTCAATGACACTCCACTTAATGTTGGAGGGTACATTTCTGGAGAAAGGGACAGAGATTAAAATTAAAAAAAGCTTAACAAAATATACACTTGACTGACTTGTTTTTATAATATTGATATATGGAATTAAAACTGGAGCCAGATGTGGCACAGCTATACTGTGGATATTGTGAAAATAGTACCAAACGTTCAGGGCCATCCCTAGAAAAGAAAAATTTACATTATTCCATTCTTTTTCCATACTCATTAACATGTATAATGTATGCCGGCCGTGGTATTGTGAAATTACATACTTCTCGATTTGCTGCAAGGTGTTTTCTGTCAACGGATTGACGTAACGAAATCCCACATAGTGTTTGTGTGGTGCTGTTTCCGGTGATATACGATCCAATTCCTTACACATCAGTTCGCCCTGTAATTCGGTCCACTTTAAAATCGGTGAGCCCCCTCCAATTTCTTTGTATTTCTTTTGCACTTCCGGTGTACGTCTCTGTGCAATCCATGGTCCCAATTTACGTTGTACCGGTAATTGGATCATATCCCGATCGGTCATGATACGTAACAAATAGTCATGAACCTGATCAGTGGTCTGAGGTCCACCCATGTTCAACATGAGCACAGCCGTTTTGGGTTTTACATCATTACGGGCTGTTGTACTGAAGTTGACCCACTTTGTGAAAGTCTTTGAAAGACCTATGGAAGAGCCGGGGAAGGGGGGGTGCATTATTTCAATAGATATCATTAATGTTGAGTGCTAAAAACGAGAGAAATTACATTGCAATTTACTTACCGGTACTAAATTGTTTTCCCCTCAACAACATCTTTTCTAATGTAGAGTTTTGTCGTTGCGAAATGAACTAGTTCAAGGGAAATGTTTATAAAATGGAACTTTGGGACATAGTTGCATTGCAGTTGAATTGCAATCTTGTTTTATTGTTTATTTTATGTCCCATTAGACGATATGTATTTTCATGAGCTCTAAATTGGTAACGGCGCAACAAACAAAATATTTTCCAAATCAATGATTGGAAGAAACTTAAATTGCGGGGCGCGCATTAATAATATTTACTAGATTTGTCACGGAATTGAAAGATTAAACACTTAGGAACATATTCTTGAGAGAACATCCAGGCATTTCATTAATCTTTCGCGCTATTTGACTCATTTTAGAAATGAGCAAATAAATGAAAACCACTTGTCTATAATTTTGAATAATTCTGACAGGAAGCGGGCCTAGCCTCAGGGCTGTATTTCTGTACTTTTACAATGGCGTCCTACTTCCTTATTGTACTATGAGTATTTTGATGATTTTAGCCACATTTTTCAATGGAATTGTCTGAAATTCAACACAAGAAGTTCTTTGTAAGTACTTTACTCCCTGAAAGATAATTGTCTATATAGGTCCACGATATCCTAAATCCCTCACATAACGGTACCTCCCGATATTCGGTATTTTGATGATTTTAGCCACATTTTTCAATGGAATTGTCTAAAAATTCACACAAGGTGGTCTTTATGAGTACTTTATCCCCTAGAAGAGAATTGACTATATAGGTCCATGATATCGTATAGCACCCACACAACGGTACCCCCATATTCGGTATTTTTAAGATTTCAGCCAAATTTTTCAATCGAATTGTCTTAAAATCCGCTAAAGGAGTCCCTCGTGAGCACATTACCCCCTGGAAGAGAATTGTCTAAATAGGTCCACATTTTCGGTATTTTCATGATTTTCGTATATAGTACCGAACCGTTACTACTGCCTATGACACAAATTACTTATGCAGGACCACGTCCTCGAATGCCCCATACTACGGTTTTTATTTGAGCGGTATTTTTCGACGGATTTTTTTGAAACTTTTCAAGTTTCTTCCAAATGGTGAAGGGTACAAAAAGTTCGGTCCGGTCGAACTTACCTGCTGTTTTACTTGTTATTGTTCAAACTTTTTTATTTGTATCAGCTGTTTTTTTAGCGTCATTATTGTCGACATCATTTAGAATTTTTTGACACGATACTTCTTCTTTGACATCTCTTTCGGGCAAACTTCAAGGTGAGAGTACATAAAAGGTTTTTTTGACTGTCTTAAGTGATCGACTGGTTTCATTGTAGCGGAACAAAGGCGTTTTAAGTTGATTAAAGGTGGGAATACATACAGTGCTTATTTGGCTGGCTTAAGTCATCGGCTGGCTTCTTCGGAAATGAACAAAGGAGTCTAGGGCCATTTCCGAACTAAGTCAACCTAAAACTCCTTTCCTTTACGAAGAAGCGAGCCGATGACTTACGCCAGCTAAATATGCGCTTTATGTATTCCCACCGTTAGTTCGATTTTGGGCAAACCCATGGTAGAAGAATACGGGTAGATGCATCAACGCTTAAGAACATTGATATGTCAAAATTTTTAAAATGTTTTTTTTTTTTTCAAAATAAGTAAATTTTTATATGTTTTCTTATACGGTGCTACGGAGGTTGTTATGATATATATTTTCAACAGTTTTAATGGATTTGTGTCAAAATTTTTTGAATGTTTTTTTTTTTTCAAAAATAAGTACATTTTTATATATTTTCTTATATGACACTAATCGGAGGTTGTCATGATATACATTTTTCAACAGTTTTAACGAATTTGAATAACTTTTCATTCAAAATTTTTAATTTTAAAATTGTTTTGACAGTTTATTGTCCCAGCAGCTGTGGCGATGACTTAAGGAGAGAGTACATAAATAGCTTGTAGTCTTCGCATGGCATATTTTGTGACATATCATAAAGGGATAAGTTGACATTAATATGCCTAGCCATGATGCCAAGCTGCTTATGTACCCTCAATTTAAGCCACTCAAAAAAGCGTTTTATGTATTCCCACCTTTACACGTCTGTTTTCTATCATTTTTTTCAATATATATTTATTGATATCCATATTTTATATACAAAAAATGTATCATGATCCACATATACATTAATTTGACTCAAAAATAAATATGTCGCGTCTAAATGTTACATACATATATAGTTTTATATTTACATTGTAAATGTGTATTTAAGCCTCTCTGGTTTCTCTTCAAAAAACCCCAGCAAATATTACAAAATCATTTTGTGTGCCTTCAAAATAAATTATATTAATTGTTTTTGATTGAACTGTATCATCAAATTGGGATTTATTGACATGAAATTGCCTATGGTGGTGGTGTTGAAGATGATGATGATGTTTGCTGTGGCGGTTCTTCCATGTCTGTCTGGCTTCAATTAGAATCAATTAGTCCATAACAAATATTTTTTAAAAGAAATGACAAAAAAAAAAACAGCTTGGAAACAATCGAAAAGTATTATGATAGACTGGAGTATGTGTAAAAACAAGCGAGCGTTTAATTGTCATCGTTTAGAAAAGAAAAATATTGTTCAACTTTTCTATTAGTTTTATGGATTTTATGTGGGCTCCTAATAAGCCTTTTATGTTCAACGATAATAATGATGTTTGTATATTTTTTTTAGTAATTGTTGATATTTGTTATCAAAAAGATGGATCCTATTTTTGTATTTAGGTCTAGAATATTAAAGCTTGAGTTGTAGTTTCTAAAGAGTAAAGGTGTGAATACACAAAGCGCTTATTTGCCTGGCTTCTTCGGAAATTACAAAAGGAGCCTAGTGGGAAAATCGAACTAAGTCAACCTAAAACTCCTTTGTTCCTCTACGAAGAAGCCAGTCAAATAAGCGCTTTATGTATTCCCACCTAAAGACAGAATGAAAATCTATTGCTTACTTTCTCTTCTGCGCTTCAAAGCGAGCAACGTACAAATTATTCAACTTTTATATTATTTTCTGGCTTTGTAGTTGACATTTCATTTTGACGTTTGATTTGACATAAGAAACAAAACAGGTGATCAATTATAAAAACAAAGTTTACTTTCTCGTAAACATGTATTTGAGATTAATTCATTTTGATTTATTTCAATTTAATTTTTTAACGCTAGAATTATACCATGGTAGACGAATACAAGTAGATGCACCAACGCTTGGGAACATTGGTATGTAAATTTTTTTTAATTTTTTTTTTTAATAAGTAGATTTTTATAAGTTTTCTTATACGACACCAATCGATTGAATCTTCTGTAATAACCCCAAAATTTCATTCTAGTTTCGTGTGTTTTCCCCAATAACAAAAACCAACTGTTGCATATTTAAAAGTCTATTTGACACTATAGTCTCCAGCACAGAGTTGCATTTTTCTAGTTTCTTTGAAGTTGAGCAACCTTTTTTTCCTGTTATGATATGCATTTTTCAACAATTTTTATAAATTTGAATACTATGAAATACCATTGGATAAAGAAAACATTTATATGCAAAAGTATCTGGATTCAAACGGGTTCCACTTCAAACTACAAACTCCTGTAAGATCGGTAGGAGAATGAATTCGTTATATGGGACCATACTAAAACGGGAACCTACATAGACAATTTTATACTGCAACGATTGTAATCTATTGCGATTCTTAATTACGACATTTTACCTAATTTCGTGGGTAAATGTGACTAGGATGACTAGGGCCACAATGGACAATGTTTTGAACCCATTATGAAGTACAAATACCAAATTTTACACAAATCTAATAGGAAATGTGGCTAAAATCGTCATTATGCCGAGTATCCTATGGAACCACTATATGTGCGCTATAGGAAAACCTAGACCTAGATACTCAATGTTCTGCCACTGGACAAATGCGTAGAAAAATGTGGGTGAAAACATAAAAATACCGAATATCGGAAATTACTATAGGAAAACGTTTACTTAAATGTACAATGTTCCTCCATCGGGCGGTACCCTTATATGGGGGCTATACAATGTTCCGCCACCGGAGCTAGAACCTATAACAAACTACAAATAACAATTTTTAGACAAATCCGTAGAAAAATGTGTCTAAAACAATCAAAATACCGAATGTCGGGAGGTATATGAGGGCTATACGAAAACGTGCACCTATATATACAATGTTTTGCCACCAGAGCTAGAACCCATAACGAACTACAAATACCAATTTTTAGACAAATCCCTGAAAAATGTGGCTAAAACCATAAAAATACTGAATGTCGGAAGGTATATGAGAGCTATTCAAAAACGTGGACCTATATAACCAATGTTCTGTCACCGAAGCTGGAACCCATTACGAACTACAAAAAAAAAATGTACAGACAAACCCATGGAAAAATGTGGCAAAAATCATCAAAATACCGAATGTCGGGAGATATATGAGGGCTATACGAAAACGTGGACCTATATAACCAATCATCAAGATACCGAATATCGGGATGCTCTGTTATATGGGGGCTATTCCAAAACGTGGACCGATATATCTCATATCTCAATACCAAGCCTAGGGCCAAAATCGAACTAAGTCAACCTGAACTCCTTTGTTCTTCTATGAAAAAGCTTGCCGACGATTTAAGCCAGTCAAAAAAGAGTTTTAAGGTGGGTATACATAAAGCCCCTATCTGGCTGGCTTAAGTCATCGGCTGGCTTCTACGGAAATGAACAAAGGAGCCTAGGGCCAAAATCGAACTAAGTCAACCTAAAACTCATTTGTCATCTACGAAGACGTCAGCCGATGACTTAAGTCAGCCAAATATGCGCTTTATGTGTTTCCACTTTAAGTCTTCGGCTGACTTCTATGTAAACGAATGAAAGAGCGTAGGGTAAGCATCTATAAATTATGGGCCGAAATTGAAGTCAACCTAAGGGTGGAAATACATAAAGAGCATATTTGGTTGGCTTAAGTCATCGGCTTGCTTCTTCGTAGATGAACAAAGGAGTTTTAGGTTGACCTAGTTCGATTTTGGCCCTAGGCTCCTTTGTTCATTTCCGAAGAAGCCTGCCGATGACTTAAGCCAGCAGGTAAGCGCTTTATGTATTTCCAGCCTAAGACTCCTTTTTTCTTTTAAGCCGGTAAAAAAGCTCTTAGGATGAGAATACATAAGACGCTTTTGTGACGGCTGGCTTCTTCGGAAAAGAACAAAGGAGCCTTAAGAGAATATTAAAATTACATTTTTTATAATTTTTTACAATACATTTCAACTTTTTAAGCACGAATTTCTAAGCGATATTGGCCTCTTGCCCTAGAACGCCTTTTTGCTCAGCTTTGATTTAAACGAATAACTAATGCAAACTTAAACGGGCGCCTAATAATTGCTATATTTTATATTCGGCCAAAGTACGGTTCTATTTTTATGTTTAAATTGTTGACCAGCATCCATAGTTCACTTAGTAGGGTTGGTCAAACACACGTCATACGAGATAACGAGGAGGATGTGTGTTGAAATTTTCAGTTGTTTTGCAAACTTTTCGCGAACAAGACATTTAAACTTAGTCATAGTTCATCCACCCTCTTTTATGACTCATTCTTTTCCCTGTCCTAGAAGCATCAGATTACATAGGAAATATACATACTAATAAACATATTCATGACTCCTGTTTATCCCAGCTCTCAGTGATAGACCGTTGTTCAGTTACCGTTATGTTGTTTCACTTCCTTTCATAAGAGGCGTTAATTGTGTGCTCTCAACTAACATGTTTTGAGAGAGAGAGAGAGAGTGAGGGAGAGACTACAATGTAGAGAGTTTTTCAAACAATGTTATTGCCCCGCTTGAGATGAAAAATCCACTTGGTAATATGCACTTAATTCAAGCCCTAATTAGATGTCGCAAAAAGCTGCAACTGAATGAAGTAAAGGTGCGGGTACATAAAGAGTTTTTTTTTACTGGCTTAGGGTGGAAATACATAAAGCGCATAATTGGCTGGCTTAAGTCATCGGCTGGCTTCTTCGAAGATGAGCAAATGAGCTTTAGGTTGACTTAGTTCGATTTTGGCCCTAGGCTCCTTTGTTTATTTCCGAAGAAGCCAGCCGATGACTTAAGCCAGCTAGATAAGCGCTTTATGTATTTTCACCTTTAAGTTATCGGCAGGTTTCTTCGTAAAAGAACAAAGCGGCGTCGGGTGAACAAGTGTAAATTATGGGCCAAAATTTAACTATGTCAATCTAAATCTCTTTTGTTCTTTTACGAAGAAGTTAGCCAATGGTTTAGGGCAGTCTAAAAAAACGCTTAATGTGTTATCACCTTAATTAACAAAAAATGCACAGCTGGATATTTTTATTCGACTCGAATTCCGAAAATCACCTAACCATCTTCAAATATATATAGATTTATGGTACAATAACTAAACGTGGAATACAATATTCTGCATAAAGCATATGCAGTTTGTTTAAAATTTTGGTATGAAACAATATTGTCAGTTTATTTTGGATTAAATTTTAAAGAACAACCTCATTTCCTTCATTATTGGTCCGTTCGAAAACTGGGAGAATATAAAAATGTTTATTACGATAATCGATTTTCCCTTTATGATATCAAAAAAAAAAATTGCAAAAATAGTAGATTTTTGCAGGTTCTGGTACAGAGCACATATGACTTAAAAAAAGGAAAACAGCCGGGTCGGACTTTTAATACCCTCCACCATTTGTAAGTAGTTTGCGAAACGAAAAGGAAGTTCTTATTACGAACACCAGCAACCACGGATATTTAGTATTTTGATTATTTTTGCCACATTTTTATACCCTCCACCATAGTATGGAGGGTATATTAAGTTTGTCATTCCGTTTGTAACACCTCGAAATATACATTTTAGACTCCACAAAGTATATATATTTTTTATCAGCATAAAATTCTATGTCGATTTATCAATGTCCGTCCGTCTATCCGTCTGTGGAAATCACTCTAGCTTCCGAACGAAATGAAGTAGGTTGATAAAATTTTACTCAAATGTGTACTAAATCTGCAGGTATTTGAATGGGCCATGTAGGTCCACATTTTCGCATAGCCCCAATATAACGGTACCTCCCGATATACGGTATTTTAATGATTCTAGCGACATTTTTTACCGGAATTGTTTCAAATTTGGTATTTAAAGTTTGTTATAGATACTACAGAATAAAACAGAAAATGGGCCATGTAGTTCCACGTCTTCGTATAGCCCCCTATAATGGTACCCCGATATTCGGTATTTTGATGATTTTAGCGACCTTTTTTAGCGGAACTATTTCAAATTTGGTATTTGAAATTCGTAATGAATACAATAGCCTATAACATAAAATTGTCTGTGCAGGTCCACGTCTTCGTATAGCCCCTATGTAACGGTACCCCCCGATATTCGGTATTTTGATGATTTTAGCAACATTATTTACCGGAAGTGTTTCAAATTTTGTATTTGAAGTTCGTAATGGATGCTACAGCTTATGGCAGAAAATTGTCTGAGCAAGTCCACGCCTTCGTATAGCCCCCATATAACGGTACCCCCCGATATTCGGTATTTTTATAATTGTAGCGACATTATTTACCCGAATTGTTTTAAATTTCGCATTTGAAGTTCTAAATCGATATTACAGCCTATGACAGAAAATTGTGCAGATCCACGTTTTATTACCACCACGGTACCTTCATATATTCGGTATTTTGATGATTTTAGCTACATTATAAACAGATTTTTTTCTTTCAAGTTTCGCATTTGAATATTGTAATAGCTTGTGACAAAAGTTGCCTATGCAGGTTCACGTCGTCGTATAAACTCTAATATACGGCTACATTAGGTATTGCCAAGATATTAACAGAATTATTAACGGATTTCATTTTTTGAAAATTGTTAAATTTGTACCAAATGGTGGAGGGTATTCAAAGTTCGGCCTGGCCGAACTTTCAGCTATTTTACTTGTTTTTTTCACGGATTTGTCTAAAAATTGGTATTTGTAGTTCAGAATGGGTTCTAGCTCCGGTGGAAGAACATTAAATATTTAGGTCCACGTTTTCCTTTAGCGCACTTATAACGATACCCACCGATACTCGGTATTTTGATAATCCTAGTCACATTTACCCATGAAATTATTTCAAATTTGGTATATATGAAGATTTGGTAGATGACAATCCTTGAGTTATATAATTTTCTATGGAGGTTCGCGTTTTAGTATGGCCTACATACAACGCCCTCACCCACTTTATGGTGTTTTTTTTGGAAAGTTTAACAGTATTATGCGAACGGCCTTACTGGTATTTGTAGTTTAAAGTGGAATACGTTTTAATGCAGAAACTTTTTTCAAAGTTGGCCTACCCTCTCTTCATTGTACCATGGATGTACCCATTGTGCAATGAATACAAGGTAGGCTAACTTTGAAAAATCACAAGTATAGAGGTCTACCTGTTTGGCTTGTAATGTCAGAATTAGTATCAAAACAATAAAAAATCTAACAACTTGTTGCTTTTTTTTTTTGAATAAATAATTTCAAACCGCGAAAAATGAATGAAAGGTCAAAATTTCTTTTCAAAATTATGTTCTATATATTTCTTATGGTTTATTTCGCAACAAAAACTGTAGATTTTGTCGATAAGCATTTTGAAAACACCCGAATTTGAATATTTTCTGAACAATTTTTTATTATTGAAAAGAAGACACACACCTAAGCAAATGAAGTTGCCCAACATACCAAAATGGCTTGAGAATAATATTACAATAAGCTTACACAACATACCAAAATGGCTTGAGAATAATATTACAATAAGCTTATGAACATAAGCCTTAAGCTTGAGAAAATCTTGAGAAAACATTGAAAAATGTTTGTGTAACAAGTATAGAATAATCGAAACGGAACCCTTATTTATAAGCTTATACTTGAAATTGTAGAATAAGCTTACAAAAATAATATTATAATAAGCTTATTTTTGTAATAGTATAAAATATTATTTTTTTAATCATTTTTCACATTTTTTTTCTTGACGGACATCCCAGTAGTCACTGCCTCATGTGGCCTTGATACCCTGACGCTTTCTTCTCCCTTATTGGAACTTTTGCATCTCTTCCACTAAGACTACACATCTATTGAATTCCTGCAACTTTTTTGATGCTTCCAATCTGAAATGGGATTGGAATAATTTATGTGAAAGATTCCCGGATTTATTATTCATCCATACCTTATGGGTTCGGTTCAGAAATGGGTCCTAAATTCGGGTGATTTTGTTTTTTGCCAAAGAAAATAATTTCTTGCTGACAATTTTCACAAAAAATCCAAAGTAATTTGTCAACAAAGGACAGATTTGAGAAATGTTTGTGGAATATAAGTGTTTCTCAAGCATTGTTGAAAAATTATATTTTTATAATATTGTTCTCAAGCTGTATTGTATTTTTGGTATGTTGGGTGACATATTAAGCCAGAAAAATAAAAAAATTTAAATCATATGGTAGTTCTGCCCTACCTTGAATTCATTGTACCATGGATGTACCCTACAAAAAAGTTCTAACATAAACATGGCATTATACATTGCGCCCTAATAAACCTCGCAACTAGTCCCTAACTAGTACCGTAAACACAAGGGTTGTTGATTGTTGCCCTTTAATATAACTCTCTCCAATTTCTTGCTGTTAAAACATATAGTTGTTTGTTCTCATCTTTTTTACCTTATCTCACTCACTTGCTATGCTCTTCAAACAAAAATTACCACTCTCTGAGAGTGTATTAATGCACACCAAAAGCCGGCAATTGTTAAAAAAAGAAACGTTTCTTAACCAAAATCCACAAATTGTTGTTAATTAAATATTACCACAGATACAAATGGGTCATACATCTCACAGCTCACACGAAAAATAGGTCTCTTGGTCTTGCTGATAGCAATGAAAGAATTTGGCTGGTTTTGTGTACCTACATTGTTCTTGTTCCACAATACCTACATCAAGAAGACGAAATAAAAACTCTGGCGAGATACGTACGACGGACGTGCAGCAGCAAATACATTCGATAAATGTTGGTGACAACCGCAACGGCTACGACGGCGACGGCGGCGAGATACATTTGGTATTTACAAAAAAAATTATTTTAAAAATTCTTAAAATATGAGCATTGGAATCAGTTGCCTGCGGTACGTCAGCTGAGCGAGAAGAGACGAGAATTTTGGTTTTAAGAAGCGAGTGTTTCGGACAAATCGTCTTTGTTTCAGATATAATAAAACAAAAAAACATTAAAAAGTGAAATAAAAATAAATTTGTTCACAACGCATTCAATTTTTTGATATAAAACAAAAGAATAAAAAATAAAAAAATTGGTCCACATCAAAAAAAAAAAAAAAAAAAAAAAAAAAAAATAGAACACCAGATTCCCATAAGCACGTGAATGTGAATGATTGAAAACAACAATAACAACATATGTAGCTATTTTGATATTTAAACAAACGCATTAATTAATCTAAACAAAACCCAATGAACTATGAACACAAGTTATCGCCAAGCCATCGGGTCTGACGAAATGCTGATATTGGCTTCAAAGTGAATGAATTGCTGTTTATAGGCGACACCCATACAACCACCCGGCTTAATAGGAGGTAGAAAAACGTACTCTAGGCCAGATAACATAACATAGTGCGAAATTGACAAGTTACTAGTCAAAAACGATTTAAAGAAAGAAAACACCAACAACTGTAAACTCCATATACAGATTACTTACACCCCACACAGAGAAGGGAAGAAAGGAAGAGAGAGAGACAGAGAGCAGAGGAAATAAAACAAACAACCCACCACCACCACGGCCACAATATAAACCAGGCATGTTCATTGCTGGGCGTTCTTGTAATAACAAATGACAAGTGCTCTCTCTCTTCATTTATGGTTGCAATTGTCCAGAGAGTCTCCCATCAATGCCAACTCTGTTATTGTGGGCATCACTGACATAAACAAACGTTTCCCATTGACAAAGAGCATAGCCCAGCAATTTAACATAACAAGAGAGAAAACGGGTGTGAGAGAAAGAGGGAGACGTACAAACAGACCCAGCCGTTGTTGTAAACAGTACTTGTAGGTCTGTCAAAGGTTTTAATTCATTCATCTTCAGTTACTGCTGCTGCTGCAACACAACACAAAGAAGTTACCCCTTTTTTCTCTTCCAACCCAACATCTCATCTCATCATGGGCTACGATGAGGTCCTCACCCATCTGGGCGATTTCGGACGATATCAGAAAATTATCTATTTTCTAATCTGTCTAACATCCATCACCTGTGCCTTTCACAAGTTGGCAGGGGTCTTCCTCTTGGCCAAACCCGATTTCCGTTGCGTACTGCCGTTTGAAAATGCCAGCGATGTCCAGTACAACGACTTGCCGCCCGACCAATGGCATTTGGCCTATCCCAAGGACTTGTTGGGTGTGAAATATGAAACATGTTCGTATTATGATATCAACTATACCGAGGAATATCTAAAGGGCGGCGAAGCCTATACGGCCATTGGCACCACCCAGTGCTCGCATTATGTTTACGACAAGACGAAATATCTCAACAGTGCTGTGACCGAGTGGGACATGGTGTGCAGCCGTAACTTCCTGCGAGCAACTAGTGATGCCCTGTTTATGTTGGGCGTTTTGGTGGGCAGCATTGTCTTTGGCCAGCTGTCGGATAAATATGGCCGTAAGCCAATATTTTTTGCCTCATTGGTCATACAGGTGGTGTTTGGAGTACTGGCTGGTGTGGCGCCCGAATATCTGACCTACACCACCTCACGTTTCATAATAGGGGCCACCACCTCGGGTGTGTTTCTGGTGGCCTATGTCATTGCCATGGAAATGGTGGGTCCGAGTATGCGTCTCTTTGCCGGGATTTTTGTGATGATGTTCTTCTCCGTGGGTTTCATGTTGACAGCGGCATTTGTGTATTTTGTTCATGACTGGCGTTGGCTGCAAATTGCCCTTACCCTACCGGGTTTGTTGTTTATGTGCTACTATTGGATCATACCGGAGTCGGCTCGTTGGTTGCTTTCGAAAAATCGCAAAGAGGCAGCAATTGCCAATATCCAAAAGGCCGCCCGTTTCAATAAGGTGGATATTTCGGCGGATATGCTCAATCAATTGTTGGACGACAATGCCAATGAACAAAAGAAACCGGAAACGGAAGCAGATGACACAAAACAACCCAGCGTTTGGGACCTTTTACGTTATCCCAATTTGAGGAGGAAAACCCTGTTGATTTTCTTCGATTGGTTTGTCAATAGTGGCACGTATTATGGTTTGTCCTGGAATACCAATGACTTGGGTTCAAATGCCCTTTTGAATTTCGTCATTTCTGGAGCTGTGGAAATTCCCGCCTATTTATTCTTGCTGTTTACCCTAAACAGATGGGGTCGCCGCACCATTCTGTGTGGCTGTATGTTGGTGGCCGGAGTGGGTTTGCTGATTACCATAGCCATACCCTCTAATATGAACTGGATGTTAATTACCTGTGCCATGATAGGCAAATTGGCCATTACAGCTTCGTATGGCACCATTTATATATTCTCTGCTGAACAATTCCCCACTGTGGTGAGAAATGTGGGTTTGGGCGCCGCCTCTATGGTGGCTCGCATTGGTGGAATTTTGGCGCCATTCTTTAATATGCTGGGAGAGATATGGAAACCCTTGCCGCTGATTATATTTGGGGCAATGGCTTTTGTGGGCGGCCTCCTCTCTCTGCTGCTACCCGAGACACACAACAAGCCAACGCTGGAGACCATAGCAGATGGCGAGGAATTTGGCAAAGCTACCAAGGCCCAACAATATATGCTCGAGGAGGGTAAAGAAATGAAGAATTTTGAAAAGGCCGAAACATTGCCGCTGAACGCTGTGACAACAACCACCAGCAAGTCGGAAGAGGCGGCCAATTCGGACAATAATCATCATCAGCAGCAGCAGCAAAAAGAACAACCAAATGAAAAATATTAAATATTTTAGTTTAAATATTATTATATAAAAACAAAAAAACAAAAACTTTTAGTTAAGTAGTACTTAATTTAGCTGAGCTTTTTTATGCAAGCATTTCTTATGAATTTGTTTAAGTTTTACCATTTATTGACACAGTATAACCTCTAAAGGGGGAATGTTTATTTTTTATGGAAATTTAATGCTTTTTGAACATTTTTGCAAATCTGTGTAGAAAAAAGTATTTCAATATTATTTGTATTATTATTACTGCATTTAATACAAGCTTTCAATATTAAGCCTTTATTGAAAAAAAAAAAAAAAAATAAACCAAATAAATATTTATTTCATTTTTTTTGTTATTAATCGCTTAACAAAAGTCTACGTGTTTTAAGCCAACACAAGTTGATGGTACGGTGGGTGTCAAAATAAATCCAATACGATTTTCGCCTCTTAACAAAGGCCTTCAAACACTTGTTTCTACCAATTTTTTTTATCAGAAAATAGTTCAAAGACATTAAGAAATTACTTCAATTTAAAATTTATTGTTCTGTCTTTGTTCGACATGTAAACTAGAATGACATGGACATAATGGAAGTGAATCTTATCAGCTCACAGTTTGTCAAGTTTACATGCTGCAATTAAAGCCAAGTGTTTTAGAGGGCAATAATTTTATTTTTATCTACTTTCCAGCGCAAGCAAACTTTGTCTGCAATCAGAAAAAGCATGCTTTTCTAGGAACAAGAAACATGAAATAAAAGATACTTTTCTTTTTAAGAGGAATTGCCGATCACTTAATGCATTTCAAAGGGGACAAATTAATTACTGTAGAGCAATGAAGTTGTATCTTTAGGCACATGCCGTGCCGTCGAACTTCAGCTGTTGATTTCGTAGTACTTAGCTTGAACCCTTAACTTCTTAAGGTTCAGCTACCATGGATATACCCAGAAAAGCATTTAGAGACCAGAAAAATTTAGAGGCTAGAAAAAACCTAAATTCCATACAAAAATGTCAGAATAGTAAGCATTTCGGGGGGTATCGCAGTCTGGTATTTGTGGCGCCCAACATGTCTACTGCATTAGAATATCTCTTTCAACGTAAAACAACATCTCTAGTCCTATATTCTTGTTTAGGTTAGAACCCTGGATCTTCCTTGAATCTTACATAGCGCTGGCGCCCAACAAATTATACTTCTTCTCTAGACAGGCTACTGCATAAGGCTTGGAACTGTGTGCGGTGGCGCCCAACATGTCTACTTCATACGGATAACTCTTTCAACGTAAAACAGCGTATCGAGTCTTATATTCTTGTTTAGATTAGAATCCTGGATCTTCCTTGAATCTTTTATAGCACTGGCGCCCAACATGTAATACTCCTTCTCTAGTCAGGCTGCTGCATTCGGCTTAGAATGGTGTGCAATAAACTACGCAGGCGTACAAAAATCCCTCTATACTTCGATAATTCTTCCATTGTAATTTTGATTCTTTAGTCTGTCATAGGGTCCTTGATCTCTTGTCTGCAATGCACTCCAATGGCGCCCAACATGTCCAGTTTATTCAGACGAATCCTCCTTGTCCCTCATTTTTGTTTAGATTGTATTCACTAATCTGACACTTTTACTAGGACGCCCAAAAATTCTCTTCAGCTGGTATTCGCCCAACGAATCTCGTTTACACAGACAACTATTCTAAAGGTGAGAACACATAAAACGCCTTAAAGGTGGGAATACATAAAGCGCTTATTTGGCTGGCTTCTTCGGATGTGAACAAAGGAGCCTCGGGCCAAAATCGAACTAAGTCAACCTAAAACTTCTTTGTTCCTTTACGAAGAAGCCAGCCGATGTCTTAAGCCAGTAAAGAACGGGTTTTATGTTCAAAAATCGTTTCAGGTATTCTCACCTTTATGTTTAAGAACTTCTCTAGTCCCCTATTACTCTTGCCTAATACTTCCCTAGTTTTTTATAACATCCATTTGGCTATAGAGGGTATATATCATTTGATGCCTCATCAAAATAACGGATTTAGACCCTACGTCTCTTTGGACCAAATTCGTTTCAGGACATTTGGAGTCGATCTAGCGTTGTCTTTCCGTCCGTCTGACAGGCTGGTACAACGTATTATTATTATTATCAAACTTAGATCGAGTTCGGAGATTCGCAATATCGGTCCACTCCTTCTGGTAACTCTCGAAATTGAAATTTTTTAAAAAATATATGTTTTGGCACAGAAAGAGAAAGGATATTGCGATAATGCTCAAACTTTGCAGATCTTAATATTTGCATCAGTGCTAGGTCAGGTGCTACAATGGACAGTGTCGGTCTACTCCATTAGATACCTACCCCACAAAGGGTCAAGATTTTAAATAACCACGAAGCTCGAAAAACGCAAAGTGATCTCCCGATTCTTTTGAATTTCATACATCCCAATACTTGAACTTAAGCAAGATCTGGTGTGAAGATGGTAGATATCGAACCACTCCTTCTAGTACCTCCCCCACAAAGGGTTAAAATTTGGAATAACCATTAGGCACAAGGCGAAATGAACATTCGTTTACTTTTAAACTCGGCACATTCTAATACTTCTATCAACACAAGACGTGTTGTAAAGATGGACAATATCGGACCACTCCTTCTGGTACCAAGCCCCCCACCAAAAGGGTCAAAATTTTAAATAGTTATAACTCTCATAAAACGCAAACATTTCGAAATATTATGAAATATCTAATTTAGTGTGAAGCAAGCGGTCAATATAAAATCCAAATCTGATAGGTTTTAATATTTTTATCAGGCTCATGTCAGATACGAAATGGAAAATATAGGCCCACCCCTTCGGAACCTCTTCTATGAAGCACCAACAGTTTGAATAATCATAACGCAAGTGTAAACGAGAATCGAATCCAATCTCCCTCTTCGATTGTCAATTAAATTCTGGATCCTGTTCGTAGGATCAATATTTTTAATAATGAGAACAGAATTCAATGTCCTTCTTTCAATTCTATTGTGGATTCTGCTCGGATGATAAATTTTTAAATGAGAAAAGAGTTCAATCTCCTCTTCGATTGTCAACTCTATTCTCTGTTCGGCTCGACTGGAGCAATGTTAAGTGAGAAAGGAATACAACCGTTTCGCTTGGCTGTAGATTCAATTCTAGTTTTTATTTAAAAATATGTTCCTTAAGTGCTACTGAAACTAATCTAACTTAAATAAGTCGCAGCCGCACACTTATTCTTATATATTCTAATATTGAATGGAGAACATTGCAAGGCTGTTTGTCATTTCATTCAAGTGGTCTTGTATATCTACCGAGCCCATCGATATCACATTATCGTAGGCGTCAGCGCCCAAGATCACCAAATTGCTCACAGGTGATATTTTATGGCGGATGGGAAATATGTAATTTTAGAATATTTATTGTTTATTGCTAGGGTATCCCAGCGTCCCAACCGCACTCAAAAGTATGTACTCAAAGTATTTTGTACAGCAAGTCAAAATATATTTAAATAACCGAACATTGGCTCAGGGTATACAGCTGTCGGCAATACCGACTGATTTCATTTAACTTGTTTCTTGCTGCTTTCAGTGCTTGAGCACCTATTTTTCTGTAGGCAATTACTCTACTGTGGCGCCCAACATGTCTAGTTTACACAGACTACTTCCCTAGTCCCAATTTGTCCGTGGCGCCCAACTTGTCCCATTTATTCTGGCAATTCTTAAAGAACTACTTTGCACCTCTACGAAGTAGTTATGTATTCTCACCTAAATTTCTAAGAATTTCCCTAGTCCCCTATTCCTGTTAGCCTACTCCTTACCTCTTTTTACCTGTATGCAATTACTCTACCGTGGCGCCCAACATGTCTAGTTTACACAGACTACTTCCCTAGTCCCTTATTCTTGTAGGGATTGTTGCCGTTGATCTTCCTGAATTGCACTCGGCCCCAATATGTTCGTGGCGCCCAACATGTCTCATTTATTTTGGCAACTCTTAAAGAACTACTTTGCACCGTATGCATGTCGTATACGACAAAAATACTAGTCGTCCCACCCCATTATATCACTTCACTTAATATTGTAGTTAAATTGAATGTATATGTCAATTCATAATCGAATCGCATAATAAAGATAAACCCCAAATCATGTCATTATCAATGAGTTACGAGAGCTAACCAGAAATCAACACTCACCAACAGAGGTAAAACAAAAAGCGCGCTAAACTATTTTCGAATGATACTAATCGTTTGGAGATATTTTAACAAAATCTCCAACCAAATAGTGGTTGTTTTATCGCATGATCTTTCCAATGGATACACGTGCGTTTCAAATTGTTGGTAAATTTGGAAGTTTCATATGTACATACACACACACACACACATACTACATACATACAAATGTAGATAAATTCGGTGGGGTTGTGTTTTTGCATGGGATCGCTACATACCAACATAAATACACCAACAAACAAGTCGTATGATTTTTCATTTGTTTTTTTTTTATTCTCTCACCCTCTCTGTTTGAAAAATGTAATATTCTCCCTTGGTTCACTGTTATTTTCGAGGAAGAGACATATAAAATTTCTCAAATAAATGATGTTCTGAAAAGAGAAAAAGGTAGAGAGAGAGAGCGCAATTTTTTTTTGGTAGAATGTACAATTGAGAGAAAAACTAACATTTGGTCGGTTCAGTGGGCCCGAATAACAACCATAATAAATCAGTTGATCGTAAGCTCTTTACACAGTCGGTGGCTAGTTTTAACGGTGCGGCGTTTACACCATCTAAGTAATAACACCAAGTTTTTTTTTTTGTTTCTAAACTGATAACAAGTAAATAGAACTACTACTGTGTGGTTCAGTAGCATTGCAACTTGTGTTTTTTTAAACTCGGTCTACTCTTGTTTCTGTGGTCATTCACCTATGCATTTAGCCTGAAAAATAGTGCAAAGAAGATAAAAAAAGTGGGGGACAGTGAGCAAAATAATCTTAGACATTGTTACGTATAAAATTCATTTCTCCCCAAGATTCACGGTCATTTGTGGATCAAGGCTACTACGCCAGCCAAACATTGTGTGTTCGGTTGTTTTTTTTTTTGTTATTGTTGTTGTGTGAAAAGTTTGTTGCCGAAATCGTAAAATGTGTTCATTTCTACCACGTCATAGGTAGCCAGCCAACCAGCCAGCCACCAATAGAGTGCGGTTCTACCAAAAACTCGTCATTAACGTCAGCGTCAACGTTTTTGATGAATTAACATGAGTTGTTGGGCCGGCAAACATTGTTGCCGGGAGGAAATTCAATGGAAATTTGTAGCCGTAAAAGGAAAAAAAGAAGAAGAACTAACTGGAAGTCATGTTTTTTTGCTGCTTGTGAATAAGAGTAGCGAACTTAACAAGAAAAATAAATGTATTTTAGAAAACATGTCTAGATTTAGATCTCCTGTGGTGCGTAACGCCGCTTGGCTTGGTAACGCGTTTATATTTTAGTTACTATGTTTGCAACGCGCTGTTCATTTGAAACCTCTTGAAGTCTGAACAAGTCGATTTCGCGATAAACATCTGCTGATATAGTTCATTGCTGTCTAGAACATATGTTTGTGAATATAATTCTATTATTGTTAAAATCGGTGCCACCCGGTCTAGAACTGTAGTGGAATTCTCTAACTCATTTTTTGAGTTACCGACAAAAGTCAGGGAACTTAAAATGCATATAACTTCGGTAATTAGCTAATTTTTTTCGGTAAATTAGCGACGAAATCAAAGTAGTCGTTAAGACCTACCGATAGGTACCAATGTTGTGAACTTTAACTTATTTTTTATATCAACAATTTTGATTTTGATGTTACCGATTTTTGTCGGTAACTCAAATAATGACTAAGAGAATCCCACTACTGATATTGTAAACAAGGGCCCATATTGGGCATAGCTAGGCAGAAGTTTTAACTATTTTGTGTAAAGTAAGGATACTAAAACCCTTTTTCGACTGGCTTAAAACATCAGCCGGATTCTTCGAGCCAAAATCGAACTAAGTCAACCTGAAACTCCTTTATTCCTTTACGAAGAAACCAGCCGATGACTTGAGCCAGTCAAAAAAGGTTTTAAGGTGAGAATACGTAAAGCGCTTATCTGGCTGGCTTAAGTCATCGACTGGCTTCTTCAGAAATGAACAAAGGAGCCTAGGGCCAAAATCGGACTAAGTCAACCTAAAACTCCTTTGTTCATCTACGAAGAAGCCTAGGGCCAAAATCGAACTAAATCAACCTAAACCTCCTTTGTTCATCTACGAAGAAGCCAGCCCATGACTTAAGCCCGCCAAATAAGCGCTTTATGTATTCCCACCCTTAATGTACTCTCAGCTTAAATGGTAATTTCAAAATCCCTGTGAAAACTAAATGAATATAAATTATGTGGTTTAATTCCAGAAATATATAACAGTGTGACTCAGCATTTTTTGCATGCGCGTTATCAATTCTGGAAAATATATTTTTTTGGAGTGATGAATCAAGTTATAGCTGTCTTGGGTTTGGAGGATTAAATGCCCTAAAAGCTGAGCGTTTGACTTATCGCTCCTAAAAGAATAATTATATTTTTCTATGTTTTTATTCGGTAATCAAAATATTTAATGAAAAGAAATACTGACATATTTTATAAAAACCTCACGATATTTTATATATTCAGACAAGGTATATGAAAAACTTGAAATATGGGATCAACTGCAATAACAGCATCAGCTGCCATTGTAATGGAAGAATTATTGGACGCTTCGATAGAAAAACTGTCAATTAAGCCGAATTCAATGAGGAAATACGAAAATGAGATACACTGGTGGCCAAAACTAAAGCAACTGAAATTACAAGGAGTATGAATGCCATGTAACTTTTTTAAAAATTAAGAAAATGAGAACGTTTTTCTAGTTTTAAATTAGGCACTTTATTCACCTTATAAAAACTTAAAACAAAAAAACCAAAATTCATTTTTATATAAAAAATGAAAACAAGCTAGAAAATGATTTCCGAGAAATATTTCATAAATATTTCTGCGATTTTTCGTATACTAAGTCGGTTTTATGCAACTGGATCTGTAGTAACAGTTATAGCGGATGAAGGTCGTGAAAAACTTCAGCCCGCACTGATCAACAAATTGTGAGAAAAATAAAAAAACAACTATTTAAGAGTTCAATTGAATTGATGAGAGAGTTATCATTGGACATAAGCTCGAGATCAGTACGTTGACGAGTAGTGTCAGCTGGTCTGCATGCCCGTAAACCATCAAAAAAACCA
The DNA here is from genome assembly GCF_030504385.1 of Musca domestica. Lineage (NCBI taxonomy): Eukaryota > Metazoa > Arthropoda > Insecta > Diptera > Muscidae > Musca > Musca domestica. The sequence continues at coordinate 2,532,490 of NW_026712312.1, forward strand.
TTTATATCAAAAAAAAAAATCGGAAAGCATTTCGAAAACGATAATATTAATTGGAATCCAGCTCAATGGAAAAACATTTTATTCTGGGATTCGGTATTTTGATGATTTTAGCTACAATATTCATCGGAATTGTTTTAAATTTGGTATTTGAAGTTCGAAATGGATACTAAAGCCTAAGATAGAAAATTTTCTATGCAAACCCACGTCTTCATATAGCCCCCATATAACGGTACCTCCCGATATTCGGTATTTTGATGATTTTAGCTACATTGTTCACCGATTTCTTTTTTCAAGTTTCGCATTTGAATATTGTAATGGCTTATGACAAAAGTAACCTATGCAGGTCCATGTCGTCGTATAGACCCTAATATAACAGCTACATTCGTTTTTTTTTACGATTTTAACAGAATTTTTAATGGATCTTAGTGTTTTTGAGAATTGCCAATTCGTTCCAGTGGAAGGTATTTAAGCTTTTTTACTTGTTTCAATACAATCCTTCTCCAAGTGATATCATGCACTCTATAGCAAACTATAACTGTTCTAAAGCCAAATGTTGATAGGTGGTATGAGATAAATAAATTCTTTTGTTACGGGAGGGATCATATAATCGGATCCGCCAGGCTTTTGAGTTTCCCTTACTGGTTTTTTGCAAAAACTAATGAGTTTATTGTCAAATTGTTGTCAATAGAAGCCTTTTGGGCTGAACTTATGTGGGTCTTGCAAGAAATCGTACAAGAAACCGATGTGCTTTAGGATTTTTACTTAATTTGAATTAATACACATGCAAATTGTTTTATTTGTTGACGTTTGTTATTTTTTACAAACAATTATAAAAATCCCACATGAATTCGTTTAAATAAAAATAATAAAAAATACCACAGGAATTTAAAACCGCAGGTTTTTCCCTCCCAATATTTACTTGCACTTACCTTACAGATTGGTGGCTGCGAAATTTTAAACTTGACCTTGGACCATTATATTGCCATTGAATGATGGGGATTTTTTCTTTGTACATTAAAAATGTCCACACCAAATGTTATTCGTCTTTGTTCCAAAACAAAAGAACTTATATTTTTATTTTCACAGGTCTTATCTTCATGGACGGATGATTTATTCACGTAATTGTGTTAATCTCCTGAGGATTTTAGAAGAAGAAACAATCGTGAGATTATTCTTTGTTAAGCATTTTGTATTAATATTTAGACATTTGTGCAAAAATTTGTTTTCAAAGCCTAAAGGATTTGATATAATTTTTTCTTTGCCTAAATTATCAAAACGGCAGTTTATTTGTCCAGCAGTCATAATAAAGATAAGTGTTTAAAAGATAGCTAGAGATTATCAGTCGACTAAACTAATTCAAAAATCAAGAAAGTATTTCATTCAAAATCCAGTAGATTTAAGAAGTGAAAACAGTGGCTATCTTGGCGTACCAAGTAGATATGATAACTCAACTGGATTTTTAAATGCATTTAATGAGATTTTATAAAGACTAAAAATTCTTAATATCAAATTCCAGTCCATTCGGTTGAAAAGTGTGCCTGAAGATCTTAACAATTTTTCAAATCAAATAGGCATAAAACGATATTCACACTTCATATCAAAAAAAAGTCGATTGTGTCAAAATTCTGGAAAACCGCATAAAATATTAAATAAATATAATAATGTAACAATGAATTGGTTCCAAATATATGAAAATCATCCTAAATCCACATCACTAGGATTATCTCGTAACTAGGGGATAAGTTCGAAGAATATATAGTGTGTTACTTCTTGAAAATGAAGTTGTCATTAGACAATCGAATTTTGAAGTTTCTTATATAATTTTTGTCAGCCCGTGTCTGGATCGATAGTAAGAATTTGTGCGGATTAATTTTGCGGATTATATAACAAATTTTCGAAGTGACTTCACATTAACAATTCAATTCAACAATTTCTTCAGAATTACTGTCTTCATTATTCACTTTTTTCTTAGTTCTACAATCGTTGATTTAATCGTCGCAACTACAATGGCATAAATTCGAATCCGGATAAAAAAATACGCATAAAACTAGACCAGAGTGTATTGGGCGCCATACTAAAACATTGCTCATGTATCAAAGGAACGGTCTGAATGTTATTCAACAGCTTCATTCATCAACACCATTTTTTACAGTAGCTTAGAAAATGCCAACTGGAATTCGAAAATAAAATATTAAATTCAACAAGTGAAAAATCTGTTAGAGTAGAAATACATAAAGCACATATTTTTGGCTGGCTTAAGTCATCGGTTGGCTTTTTCGTAGAAGAACAAAGGAGTTTTAGGTTGACTCAGATCGATTTTGGCCCTAGGCTCCTTTGTTAATTTCGGAAGAAGCCAGCTGATGACTTAAATCAGCCAGATAAGCGCTTTATGTATTCCCACTTTCAGTTCGACCGGGGCGAACTATGAATACCTCCCATAATTTGGAAAAAATTTGGCAGTATTCAAAAAAAATCCGTTAAAAATTCTGTTAAAATCTTAAAAACACCGAATGTAGCCGTTATATTTGGGTGTATACGACGATGTGGACCTGCATAGGCAACTTCAGTCATAAGCCATTACAATATTCAAATGCTAAACTTGAAAAAAAGTAGGTGAATAATATAGCTAAAATCATAAAAACACCGAATATCGGGAGGTACCATTATATGGGGGCTATATGAAGGTGTTGACCTGCACGGAGAATTTTACGTCATAGGCTGTATTATCCATTACGAACTGCAAATACCAAAATGTTAAACATTTCTAGTGAATAATGTAGCTTAAATCACCAAAATACCGAATATCGGGAGGTACCGTTATATGAGCGCTATACGAAGACGTGAACCTGCACAGACAATTTTCTGTCATAGGCTGTAGTATCCATTACGAACTTCAAATACCAAAATGTTAAACATTTTCAGTGAATAATGTAGCTTAAATCACCAAAATACCGAAAATAGGGAGGTACCATTATATGGGGGCAATACCAAAACGTGGATCTGCACAGTTTCTGCCTTAGGCTGTAGTGTCCATTACGAACTTCAAATACCAAATTTAAAACAATTCCGGTGAATAATGTCGCTGAAATCACCAAAATACCGAAAATAGGGAGGTACAGTTATATGGGCCCTATACCTAAACCTGGACCTATATAGCCTATTTTCAATACCAAAAGTCCTGCAGATATAATATACATTTGAGGGAAATTTTATCAACCTACATCATTTCTTTCGGAAGCTAGAGTGATTTGCACAGACGGATGGACATCGGTAAATTGACGAAGAATTTTATGCTGAAATGAATTTTGTTGCACAGTTTAATCTTTGACCTAAGAAATTACACCCAGTTTTTATTGTTGTTGTAGCCAAAACAAAAACCAACCGTTTTCATAGGACGGCTAGAACTCAGGTAGTTTCAATTTCCGTTTACTCTATTAATTGGAACGCTTTTAATTGGAGTTTGGCCAGTAACTAGTTCAGACACTTTTCTTAGTGAATAATTCGATTCCACCAAGCCGTTACTGAACCATGGAAAAATGTTCGTCTATATTAGAAGACTAATGTCTTCTTCCCCACTTCTAATAGAAATCTACGTTAAAGGGTGTTACATACATGGAAGGGCTACTACGCATCTTCAACACAGGAATCTTTATAAAAATATTATATTTTGCAGACAGGAAATCTGCTGAGTTTTCCTGCAATTATGAACAAATACTAATTTTGTTTCACAGTGTAATCTTTGGCTTAAAAAAAACCACACAGAGTTATAATTGTTGTTGTTGTAGCAAACTCAACCGTTTTTATTGGCCGTCTAAAACTCAGGTAGTTTCAATATTCGTTTACTCCATTGATTGGGACGATTTTTTTGGAGTCTGGACAGTAAATAATTCAGCCTGTTTTCTTAATTAATAATTCGATTGAACCAAGCCGTTACTGAACCACGGAAAATTGTTCGTCTATATTAGAATACTAATGTCTTCTTCCCCACTTCCAATAAAAATCCATTTTTAAAGGTGTTCCATACATGGAAGGACTACTACGCATCTTTAACACAGAAATCTTTATAAAAATATTATGTTTTGTAGATAGGAAATCTGCTGAGTTTTCCTGAAATTATGAAAAAACTAATTTTGCTGCACAGTGTAATCTTTGGCTTAAAAAAACAACGCACAGTGTTATTGTTGTTGTTGTAGCAAATCCAAGCGTTTTTATAGTCCGTCTAAAACTCAGGTAGTTTAAATTTGCGTTTACTCTATCAATTGGAACTCTTTTTATTGGAGTTTGGCCAGTAACTAGTTCAGCCACTTTTCTTAGTGAATAATTCGTTTGAACCAAGTCGTTACTGAATCACACAAAATTATTCGTCTAATCAAAAAACTACCCAGATGTATTTAATATAAAAATGACTTCGAATATGAAACCTTCTTCAAAACGAAGCCCTTTAATAGATGTTCCATACATGGAAGGGCTACTCTACACATCTTCAATACAGGAAACTTTATAAAGAGAAAAAAACGTTGTTGACAGGAGAATTTAGATATAATGTATTCAAGAACTGTATGGTAGCGAACCGCATTATCAGTTAAAATTGTAATCCCTATCAGCTCAACGGAAGTCCTGAAAAAATGTAAGATTTAAAAAAATCTGTTGAGTCTTTTTAAATGTCATACTTTTTCCACAACTTCTATAGATTTAAAACCTTCGGAAGAGATTCCCAAATTCACTGTCTTCACGCTATTTACAGGCACCTAATTTCCCAAATCCTTGAATTAAAAATTTCCATATCAAATGGCCAGATCGAAAATTATTTAAAACTAACCAAATTTCTTTTCTTTGCAGGTTAGTGTAGCTTGGCCGCGAGAACAAATCAACAACATTCTCACAAATCACACCAACCATTTGGCCTGAGTGAGCAGCAAGGAAAACTCATCAGTCCACTCACAAACACATGCACACACGTTCGCAAACTCATTGAAAAAAAAACGAAAAATCTGCGCATGAGTTTTCCTTTAATCGCGCTCGTGTTCAGTTCAGTTGTCGGGGACGCCTTCAAGAGTTTTGTATGATTTGTTGGATTTGCTGGCAACAAGTTTGGACTTCAAATTCGAAAAACATTCAACAATTGGATTGCCTAACCGGTTGTCTAACGGAAAAGAAGCAGAAGGCAACAACAACAAAAAATACAACAGCTGCTGGAGTGCAACAGTCAACATCATAATCGCCATCATCAATTGGAATTGAATGGAATAAACTAAATGAAGTTTGGCCGTTTCTAAAAGTCCTAATAATTGAAAACCAAATTTGAAAAACACCTGTCCCACACACACCCACACACACACGCACATACTCACAGTGTAACGCAACGTCATCATCACTGGGTCACCATGGGTTACGATGATGTCATAAAATATCTGGGCGATTTTGGCCGATATCAAAAACAAATTTATTTCCTTTTGTGTTTGCCCGCCATATCGTGTGCCTTTCACAAGTTGGCCGGTGTATTTCTCCTGGCCCGTCCAGATTTTCGTTGTGTCCTGCCATTTGAAAATGACAGCGAAAATCAGACACGTTTTGAGAATTTCAATAAAACCCTATGGAGTTTGGCCTATCCGTATGACCAGATTACGGATACCTATCAGGTGTGTGAATATTACGATGTGGACTACAATGATGGCTATTTGAATGGGAACAGCATTGCGGCTCCTGCGACCAATGAAACAAAAAGCTGTGAACATTTTGTCTATGACCAGAGTGTGTACAAGAGCAGTGCCGTGACGGAATGGAATATGGTATGCAGTCGCCAGTTGCTGAGTGCCACCAGTGATTCCTTGTTCATGGTGGGCGTGCTGTTGGGTAGTATTGTGTTTGGCCAGCTATCGGATAGATATGGCCGTAAACCCATATTCTTTGCCTCGTTGGTGATCCAGGTGGTGTTTGGTGTCCTGGCTGGTGTGGCCCCGGAATATTTTACCTACACCATATCGCGTATGATTGTGGGAGCCACCACCTCGGGCGTGTTCTTGGTTGCCTATGTCATTGCCATGGAAATGGTGGGTTCATCCTATCGTCTCTTTGCCGGTGTGGCTTGTCAAATGTTCTTCTCGGTGGGCTTTATGTTGACGGCCGGTTTTGCCTATTTCATTCGAGACTGGAGATGGTTACAAATCGCCCTAACCCTGCCGGGTCTGTTGTTTATGTGTTACCACTGGATCATACCCGAATCGGCCAGATGGCTATTATCCAAGGGACGCAAGGATGAGGCCATTGTGGTCATTGAAAAGGCAGCCCAGGTGAATAATGTAACCATACCCCAAGAGGTCTATGAAAATCTCATTGACGAATCGGCGGAAAAGAAAAATGACTCGGAAGCCAATAAATCGGAAAAGGCAGCAGCGGCTAGTGTTTTCGATTTGTTGCGCTATCCCAATTTGAGACGTAAGACGTTGATCATTTTCTTTGATTGGTTTGTCAACAGTGGGGTGTACTATGGTCTTTCTTGGAATACCAACAATTTGGGGGGCAATGTCCTGCTGAATTTCATGATCTCCGGTGCTGTGGAAATTCCTGCTTATATTCTGCTGCTGCTTACCCTAAATCGTTGGGGTCGTCGCACAATTCTGTGTGGTTGCATGTTGGTGGCCGGTGTGGCCCTGTTGCTGACAATCATTGTGCCGGCCTCTTTAAATTGGCTCATCATTCTATTTGCCATGATTGGTAAATTGGCCATTACAGCTTCGTATGGTACCATTTATATATTCTCGGCCGAACAATTCCCCACTGTGGTGAGAAATGTGGGTTTGGGTGCCGCCTCAATGGTGGCACGTATTGGTGGCATTTTGGCGCCCTATCTCAATTTGCTGGGCCAAATATGGCGACCATTGCCTTTGATAATTTGTGGTGCCTTGGCCTTTTTAGGTGGCCTCCTATCGTTAATGCTTCCCGAAACCCTGAACAAGCCAATGCCAGAGACAATAGAAGATGGCGAACGGTTTGGTAAGCGACGCAATGCAAATGATCTCAGTGAGACTGGAGAGGAACTTACATCAATGGTACCCGGCGGACAGCAGGCAAATGGCAAAGCCAAATGATGAACTGAAGCGATGGTGGCGGCTAAAAGTGAAAACGAAAAATTGAACTTAATTGTGTTGTAAAATGTACTTATAAGAACAATTTTTTAAATATGTCATATGCATATTAGGGTGTCCTGAAGTAAAAGTGAAAAAATTTAATTTGAAAAATGTGTTTTGGTTTCGGATGATTTAAAAAAATATGTATATTTTAAATCATTTAAAACATTTTTAAAAATTCAAATCAATTTGATTTTTAATTTCTTAACAATTTTTAAAAATTTAAATTGTTAAAAATTGTTATAAATTTTAATTTTTAAAAATTGTTAACAAAAATTAAAATTTTTAACAATTTTCAAAAATTAAAATTTTTAATAACTAAAATTTTTAACAATTTTTAAAAATTAAAATTTTTAAACATTTTTAAAAACTAAAATTTTTAAAAATTGTTAACAAAAATTAAAATTTTTAACAATTTTCAAAAATTAAAATTTTTAACAATTTTCAAAAAATAAAATTTTTAACAATTAAAATTTTTAACAATTTTTAAAAATTAAAATTTTTAAAAACTACAATTTTTAACAATTTTTAAAAACTAAAATTTTTAACAATTTTTTAAAAATTAAAATTTTTACGAAAAAATCTGCCGTTAATTATTCAGGACACCCAAAAATATATATATCAAACCACTATAATATTCTCCTAGTATTAAATATACATTTTTATACTGTAATTTTTTAGCAGAAAATTTTAGAAAGACAATGTCAATTTCGAGAGATGTTAACCATATCAAAGACAATCCACGAATTTATTTAAAATTGTATTTGTTTAAATTATTTATGTTCTCGATTAATTAATTTCAACTAGACTCATTGTATTCAATTTACACATATATGTATGTACATATATACAAACCTACATACATACATATATACTCAAAGTACATTGATAACCCACATTTAGATTCATTTTCTATCAACACAATAACCACATAGAATATAAATCACTATCTCAAAGTATTATGTAAAATATTAAAAAAAAAAACAATTCAACAAATGGGAAAATTTGTAAAGTTTGACATTATTTTTCATCAACATTTTCAGTGTTTATGTTCTAAAGAAATAAGACTCTTTTCTAATGGAATAAATAAATAAGGCATAGCTTAAAAATGGGATTATATGTATGGCATTTTTTCCTAACATATACGGTTGACTCCCAATTGGGTAGATTACTGGTTGGACATTTTTCTTAAAAAATCCACGAATATTGGTCTCTTAGTCCTTGAAAAAATATTTTAAAAAATCCTCGATTATCTGTCCCTTGGTCCCTGAAAAAATAATGAAATCCAAGAATAAAATATTAATATTTTTTTTTGAAATATTTTCGGTCTTTAAAAAAATATTTTTAAATACTTTAAAAAATATTTTTAAATATTTTTTAATATCTTTGGTTTTTCAAAAAAATATATATTTTTTAAAATCCACAATAATTGGTATCTTTGTCCTTGAAATTAAAAAAAAAAACACGATTATCAATCCATTGGTCCTTGAAAAATATTTTTTTTTAAATCACCGATTATTTGTCCTTTTGTTTATGAAAAAATGTTCTTAAAAATCCACGATTATTTGTCTCTTGGTTTATGATAATGTTTTTTTTTTTTTTTTTTTTTTGATTCACGATTATCGGTCCTTATTTTTTAAATACACGATTATTGGTCCGTTGAAAAATATTTTGTAAAAAAATCTACAATTATTTGTCCCTTGTTTTATGATTTTTTTAAATCCACGATTATTGATCCTTAAAAGTTCGCAATTATTGATCCCTTGAAAAAATATTTTTTTAAAATCCACGATTATCCCTCGGTCATTGAAAAAATATTTTTAAAAAATCCACGATTATTAGTCCCCTGTAAAATTTTTTTTAAAAAGTCCAACATTTCACGGTGTTTTGGTCCTTGAAAAAATATTTTTAAAAAATACACGATTATTGGGTTCATTGCTTCTTGAAAAAATATTTTTAAAAAATCCACGATTATAGGTCTCTTGGGTCTTAAAAATATTCTTAAGCGATTATTTGTCGTTTGGTCCTTGAAAAAAAATTTTAAATATTTTAAAAGATTTTTGGTCCTTGAAAAAAAATATATATTTTTAAATCCACGATAATTGGTCTCTTGGTCTTGAATTAAAAAAAAAAATTCCGGATTATTGGTCACTTGGTCCTTGAAAAAATGATTTTAAAAGCCACAATAATTGGTCTCTTGGTTCTTGAATTTTATGAAAAAAGTCCCCGATTATTGGTCTCTTTGTCCTTGAATTTTATAAAAAAAATCCCCAATTATTGGTCTCTTGGTCCTTGAATTTTATAAAAAAAAAATCCCCGATTATTGGTCCCTTGGTCTTTGAATTTTATAAAAAAAAATCCCCGATTATTGGTCCCTTCATCCTTTAAAAAAATATTTTTAAGAGATCCACGATTATTGATCCTTAAAAAAATATTTAAAAAAAATCCACAATTAATGGTCGCTGCAAAAATAATTTTAAGAAAACAACTATTTCTGGTCTCTTTGTCCTTCAAAAAATAATTTTTAGAAATCCACGATTATTGATCTTTTGGTACTTGAAAAATATTTTTATGAAAAAATCAGAGGTTATTGGTCCCTTGGTCCTTGAAAAGAAATCACTTTAAAGAAATCACTTTTAATGGTCTCATGGTCCTTGAAAACATTATTATTTTTAAAAAATCCACGACTATTAAACTGTATTGCAAAATTTTTTATATGTGTACCAAAAAAAAAATCGAAAATATTCCGTATTTTTTTTATAAAATTTTTCTCGGACTTTTTTCGAGTTGACGATTGAAATTAACAAAAAAAATCATTTTAGGAGAATGGTGTCAAAAGAAAAATTATTCTACACAAAATTTGACTAACAATTTCAGAATAAACCAACAGTTTTCATGAAAACTACATTAAAAATGTATGTACCAAAAGTGTTTGGTTTATTTACTATTAATTTAACACTTCTCCAATCCGCGTCAAAATCTCCCTTCATGCTTCATTTTTATTGTGGCTCTCTCAGCAAATGAAATTTTTATGCTCGCAAGGCATCAATTTTTGTTAAGAAAAAAACCTTGTTCATTTCTGAAACAATTAGCATTTTTTCCTAATTTCCTGCATATTTTCTTATAATTTTACTGCACCTGGCTATTGTGCAGTTGTGGAAAATTCTATGTTTTCTCAAAATATCCACCATAACTGGCGATTATTGTTCCAAGGACCGTTGGAAAATATTTTTAAATAGTTCAATTTTACTTGGTAATTGCTTATGTTTCTACACTACGTTACCGTTACCGTTACGTTCGATTAACTCTCATATAAAATTATATTCCATGTTCAGCCTGAAAGTATGCTATGTACATGTTGTAGTAGTGGTGTAGTTATAGTGTGTACATAAAAAAATTGTAATATTTTGCGGAACTACAGCCTGTTTTTGTAAGAGTATTTTTATATCCTCCTCGATTCTATGGAGGGTATATTAGCTTTGTCATTCTATTTGTTACTCCTCGAAATTTTCATGATAGACCCTACAAAGTGCATATATTCTGGATCAGCGTAAAACTCTAAAAGGATTTAAATACACGATTATTGATCTGTTGAAAAATATTTTGTAAAAAAATCTACAATTATTTGTCCCTTGGTTTATGATTTTTAAAAATCCACGATTATCCCTCGGTCATTGAAAGATATTTTTAAAAAATTCACGATTATTAGTCCCCTGTAATTTTTTTTTTTAAAATCCAAAATTTCACGGTGTTTTGGTCCTTCAAAAAATATTTTTAAAAAATACACGATTATTGGGTCCATTGCATCTTGAAAAAATATTTTTAAAAAATACACGATTATTGGGTCCATTGCTTCTTGAAGAAATATTTTTAAAAAATCCACGATTATAGGTCTCTTGGGTCTTAAAAATATTCTTAAGCGACTATTTGTCGTTTGGTCCTTGAAAAAAAAAAATTAAATATTTTAAAAGATTTTTGGTCCTTGAAAAAATATATATATTTTTAAATCCACGATAATTGGTCTCTTGGTCTTGAATTTTATAAAAAAAAATTTCGGATTATTGGTCCCTTGGTCCTTGAAAAAATGATTTTAAAAGCTCTTGGTTCTTGAATTTTATAAAAAAAAAAATCCTCCATCGAGTTGCCAATATCTTTTTAGCGATTGAGACTGTTCAATATTTCTTCTCCGGAGAGAAACATTCAAATCGATTCTATGGAGGGTATATTAGCTTTGTCATTCTATTTGTTACACCTCAAAATTTTCATGATAGACCCTACAAAGTGCATATATTCTGCATCAGCGTAAAACTCTAAAACGATTTAGCGATGTCCATCTTCATATCTGTCCATCTGTGGAAATAACTCAAGCTTCCGAAGTAATTGAAGTAGGTTGATAAAATATTTTGATGATTTTCGAGTCATTATTCACCGGAATTATTTCAAATTACGTATTTGGAGCTCGTAATGGTAACTACAGTCTGTGACAGAAAATTGTCTATGCAGGTCCAGGTCTTCGTATAGGCCCCACATACCAGTACCTCCCTATATTCGGTATTTTTACGAGTTTAGGTACAATACCTACCGAAATTGTTTGAGACGCGTATTTGAAGTTCGTAATGGATGCTATAGCCTATGGCAGAAAATTGTCTATGCTGGTTCAGGTCTTCGCACAGCTCCGATATAACGCTACCTCCCTATATACGATATTTTGATGATTTTAGCTACATTATTCACCGTTTATTTTAAGTTTCGAATTTGAATGTGGTAATGGCTTATGACAAACAATGCCCATGTAGGTCCACGTCGTATAGACATCAATATAACGGCTATATTCGGTATTTTTAAAATTTTTAACATAATTTTTAAGGATTTTATTTCCAAATTCGTTCCAAATGGTGAAGGGTATTCAAAGTTCGGCCCGGCCGAACTTACTGCTTTTTAACTGTTTTGTTGTTTGTCCTTGACATTTTTGAAAACAAAACAAAAAATCAAAAATTTTTCTCCTTCGAAATAATGAGTCAAAGAAATTCGGGGAATAAATTTGATATTCTCATTATTGGTGGTGGCCTATCTGGCCTGACCTCTGCCTTGAGAATTCATCAAAGGGATCCCAGTCTACACGTAGCATTGATGGAAGCCACTAATGTTATTGGTGGCCAGTTACGTTTCAATCATTTGGGAGAGTTGGGCGCCAAATGGATAACGGAGGATCAATATCATATTTATACTCTTCTGAAAGATTTGAATGTTTCTATCCGGAGAAGAAATATTGAACAGTCTCAATCGCTAAAAAGATATTGGCAACTCGATGGAGGAATATTTGCCGCATTAGCCAAATATGAACTGAAACGTTATATCGATGAATTGGAATTTATGTTGGAATATCGCGCAGGGGAATTGAAGAGGTAAGAATTTTAAGAAGAGATGGAGAATATTCAAATCGATTTCTATGTTCTAGATTCCAAAGCACCTCAATGCACTCTCACATATGTAGACGTTTATTTTTTCGAATGTGCCGCAAGTTTATGTTGAACTTGGTTCTCTTGATAAGTGGTTGTGAGGCCTGCGATATCGTTGTTAATGATTTTATCAATGTTTGTAGGACAAGTGGTGGCATTGACAGATTAATTAACCTGTAGGTATATGTGTGTGCTTTCATATCTGTAATGTAATGCGATTTCCCCATCCTCTTGCAGATTCATTGAAATACCAAATGGTTTATTGGAATTTTCCACTCAGGAGCTAATAACCAAAATGCTGGAGCACATGGAATATATTCATATCATTTATGGACACAAAGTATCGGAAATATTTCAATATCGCGAGCATGTAGAAGTCCTTGATTCTCAAAATATAAAATATACTGCCCAGACTATTATCCTTGCAATTCCCTGGCAACAAATACAAGAAATACAATTCCATCCCCCACTGCCGCTGGAGCTGCAACGGGCTCCACGCAATGAGAATAAAACAAAATATGTTCTAACCAGTTTCCTGGCCAGCTATAGAGAAGCATATTGGCAGAAGTCTGGTTATACGGGACAATATTTGTGGTTGGAACCTTTTTTGATGGCCCATCAATATCACAACAATACCATCTATGGCCATTATCTTCACGAAGAAGGTATTGAACCTTTGGTGAAATCATTGATATTACATAAATTGGCAGAGGCCTTTGGTGAGGAAATGCTGCTACCTTTGGAATATTCCCAGCATACATTCGAACTTCCGGCGCTGGATCATGCACCTCGAACTACACCCTGGAATCGTGTTATTTGGTCATCATCGGCTTCGGCTGGGACTTGTTATCGTGGCCTACTGGGGGGTGCCGTGCAAAGTGGTTATCGTGCCGCCATGAATGCCCTTTTGATTTGTCGTCCTCAATTGGTAACATGGCAAGATATTTCTGAAATACAGTGTTCGTTAAATTTACCTCTAAGAAAGCGAACTATTCTGAAACGTTGGCTTAGCAGTTGGAATCTATATAGTATTGCAACTAATGTAGTTTTCGTAAGTGGATTTATTTTAATTTTAAGATGTTGTTACAAAAAACATTAAAGCGGAATATTATTTCAATGGAAAAGTGGTTCTATGGGCTTGGTGTTCCCAGGAGAGAGCTTCTTTTAAAGCCTAACCAAACAAAATCTAACTTTAATTAACGTCTGGAATCTAGTATTCGATATTGAGCAAATTTCGATTGAATTTTAGTGGATGTATTTCGATGAAAGCCTTTTACCAGTATTATAAGAAAACCAGTAAAAAGCATCTAAGTTCGGCCGCGCCAAACTTTTAATGCCCTCCACCATTTGGAAGGAACTTGAAAATGTTCAAAATACTACGAAAAATACCGTTATACCTTTATACGGGGGCTATACGAAGACGTGTACCTGTACAAGTAATTTTTTGTCATAGGCCGTAGTACCCATTAAGATCTTTAAACACGAAATTTCAAACAATTCGGGTGAATATAGTCGCTAAAATCATTAAAATACGGAATTTCAGGAGTTACCGTTACCGTCTTAGAAATTTTACGCTGATCCAGAATATATGTAGGATTTATCATGAATATTTCGAGGAGTTACAAACGGAGTGACAAAGCTAATATACCCTCCATAGGGAGGGTATAAAAAGACGCGATAATGACGATATTCATACTTGTCCTAGGTGCAGCCAAAATATGCTTTGAAGTAAATCTTAATCGTTCCATAACGACAAAATTCTATTTTTTCATCAATTGCAGGGAAAATCCAGCAAATTATGAAAGTAGAATTAACAAGTAAAAAAGCAGTTCGCCCGGGCCGAAATTTTAATATCTCCCTACAATTTGAAAGGAATTGGAAAAAATTCCAAAAAAAAATTTCGTCGAAAGATACCGCCCAAAGGAAAATCGTTATAAGTAATTTTTGCATAAGTAATTTTGAAAATAAGATTAGGCCGTAGTACGATTTACGAACTTTAAATATAAAATTTGAAACAATTCCGGTCAAAAATGTCGCTAATATCATCAAAATACCAAATATCGCTTTTCATACAATTCCATTGGAAATTTGGCGAAAATTATCAAAATACTAAATATCGGGGCTATACCGATATCGATATTGTTGACCGATATAGCTCATCTTCGAACTTGACCTGCCTGTAGACAAAAGACTGATCTGTGATAAATTTTAGCTTCGCATCTTAATTCGTGATTATAACAGACGGATGGACGGTCGGATAGGGCTAAATCGTATTAGAATTTTACGCTGATTAAGAATATATACTTTGTTAGGTCTAAAATTATTGTTTCTATAAATTACAAACGGAATGTCGAACTTAATATATCCTCCATACTATGTATGGTGGGGGGTATAATAATAGGAGAAACATGTATAGGCGTTTTGAAAGTTTACATCGCAAAGTAAAAATGAAAAAGAGGGAAAATTTTCCCTCAGGAATTTTTATATAAATTAACCAGTAAAGAAAGTCGGGCAGGACCGACTTTATGATACCCTACAACACTTTGCTAATTAAGTAGAGCTCCTCATAACAATTGAAAGTGTTTATGGGAGAATTCAATCATACACGCTATGGTTATAATTATAAATAATTACAAAATATTAAAGTTCAAAGGACAAAATATGCCGAAGCATTTGTATCTTTTAAATTCGGACTTGTAGTGTTCATTGGTGCAAAATTAATTTGAAATCAGATAAAGATAAATATGGAAGCTATATATATTGGTAAAGATTTTTCTGAGCTGTATTTGATATATTTCCCTGAATATCGTTGTTACGGAGTGCATATTACGGCTGTGGGTAACAAATACAACAAATCGGATGAACAATATATATGGGAGCTATAGCTATATCTGCACCGATCTTCACCAAATTTGGCATACTAGCTTCTAGACTCAGTTCAGTCGTATGTGCCAAATTCCATCCCATTTGGGCCAATATTAAACGTTTGGTGCACAATAAAAGGTAAATCAGACGAAGTTATATATGAGAGATATATCCAAATCTGAACCGAT
The DNA here is from genome assembly GCF_030504385.1 of Musca domestica. Classification (NCBI taxonomy): domain Eukaryota; kingdom Metazoa; phylum Arthropoda; class Insecta; order Diptera; family Muscidae; genus Musca; species Musca domestica. The sequence continues at coordinate 2,548,129 of NW_026712312.1, forward strand.
CTCGATAAAATTTAGCAAATGTATTTCTGAGCTGTATTTGATATATTTCCCCAAATATTGTTGTTACAGAGTGCATATTACGGCTGCGGAGGTCAAACATAACAAATCGGATGAACAATATATATTGAAGCTATAGCTATATCTGAACCGATCTTCACCAAATTTGGCATACTTATTTTCAGACCTAATTTGGTTGTATGTGCAAAATTCCATACTATTCGGGCAGATATTACACGTTTGGTGCCCAATAAAAGGCAAATAGGCCGTAGTACCCATTAAGATCTTTAAACACGAAATTTCAAACAATTCGGGTGAATATAGTCGCTAAAATCATTAAAATACGGAATTTCAGGAGTTACCGTTACCGTCTTAGAAATTTTACGCTGATCCAGAATATATGTAGGATTTATCATGAATATTTCGAGGAGTTACAAACGGAGTGACAAAGCTAATATACCCTCCATAGGGAGGGTATAAAAAGACGCGATAATGACGATATTCATACTTGTCCTAGGTGCAGCCAAAATATGCTTTGAAGTAAATCTTAATCGTTCCATAACGACAAAATTCTATTTTTTCATCAATTGCAGGGAAAATCCAGCAAATTATGAAAGTAGAATTAACAAGTAAAAAAGCAGTTCGCCCGGGCCGAAATTTTAATATCTCCCTACAATTTGAAAGGAATTGGAAAAAATTCCAAAAAAAAATTTCGTCGAAAGATACCGCCCAAAGGAAAATCGTTATAAGTAATTTTTGCATAAGTAATTTTGAAAATAAGATTAGGCCGTAGTACGATTTACGAACTTTAAATATAAAATTTGAAACAATTCCGGTCAAAAATGTCGCTAATATCATCAAAATACCAAATATCGCTTTTCATACAATTCCATTGGAAATTTGGCGAAAATTATCAAAATACTAAATATCGGGGCTATACCGATATCGATATTGTTGACCGATATAGCTCATCTTCGAACTTGACCTGCCTGTAGACAAAAGACTGATCTGTGATAAATTTTAGCTTCGCATCTTAATTCGTGATTATAACAGACGGATGGACGGTCGGATAGGGCTAAATCGTATTAGAATTTTACGCTGATTAAGAATATATACTTTGTTAGGTCTAAAATTATTGTTTCTATAAATTACAAACGGAATGTCGAACTTAATATATCCTCCATACTATGTATGGTGGGGGGTATAATAATAGGAGAAACATGTATAGGCGTTTTGAAAGTTTACATCGCAAAGTAAAAATGAAAAAGAGGGAAAATTTTCCCTCAGGAATTTTTATATAAATTAACCAGTAAAGAAAGTCGGGCAGGACCGACTTTATGATACCCTACAACACTTTGCTAATTAAGTAGAGCTCCTCATAACAATTGAAAGTGTTTATGGGAGAATTCAATCATACACGCTATGGTTATAATTATAAATAATTACAAAATATTAAAGTTCAAAGGACAAAATATGCCGAAGCATTTGTATCTTTTAAATTCGGACTTGTAGTGTTCATTGGTGCAAAATTAATTTGAAATCAGATAAAGATAAATATGGAAGCTATATATATTGGTAAAGATTTTTCTGAGCTGTATTTGATATATTTCCCTGAATATCGTTGTTACGGAGTGCATATTACGGCTGTGGGTAACAAATACAACAAATCGGATGAACAATATATATGGGAGCTATAGCTATATCTGCACCGATCTTCACCAAATTTGGCATACTAGCTTCTAGACTCAGTTCAGTCGTATGTGCCAAATTCCATCCCATTTGGGCCAATATTAAACGTTTGGTGCACAATAAAAGGTAAATCAGACGAAGTTATATATGAGAGATATATCCAAATCTGAACCGATCTCGATAAAATTTAGCAAATGTATTTCTGAGCTGTATTTGATATATTTCCCCAAATATTGTTGTTACAGAGTGCATATTACGGCTGCGGAGGTCAAACATAACAAATCGGATGAACAATATATATTGAAGCTATAGCTATATCTGAACCGATCTTCACCAAATTTGGCATACTTATTTTCAGACCTAATTTGGTTGTATGTGCAAAATTCCATACTATTCGGGCAGATATTACACGTTTGGTGCCCAATAAAAGGCAAATCGGACGAAGATATATATGGGAGCTATATCTAAATTTTGACCGATTATCTCCAATTTCAAAAGGGCTCGTCCTTGGGCCAAACAAATGATCTGTGCAAAATTTCATCTGGATAACCACCTTGTGGTGTAGGGTATAAATAGGGATTTTTTTCGATTTTTGTGGGAACATTAATGCAAATATTTTTTGATATTGAATGAAAATTTGATGAAGAATATTTTTGTCTTTGACGTCATCCTTCCAAAATGATGCTGTGTTGAAGATTTTTGCACAAACTCAAACAAAGCTCGATTTTAACCCTAAAATGTGATTACAATATATTTGAATACCTGGCGTTTAGGTAAGATTTAGATTCTCGATGTTTTTTAAGATCTGTAAGAGAATTGTTTGAATTATTTTGTAGAATATTTCGATTTGCTACGATGCTATTAACTATATTTGAAAAAAAAAAAAAAACACCAAAAAATCCATAAACACGTGTTTTTCTTTTAAATAACATAAACTCAGCCGACAACGTAATTTCGTTGTATAAAAATAGAATATTTTGATTCTATTTTTCAAATAAATAAATAATTTCCTTAATCAGATTTGTTAGAAATTTGAAAGTAAAGTTCATAAGGGCTTTAATCCCACGTGATTTGTCTGATGTTTTTTTTTTTTTTTTGGTACGTCGTCAAATGTTCTAATTCCCCTCTATGAGGTTATGCTGATAACCCTTAAAATAATTTAGTTGTGAATTTCCTATGTGAATAAATGAGGGGATTCTTTTATTCATTTGTTTAGATTTGATAATGAAGTTATATTTAAAATGTTTTAGTTTTAAACATTTTTTAGAGCAGTAAGTCCATTTGATAATTAAGTTTACTGTCAAAAGGCATAATTGGACTGGTAATTTAAGGAGATTCAAATCAAAATACCGCAAAAACTCCTCAGTTTATTGTCTAATTGTTGTCAAAAGAAGTCTCCTTGTCCGATCTTATGTACCCCTAGTTAGACACACAGGAAACTGACGTCCACCATTTCATTTGAATGGGATCTCAATCTCTTTGAGTGTCTGTCGATAAATTTTAGGGGTGTTCGTTTACTCGATAATTCGTACAAATTCTAACTGGAAGCTCTTTGTTTACCCAAAAGTCCAGTAAATGAGAGCGAAATGAGAGTGATATTTTGATATTTGAGTTACTGATAGTTTGAAAATTCTTACTTGGAAATTTTCTCTAGTAGCGAAAATTGACAATATCGATCAACTCCTTTTAGCACCAAATATTCAATATTTTGAATAATTATAACTCTTATACATTGTGATATTAGAGTCCGATTGTCTTCAAATTATATACATTAGAACATTTCTATTAACCCAAGGTCTGGCGTGAAGATGGAATATATCGGTCCACTTCTTCTGGTACCTCCTCCACAAAGGATCAACATTTTGAATACCCATGAAGCCCATAAAACGCGAAATCAATATCCAATTCCACTTCTTCGGGTACATCCTCCACAAAGGATTAACATTTTGTATACCTCATAAAACCCGAAATTAATATCCGATTCCATTCCGACTTGGCTCATCTCAATATTTCTATCAACACTAGATCTGTAATAAAGATGGTAGAGAACGGACCATTCCTTCTGGTACCTTCCCCACAAAGGGTCAAAGTTTTTAATAACCAAAACGATCATAAAATCCAAAATAGGTTATCTTCAAATTACATACATCACAATATTTTTATTAACTCAAGGACTGTTGTGTGGATAGAATATATCGGTCCACTTCTTCTAGGACCTCCCAAACCAAGGGTCAAAATTTTGAATATCTATGAAGCTTAAAAAAGGGGAAATTAATATCCGATTCCATTCAGACTTGGTACATCTCAAAATTTCCATCAATTTGAATAACCAAAAACGATCATAAAATCCAAATAACCATCCACTTCTCTTCAAAATTCACATTTACAAATATTTTTGCTAACTGAAGATCTGTTGTGAAAATGATATATATCTGCGAACCCCTACTGGTAGCTCACCCAAAAGGGAAACAAATTACAATACTTATATCTGTCATAACTTGCAAATCAAATCAATCAAATCAACAATTGGATATAAATGTTCGATTTTCTTGTAAATTTGACCATAGAAATTTTTCAATTCAAGCGTGATAGAGTGATTTATTTATATTTGGCTGGAAAATTACAAGTGACTATCGTTAGAGCACTCCAGCATTTAAATGTGAATAAATCTTTTTTGTCTCGTACCATCGCTCGTTGCCGCGATACTGGTAGCGTAGCCAGCATCGACGTCAAGGAAGTGGACGAAAGAAAACAGCAACATCAGCAGAAATGGTTCGAAAAGTTAAGAAGCGACTTGATCGAACCCCGCGTCTCAGTGGCCGAAAAATAGCTCGTGAGCTGAACATAATCGGCAAATGTTAAAAAATTAGCTCGGGTTAAAGCCATTGAAATTCAAAAAAGTGCAAAAACTTACACCGCAACAGGAAGAAATTGGACTCAAAAGAGCTAAAGAGTTGCTTCGCTTGCCGAAAGTGGTGAACTGCCGAATTTGGTTGGTGGCCTCCGATGAGAAAACATTCGTTGTCCAGCAGTTTGTAAACAAACAAAATAATCGTGTTTACATGCACCTTCGGTTGGCCACCAGAACTCAAGCGCCGGCCATGGTGATGGTGTGGGCCGCCATAACAGCTCTCCGCTCTTATTAATCGACCGTGGCTTTAGAATAAATGTCATATTATCGCGAAAATATTCTGGAGGGTGTATTAAAGCCTTGGGCACGCAAAAATTTTCGCTTAGACCTTAGGACTTAACACCATCGCACTCAGCACTCGCCACCCAAAAATGGTTAGAAAATGAGGTTTCTCGCTTCATTTCCAGCGCACAATGGCCACCAAAATCTCCGGATACCAATCCGTTGGACTATTGTGTGTGGAGTATTATGGAAAGCAAGGTTGGCACAAAAAATTCCAAAGTGTCGATCACCTCAAGCAAGCGCTTTCCCGGGAATGGGCCAAAATACCGCAGAGCAACATTCGGGCAGCGTGTGACGGTTTTATTGGCCGTTTGAAGGCCTGAAGGCCATAATTCGTGCCAAAGGTGATCAATTCGAACAAATTTAAACTTATTCTAAAATTTGATGCTATTTCTGACATTTTTTGCTTTCATTCAATAAAATTTAAAAAAATGTAAAAATTATGGCGTCTGACTTTGTTGCAGTTTTTTATCTCACCCTTTAAAATTTTCTAAAAATTATCACACATCTCATATTAAGTGAAGAAAGCAGTCGATATAGTCCAAACCTGGCACGTCGCTATATTTGTATCATATTTATTTAGGTCCGATACGAAATGGATAATATTGGCCTATTCCTTTGAAACCCATTCCATAGGGGGTCAACATTTTGAATAATCAAAACAGAAGTCAAAATATATTTAAATAATCGTAAATTGGCTGAGGATATATATCTGTCTGCAAAACCGATTGATACTTCTTAACTTTTTTTTAACAACTTGACTCATTATTTATTTTACAACAAATTCAGTTGTTTTTGTTTTTGCTACAATAAGAAAAGAAATATTATTAACTTTTCAATCGATAAAAGTTACAGAGTAGGTCTACAGTAGGTTACAGGTTAAGAAGTTACAGAATAGGGTCCCTATTTAATATTTTGGTTTATCGTGTAAAACAATAGAATCGATTAAACCAAGACCAAGTTTGTTGGCAGAATAAAAATCTATGGTTCTTGATTAGGAATCACCATTTCATAATAAAAAATTATGAAGTGGCTCCCAACGTTAAATGTTTGTTTCTGTATAATGATACGAAAAAAGTACCATTCCAAATGAGTTTTTCATAATTTTGATTTTTTAGAGTTACATTCAAATTTTGAATGTTATTTTTCTTTTGTATTCTTCATACAAAAATAGGCCCTAATCCTTTAACCTTTGAAAATATTAAAACATATAATTCAAAGGAACGCTCTACAATTCCTCCCGCCACCAATAAATTTCTACATTTTAAAATTGTTTTGATTAATATTATTCATGTTCTAATACCTATCATTTCTATTTCTAATGGAATTTTCTAATCAGATTTCCCATAATTATAATCGGAAAGTGAAGATTGTGAAAATAAATTTTAATGCAGCTAACAATTGCTTTAGTTTTCATACAAGTGGCTACCGAAAACCATGGGCGTACGGATTTCTAGTCAAATCTAATTGTATATTTAATGATTAAACCCTTCCATCAGTTTTTTTTGTTCGACAAACATATGCCTTAAATTCTTACACATGTTAACTGTACCATTTGCATTTGTAATTCAATAATGAATTTAAATAATTTCCTTCTCCTCGAAGTACCCCTTTTGGTGTAAGTGAACATGTGTGCATTGTAAACCTGCTCTGAACTGTACATCATTCACTTCCCTTATCAGCCAGCGCGTTCTAAGTCACATAAAAATCCAAAATATTCCCATTGATAATCTCCGTATGGAAAACAATAGCTATTTAGCATGTCTTCGGATTTTAACTCTAACTCATTAGTCGCTATGAGAGGATCAGTGATTTGTTATTGTTGCGTTGTGTCAACATCGGTTGGCTGTGCAAGTCATTTGGGTTTGAACACATTGTGTCACTTGCAGCATCGAACTGTTCGAACAATGTTAAATCTCTCTACTTCAAGACGAGTAAGAGAGAGAGACTTTGGAGTCGGCTTTTGATACAGTGAGATTAAAAAGTATGTCGCTACTTATTTATATAATAATAAATATTTGAAGTCTAATAGGCGTTTCTACTTTATCGGATTTTGTAAAGCCAGAGAGGGATAAATCGTGAACTCTCTTGCATGTTCGTCAAGTAAATCCTTATAAAGAAAGCTAACCAATAGATTTTCTTTAAATATTAAGGAAAATATATTGAAACCCCTTAAAACATTTAAATTAGTCTGAAGGACATCTATATAGAAGAGCAAAAGAAGGGAAATCTCAATGGATGAACAGGTGTCAATTTTTGTTCCATGAAAACTTCACATTTTCATGGAGCTGGAGGGAATCTTTATAGACGAGCTGGGAGGGAGTCTTTATAGACGAGATGGGTGGGATTCTTTATAGACGAGCTGCAGGGAGTCTTTATAGACGAGCCGGAGGGAGTCTTTATAGACGAGCTGGGAGGGAGTCTTTATAGACGAGCTGGGAGGGAGTATTTATAGACGAGCTGGGAGGGAGTCTTTATAGACGAGCTGGGAGGGAGTCTTTACAGACGAGCTGGGAGGGAGTCTTTATAGACGAGCTGGGAGGAAGTCTTTATAGACGAGCCGGAGGGAGTCTTTATAGACGAGCCGGAGGGAGTCTTTATAGACGAGCTGGGAGGGAGTCTTTATAGACGAGCTGGGAGGGAGTCTTTATAGACGAGCTGGGAGGGAGTCTTTATAGACGAGCTGGGAGGGAGTCTTTACAGACGAGCTGGGAGGGAGTCTTTATAGACGAGCTGGGAGGGAGTCTTTACAGACGAGCTGGGAGGGAATCTTTATAGACGAGCTGGGAGGGAGTCTTTATAGACGAGCTGGGAGGGAGTCTTTATAGACGAGCTGGGAGGGAGTCTTTATAGACGAGCTGGCAGGGAGTCTTTATAGACGAGCTGACAGGGAGTCTTTATAGACGAGCTGGCAGGGAGTCTTTATAGACGAACTGGGAGGGAGTCTTTATAGACGAGCTGGCAGGGAGTCTTTATAGACGAGCTGGCAGGGAGTCTTTATAGACGAGCTGGAGTGAGTTTTTCTAGACGAGCTGGGAGGCATTCTTTGTAGACGAGCTGGGAGGGAGTCTTTATAGACGAGCTGGGAGGGAGTCTTTATAGACGAGCTGGGAGGGAGTCTTTATAGACGAGCTGGGAGGGAGTCTTTATAGACGAGCTGGAAGGGAGCCTTTATAGACGAGCTGGAAGGGAGTCTTTAGAGACGAGCTGGAAGGGAGTCTTTATAGACGAGACTGGAGGGAGTCTTTATAGACGAGATGGAAGGGAGTCTTTATAGACGAGCTGAAAGGGAGTCTTTATAGACGAGCTGGAGTGAGTCTTTCTAGACGAGCTGGAGTGAGTCTTTCTAGACGAGCTGGAGTGAGTCTTTCTAGACGAGCTGGAGTGAGTCTTTCTAGACGAGCTGGAGTGAGTCTTTCTAGACGAGCTGGAGTGGGTCTTTCTAGACGAGCTGGAGTCAGTCTTTATAGACGAGTTAGAGTCAGTCTTTACAGACGAGCTGGAGTCAGTCTTTACAGACGAGCTGGAGTGAGTTTTTCTAGACGAGCTGGAGTGAGTATTTCTAGACTAGCTGGAGTGAGTCTTTCTAGACGAGCTGTGGGGAGTCTTTATAGACGAGTCCCTTTTAGGGAGCCTAGGAATTTTCTATAGAACATTTTTTAGGTCCCTTTTAGGCAGCTGAGGAATTTTCTATAGAAAATGTTTAGGTCTCCATTGGGGAGCCTTGGAATTTTCTATAGAAATTTTTTAGGTCCCCATCGGGGAGCCTAGGAATTTTCTATAGAAAATTTTTAGGTCCCCATCGGGGAGCCTAGGAATTTTCTATAGAAAAATTTTAGGTCCCCATCGGGGAGCCTAGGAATTTTCTATAGAAAATTTTTAGGTCCCCATCGGGGAGCCTAGGAATTTTCTATAGAAAATTTTTAGGTCTCCATCGGGGAGCCTAGGAATTTCCTATAGAATATTTTTAGGTCCCCATCAGGGAGCCTAGGATTTTCTATAGAAAATTTTTAGATCCCCATCGGGGAGCCTAGGACGCCCATCGGGGCGTCTGGGAATTTTCTATAGAAAATTTTTAGGTCCCCATCAGGGAGTCTGGGAATTTTCTATAGAAAAATTTTTGGTCGCCACCGGGGGCCTAGGAAATGTCTTATATACCTCCTGTACCTGATGTGTATGGGGTGTGCGCAAACTTCCTGTACGCAGTGTTCATTGTGCTAGTACATGCAGTACTTGCTTTGGATCGGCCTGAGTTCGTTCATTCCTCGCACAACAATGTACCGCTGCTGTTCAAACATCATAATGACCAGTACTGAGATTGAGTCGAGCCTCAATTGCGTTTAGCATTTGTCGTTGTCGTTTATTTATGAAGTGATCTAGGCTTAGAGTCTTTAGTAAGCAAAACACATTCGGCGTGGTCGGTTGTTTGTCACGTCTGGAAGCCGGGATTTGAGTTTGTTGTGTTGCCTTCATAGACGTAACTTCCAAAGGAACGAACGAAAAAAAAAACTAAAACGAACAGGGAAAGTTATGTGAAGTAATTGTTGGAAGAAAAGAATAGCCTAGACAAAAAGGAGAATCAAAAAAAATTTCTCAAGTGTATGGGTGAAGAGTAAATTACAAAAAAAACGTGAAGGGATTTCAAAATTGGCAGGCTCCACTCCTCTGGAATAGGAAAGAAAATCAGTGGCTGTGAAATCGAAAAAAAAAATTGGAAAGAAAGAAAAAGTGAAAGTGCCCTGTGATACAAAGTAGACAATAAATAATTGGCGAATTGAATTTTAAATTCTTATTTCAAATACTTTGTTCTGTGTTCTTGAATGACACACAACCCTAAATGCCAGCGAACCGACAGACTCAGCAATCCAGTGAAAGTCCATTAATTTAACGGCTAACCCCCATCGTCTTTGCTTTTTTTTTTGTGATCCGCAACATTATTTTGTGTCTTAAGTAAATCGCACCGACCACTTGTCTTACTGACTGACTAACTAACTAACGATCGCGACTATATCACATTGTCGCCAATACAATAGAACTCTAAGTACAAAAGAAAATTGCGTGTGTGTCCCACTTGTTGTTGTTATTGCGTGTCGTCTTGGCGAACAACAAATAAATTGAGGAATCACTACTTATCCCATCCCCAGAGGTAGTTGGAGGTGGTGTCAGTTCCATTTCACGCAATTATTTCGTGGAAAAATCCAAAGTTCGGCCGTTGCTGCTGCTGCATTGACTGCCAACAACAATAGAAGTGGAGCCAGCGAACATTGTCTGCCGTTCAATATGACTCAGGATCAAGGTGAAAAATCAAAAGTCGTCATAAGTGAAGATACCTACAAAGAAATCATCACCAATGAACTGGAGCGCATCGGCACCGGAGGCATATTTGTGTGGTAATTATATAATTGTCATTTATATTATTATTTATGTTTTTTTTTTGAATTAAGAATAATTATCTCAATCTTATGTCACTTTGCGTAGTGCCTCTATTATGAAATGTCACAAAAGTTTATCTCCCGTTTTGCAGGGCAGTGCATTTGTTGGTGGCAATTTAGAATTGGAACATATGTTTCAAATTGCAACGGAATCAGAAGAAATATGTTACGTGGTTAGAAATCAAAATTTTTACATAAATGATATACATAAATACATATAAAATTTTTTTTAAATTTTATTAAATGAAAGCAAAAACAAGTAAAAAAAACATTAAGTTCGGCCGGGCCAAACTTTTAATACCCTCCACCTTAGGGTAAAAGAAACATTAAAAGAAATGTGGCAAAAACCATTAAAATGCCGATTATGGGGAGGTACCGTTATATGGGGGCTATACCAAAACGTGGACCTATAATTACAATGTTTCGCCACCGGAGCTGGAACCCATTATGACCCACAAATACCAATTTCCAGACAAATCAGTGAAAAAATGTGGCAGAAACCATCAAAATACCGAATATCAGGAGGTACCGTTATATGGGGACTATAACAGAACGTGGACCGATATATCTCATTTTCAATACCAACCATCCTAGACACAATGCAAATAGCTCTGCTAAATTTTGGCGCTCTACGTCAAATAATGTGGGCTGTATCGTGATTTCAACAGACAGACGGACAGACAGACGGACATCGTTAAATCGACTTAGAATTTTATGCTGATTATGAATATACATACTTTATGGGGTCTAAGACGAATTTTTAAGGATGTTACAAACGGAATGACAAAGTTAATATACCCTCCTTTCCAAGGTGGAGGGTATAAAAACTGCAACAAAGTCAAACGCCATAATTTTTACATTTTTTCAAATTTTATTGAATGAAAACAAAAATGTCGGAAATTGCATCAAATGTTAAAATAAGTTTAAATTTGTTCGAATTGGTCACCTTTGGCACCAGTTATCGCCTTCAAACGGCCAATGAAACCGTCACACGCTGCCAGAATGTTGCTATGCGGTATTTTGGTCCATTCCCGGCGAAGCGCCGGGGAAAACCAAATTCGGCAGTTCACCACTTTCAGCCAAGCGAAGCAACTCTTTAGCTCTTTTGAGTCAGTTTTCTGTTTTTTCTGTTGCGGTGTAAGTTCTTACACTTTTTGGAATTTCAATGGCTTTACCCCGAGCTCATTTCGCAATATTTACCGAATGCATTATTGCGATATGTTCAGCTCTCGAGCCATTTTTCGGCCACTGCGACGCAAGTTTCGATCAAGTCGCTTGTTTATGTTTCGAAACATTTCTGCTTATGTTGCTGTTTTCTTCCGTCCACCTCCTTGACGTCGGGCTACGCTATCAGTATCACGGTAACGAGCGATGTTACGAGACACAAAAGATTTATTCACATTTAAATGCTGGAGTGTTATAACCATAGCCACTTGTGGTTTTCCAGCCAAATATAAAAAAATCACACTATCACGCTTGAATTCCTTCACGAATAACTTTTTTTCTGGAAAATTCTCACCAAAATGATTTTGTATGCTTGTAAACAATACAATGAGCCGTCACTGGAATAATTTTAACAGCTGTCGAACGAGTGGCATATAAATGACAGCAGTCTGAAGTTGGTTGCAGTTTATCCATCTCACCCTGTATATTCTGAAAGTGATCATCGAGAGCTTTCTTTTGAACCGAGCCCAAATACCCTAAAAAAAGTAAATATTTTCAAAAATAAAAATTAGATCTCGTTAAAAATGGGTTACTTATGTTTTTGGACAGGGCTTTAAATAATCCTTAAATGAGGGTTACTATGTTTTACCAATTCTGAGATTTTTGTCAGTAAAATTGTCAAAGACACTATTGCTATACCTGTCTCACATTTTTAGCTTCACTTTTATAAAATCTTCGGTATAACTGAAATATAGGCGTGTAATTCACACTCAGTTAACGCTGTTCTTTGAGTCCAACAATTTTTAAATATTTGCACGAAATTCTTGTTATGGTGTCAATTGAATAATCCGCCGGAGGGTTCAGTGGCAACAAAGGTAACTGGTTTTTTATTTGTTATTAACAAAGACTGAATGTGCATTGTTTTCGTTTTTGAGAACAAGATAATAAAAAAAATAAAATTTCGCATTTCTTTGACAACTTTGCAATGACAAAATCCTAATAATTGATGTTTAAGAAACTGAAAATTGCTGCAAATTTAGTACCATTTAGTAGAGTGCGTACACCTTTCCAAGTCCACCTTCATAAACATACTTTCCAACCTTGATTCTCATATCAAATTTTAATTTTTACCTCTATCTTTGGTACAATAAAAATGTAAGGTATAGCTATTAGCGGATTCATTTTTTTTTTCTAATTCCAATTTTTATATCCTCCACCATAGTGTGGAGGGTATATTAAGTTTGTCATTCCGTTTATAAAACCTCAAAATATATATTTTAGACCCCACAAAGTATATATATATATATTCTTGATCAGCATAAAATTCTATAATGGGCTATGTAGACCCACGTATGGCCCCCAGATAACGATACTACCCTATATTCGACATTTTGATGAATTTAACGACATCATTCACGGAATTGTTTCATATTTCGTGTTTGCAGGTACCCCAATGTATGACAGAAACTTGTCTATACATGTCCAGGTTTTCGTATAGCCTCTGAATATCCGTACCTTCCGATATTTTTTTTATTTTGATGATTTTAGCGACTTTATTCACGGTAATGGATTAAAATTTCGTATTTGAAGTTTCAAATGAGAACTACAACCTGTGACAGAAAACTGTCGAAGCAGGTCTTCGTATAGCCCTTAAATATCGGTATCTACCTATATTTTTATATTCGGTATTTTGATGATTTTAGCTACATTATTCACCGGAATTATTAACATTCCGTATTTGTACTTCGTAATGGGTACTACAGCCAGTGACTGAAAATTGCTGATCCACGTCTTCCTATAGATCCCCAAAATAACGGTAACTCCCTATATTTTTAAGATTTAAACAGATTTTTTAATGAATTCTAATTTTTATTTTTTTTTTTTCGAAAATTACCAAATTCTTTCTTTCATTTTAAAATTGTGTAAAAATATCAAAAAAAAATGAATTGAAAAAAAAATAAAATAAAATTGAATAATTCTATCAGGAAGCGGGCATATCCTCAGTGTTGTATTTCTGTAATTTTACGTTCTTTTTCTACCCTGACTCTATCCATTCAAATAATACCAAATGGTACCATTTTAGAACATTTCGTAACCTTAAAGTTCGAATTCCCAAAAAAAACCCTTTGGCGCAGCTATCCTGTTATCCATCAGTGGCTGGCTTGTTAAAATGCAATATTGTGAAAATGCAGACATGGGTATGCTTATTTAAAATGACTTTACTTTTTTCATTTCACCTCATTTTCAAAATATTCAATTTTTAGTACATTTTACTACTTTTCGTACCTTTCTATTACGTATTTCCAAAACCTCAGCTATTTTTCAACCAATTATTTGGCAAAATGGCATTGACATTGATCGATCATGATAATTTTCAAAAATACTTGGCGTTGAGAATAAATATTGAATATTAAAATCAAATTTGCAACACATTAATTACCCCGAAAACTTATTAAAATTCCAAAATCGCAACCAACAAAACTGATTCAGCTTAACACAACGAACAGCAACACCAAGGTAATCACGTGTTGTTTTTTTACGAATAATTTCGATTTTTGTATTCCAAAAAAAGTGAAAAACAATCAAAACAAACCAAAATTGCGTTGCACACAAACAATTATGCGGAAATGGTTTTGTGTGTTTGTATATTCGAAACCTAAGGTGAATGAGCCAATACCAGCGGTAAACTATTGATTTTTTTTTCGCCCCATCTGAATGTGTAGAATGGAACGTGATTAGATCGTGAACAAATTGTTTGATGTACTCAGTGCGGTTGATAAGCGGGGGTCAAACGAAGCAAGTACATAATTTTGAATTAAAAATTCAAAAGACAAATAAACTAATAGATTTATTAGATGTAACCTATCTATACCACGCACACTGGCACATAATTAATTATTTACTTTCAATATTGAGTTATGGACCAGTTAAGATGAACTGTATATTTTCTTTTTAAGGGGGACTTGTACTTTGGATTGTTCACATGTTGCTGCCGTCTGTCCGATTGATTGACTGATTACATGTTATTTATGAATCGGGCGATCGTCTTCTTTAATAATCGGTCACTGGGTTTCGTTACAAAAGAGATAATGAATAAATGCGATTTAATTAGCTTCTGTTATAACTCCTACAACTGAAAGGAAACATAAAAAAAAGAGAACAAGTTAAAAAGCAGTAAGTTCGGCCGGGCCGAACTTTGAATACCCTCCACCATTTATAACGAAGTTGGAAATTTTCAATTTTCGATACGACGTGGACCTACATAGGTATTATTTGTCACAAGCCATTACCATATTCAAATTCGAAACTTGAAATAAATGGTGAATAATGAGCTAAAAACATTAAAATATCGTATATAGAGCGGCAGCGTTGTATCGGAGCTGTGCGAAGACCTGGACCTGCATAGACAATTTGCTGTCATAGGCTGTAGCATCAATTACGAACTTCAAATACAACATCTCAAACAATTTCGGTGGGTATTGTACCTAAACTCGTCAAAATACCGAATATAGGGAGGTACTGATATATGGGACCTATACGAACACCTACCTGCATAGACAATTTTCTGACGCAGACTGTAGTTCGTATCACGAACTCTAAATACGTTATTTTAAACAATTCCGATGAATAATGTCGCTAAAATCAACAAAATACCGAATATAGGGAGGTACCGTTATATGGGGACTATACGAAGACGTGGACCTGCACAGACAATTTTCTGTCATAGGCTGAAGTATCAATTTCGAACTTCAAATACAAAATTTGAAGCAATTCCTGTAAATAATGTCGCTAAAATCATCAAAAAACCGAATATAGGAAGGTACCGTTATATGGGGGCTATACGAAGACGTGGACCTACATGGTCCATTTTCAATACCATAAGTCCTGCAGACATAATACACATTTGAGTAAAATTTTATCAACCTACTTCATTTCGTTCGGAAGCTAGAGTGATTTCCACAGACGGATAGACGGACAGACGGACGAACATTGCTAAATCGACATAGAATTTTATGTGGGGTCTAAAATGTATATTTCGAGGTGTTACAAACGGACTAACAAACTTGGTGGAGGGTATATGTATAAAAATGTCGGAAATACCATCAAATTTTAGAATAAGTTTAGATTTATTCGAATTGGTCACCTTTGCCACATTTTGGCCTTCAAACTGCCAATGAAACCGTCACACGCTGCCCGAATGTTGCTCTGCAATATTTTGGTCCATTCCCGGCGACGCGCTTGCTTGAGGTAATCGACACTTTGGTATTTTCTTAGTGCCAACCTTGTTTTCCAAAATACTCCAGTCACAATAGTCCAACGGATTGGTATCCGGATTGCGCTGGAAATGAAACGAGAAACCTCATTTTGTAACCATTCTTGGGTGTTGCGTGCTGATTGCGATGGTGCTGAGTCCAACTGGAATGTCGAAGGTCTGGGGCCAAAATGATTGCATCTCAAAGCTTTAATACACCCTCCAGAATATTTTCGCGATAATATTCGGCATTTATTCTGATGCCACGGTCGATTAATACGAGCGGAGAGCGACCATCGGCTGTTATGGCGGCCCACACCATTACCATGGTCGGCGCTTGAGTTCCGGTGGCCAACCGAAGGTGCACATTTTCAGCTGATCTCTTTGGCAAGTAAACACGATAATTTTGTTTTTTTTTTACAAACTGCTGGACAATGAATGTTTTCTCATTGGAGAAAATAAAATTCGGCATCGGAGAAAAAAATTCTTTAGCTCTTTTGAGTCTCTTTTCTTTCTGTTGCGGTGTAAGTCCTTGCACTTTTTGGAATTTCAATGGCTTTACCCCGAGCTCATTTCGCAATATTTGCCGATATGTTCAGCTCACGAGCCATTTTTTCGGCCACTGCAACGCGGGTTTCGATCAAGTCGCTTCTTTACTTTTTTCTTATTGCTGTTTTCTTCCGTCCACCTCCTTGACGTCGGGCTACGCTACCAGTATCACGGTAACGAGCGATGTTACGAGACACAAAAGATTTATTCACATTTAAATGCTGGAGTGTTATAACCATAGCCACTTGTGGTTTCCAGCCAAATATAAAGAAATCACACTATCACGCTTGAATTCAATCACGAATAATTTTTTTTCTGGAAAATTCTCACCAAAATTCTATTGTACGCTTGTAAACAATATAATGAGCTGTCACTGGAATAATTTTAGCAGCTGTCGGACGAGTGGCTTAGAAATGACAGGAGTCTGAAGTTGGTTGCAGTTTTTTCATCTCACCCTGTATACAAAAGGACTTCTGGAAATTCGAAATTTAAGGTTACGATAAGTTCTAAAATGCTACCATTTAGTGTTATGTGAACGGGTAGAACCAGGGTACAATAAGAACGTAAAACTACAGAAATGAATCCCTAAGGGTAGGAATTTTTATTTTTATTTTCATATTTGCCTGACTTAAGTCATCGGCTGGCTTCTTCGTAGAGGAAGAAAGGAGTTTTAGGTTGACTTAGTTCGGAAATGGCCCTAGGCTCCTTTGTTAATTTCCGAAGAAGCCAGCCCATGACTGAAGCCAGCGAAATAAGCGCTTTATGTATTCCCACCTTAAGGCTAAACCCGCTTCCTGTCAGAATTATTCAAAAATATTTGCAACAAATTGTTTTAATTATTTTTTGAATATTTTCCTAAAATTTAAAAAGAGTTGAACAACAAAACTGGTTAATGCCTTTAATGGTACTAAATTTGGTATTGGGTGAAAAAATATATATTTTTTATCAATAATAGGCAATCTTATATCGTCGCTTGTCGATTATATTGTCCAATTTAATTTTTTTCTTAAAAAATATTTTTTTTTAATTGCACTCGAATTTTGGTCAAAGAAATGCGAAATTTTATTTTTATTTTTTCTCCAAAAAAAAAAAAAAAAAAAAAATAAAAAAAACAAATCCACATTCAGCCTTTGTTAATAACAAATAAAAAAACCAGTTACCTTTGTTGCCACTGAACCCTCAGGTGGATTATTCAATTGACATCAAAACAAGAATTTCGTGCAAATATTTGAAATTGTTTGACTCAAAAAACACCGTTTGCTGAGTGTGAACTACACGCTTACATTTCAATGACGCCGAAGAGGTTATAAAAGTATAGTTAAAAATACGAGACACGTATAGAAGCGTATTGTAAGCTTACATCGGGAGGTATTCAAAATAGGACCCATTTTTACATTTTTTCAAATATTCGTATTAAGATTCCTGTGAATTAATGATTTCAAAGAACATATGGCCTATTGCAGAACTCCAAGGATGGCAATGTTTTTATTATGATAATCGATTTTCCTTTTAAGATATCAAAAAAAAAAAAAAATTGCAAAACTAGTAGTTTTTGCAGGTTCTGCAACAGAGCAATAGTGTCTTTGACAATTTTACTGACATAAATCCAAGAATTGGTAAAACATAGAAACCCTCTTTTAAGGATTATTTAATGCCCTTTTGTTCAAAAACTCCATTAACCCATTTCGTTCCGAGATCTAATTTTTATACCCTAAACCACAAGGTGGTCAGGGTATTATGTCTTTTTGCATTTGTTTGTAACAGGCAAAAGGAAACGACCCATAGTTCCTTTTGATGATCTGCATAGAATCACATTATGAGTCGACTTATGCATGCCCGTTCGTCTTTCCGCCCGCCTGTCCATGTATTTTTGTAAATAAAGTACAGTTCGCATTAATTACCCGATCCAGATGAAATTTTGCACAAATCATTTGTTTGGCCCAAGGACGAACCCTATTGAAATTGGAGATAATCGGTCAAAATTTAGATATAACTTCCATATATATCTTCGTCCGATTTGCCTTTTATTGTGCACCAAATGTGTAATATCAGCCCGAATAGTATGGAATTTTGCACATACAACCAAATTAGGTCTGAAAATAAGTATGCCAAATTTGGTGAAGATCGGTTCAGATATAGCTATAGCTTCAATATATATTGTTTATCCGATTTATTTTAGTCCTCCGCAGCTGTAATATACACTCTGTAACAACAATATTTGGGGAAATATATCAAATACAGCTCAGAAATACCTTTGCTAAATTTGATTTAGATCGGTTCAGATTTGGATATAGCTCCCATATACAACTTCGTCCGATTTACTTTTATTGTGCACCAAACGTCTAATATTTTCCCAAATGGGATGGGATTTAGCACATACGACAGAATTGAGTCAAGAAGCTAGTATATTAAATTTGGTGAAGATCGGTTCAGATATAGCTATAGCGCCCATATATATTGTTCATCCGATTTGTTATATTTGTTATCCACAGCCGTAATATGCACTCCGTAACAACGATACTCAGGGAAATATATCAAATACAGCTCAGAAATATATTTGCCAAATTTTATCGAGTTCGGTTCAGATTTGGATGTAGCTCCCATATATATTTTTAACCGATTTCAAATTAATTGTGCATCAAATAGGCAATACCAGTCCGATTTTAAAAGATACAAATGCTTCGGCATATTTAGTCCTTTGAACTTTAAATTATACTTATAATCATAGCATGTACGATTAAATTCTCCCATAAAAAACGTTATGCGGAGCTCTACTAAATTAGCAAAGTGGTGTAGGGTATCATAAAGTCGGCCCCGCCCGACTTTAAGATTTCTTTACTTTTTATTTGATGCAGTTTTATCCTGCACTCTCATTGTCAGTGATTCTCATTCAGAATTTTAGCGCATTCCAATACAAAGTATTAATTTATTTGTACATTTTAATATCCTTTTATTACGAATTTCTAAAACCCCAGCTATTTTTCAACCAATTATTTGGCAAAATGACATTGACATTGATCGGTCATAATAATTTTTAAAAATACTTTGCGTTGAGAATAAATATTGAATATTATGTATTTGTCAAATTTGCAACACATTAATTACCCCGAAAACTTATTAAAATTCCAAAATCGCTACCAACAAAACTGATTCAGCTTAACACACCGAACAGCAACACCAAGGTAATCACGTGTTGCTTTTTTACGAATAATTTCGATTTTTGTATTCCAAAAAAAGGTAAAAAAAACAATCAAAACAAAACAAAATTGAGTTGCACACAAACAATTATGCGGAAATGGTTTTGGGTGAGTACTCGTATATTCGGCACCTAAGGTGAATGAGCCAATACCACCGGTAAACTATTGATTTTTTTTTCGCCCCATCTGAATGTGTAGTATGGAACGTGATTAGATCGTGAACAAATTGTTTGATGTACTCTGTGCGGTTGATAAGCGAGGGTCAATCGAAGCAAGTACATAATTTTGAATTAAAAATTAAAAAATATATAAATTTATTACATGTAACCTATCTATTCCACGCACACTGGCACATAATTAATTATTCACTTTCAATATTGAGTTATGGACCAGTTAAGATGAACTGCATATTTTTATGAAAGGGGGACTTGCACTTTGGATTGTTCACATGTTGCTGCCGTCTGTCCGATTGATTGACTGATTACATGTTATTTATGAATCGGGCGATCGTCTTCTATAATAATCGGTCACTGGGTTTCGTTACAAAAAAGATAATGAATAAATACAATTTAATTAGCTTCTGTTATTACTCCTACAACTGAAAGGAAACATAAAAAAAGAGAACAAGTTAAAAAGCAGTAAGTTCGGTTGGGCCGAACTTTGAATACCCTCCACCATTTAAAACGAAGTTGGAAATTTTCAATTTTCGATACGACGTGGACCTACATAGGCATTGTTTGTCATAAGCCATTACCATATTCAAATTCGAAACTTGAAATAAATGGTGAATAATGTAGCTAAAAACATTAAAATATCGTAAATAGAGCGGCACCGTTATATCGGAGCTGTGCGAAGACCTGGACCTGCATAGACAATTTTCTGTCATAGGCTGTAGCATCAATTACGAACTTCAAATACAACATCTTAAACAATTTCGGTGGGTATTGTACCTAAACTCGAAAAATACCGAATATAAGGATGTACTGATATATGGGACCTATACGAAGACCTACCTGCATAGACAATTTTCTGACGCAGACTGTAGTTCGTATCATGAACTCTAAATACGTTATTTTAAACAATTCCGATGAATAATGTCGCTAAAACCACCAAAATACCTAATATAGGGAGGTACCGTTATATGGGGACTATACGAAGACGTGGACCTGCACAGACAATTTTCGGTCATAGGCTGAAGTATCAAATACAAAATTTGAAACAATTCCTGTAAATAATGTCGCTAAAATCATCAAAATACCGAATAAAGGAAGGTACCGTTATATGGGGACTATACGAAGACGTGGACCTACATGGCCCATTTTAAATACCATAAGTCCTGCAGACATAATACACATTTGAGTAAAATTTTATCAACCAACTTCATTTCGTTCGGAAGCTAGAGTGATTTCCACAGACGGATAGACGGACGGGCATTGCTAAATCGACATAGAATTTTATGCTGATCATGAATATATATACTCTGTGGGGTCTAAAATGTATATTTCGAGGTGTTACAAACGGAATAACAAACTTGGTGGAGGGTTTGTGTAAAAATGTCGGAAATACCATCAAATTTTAGAATAAGTTTAGATTTGTTCGAATTGGTCACCTTTGGCACGAATTATGGCCTTCAAACGGCCAATGAAACCGTCACACGCTGCCCGAATGTTGCTCTGCGGTATTTTGGTCCATTCCCGGCGAAGCGCTTGCTTGAGGTGATCGACACTTTGGTATTTTTAGTGCCAATCTTGCTTTCTAAAATACTCCAGTCACAATAGTCCAACGTATTGGTATTCGGAGATTATGGTGGCCATTGTGCGCTGGAAATGAAGCGCGGAGCCTCATTTTGTAACCATTGTTGGGTGGCGCTTGCTTAGTGCGATGGTTCTGAGTCCTGTTGGAATGTCCAAGGTTTGCGGCCAAAATGTTTGTGTGCCCAAGGTGTATTAACCCTCCAGAATATTTTCGCGATAATATTCGCCATTTATTCTGATGACACGGTCGATTAATACGAGCGAAGAGCGACCATCGGCTGTTATGGCGGCCCACACCATCACCATGGTCGGCGCTTCAGTTCTGGTGGCCAACCGAAGGTATACATTTTCAGCTGACCTCTTTGGTAAGTAAACACGATCAGTTTGTTTGTTTACAAACTGCTGGACGACAACGAATGTTTTCTCATCGGAGAAAACCAAATTCGGCAGGTCACCACTTTCGGTCAAGCGAAGCTCTTTTGAGTCTATTTTCTTTCTGTTGCGGTGTAAGTCCTTGCACTTTTTGGAATTTCAATGGCTTTACCCCGATCTCATTTTTTCAATGTTAGCCGAATGTAATATTTCGATATGTCCAGATCACAAGCCATTTTTTGATGTTGCTGTTTTCTTCCGTCCACTTCCTTGACGTCGAGCTACGCTGCCAGTATCACAGTAACAAACAATGGTACGAGACATAAAAGATTTATTCACATTTTAATGCTGGAGTGCTCTAACGATAGCCATTTGTGGTTTTCCAGCCAAATGTAAAGAAATCACACTATCACTTGAATTCCATCACGAATAATTTGGAAAATTCTCACCAAAATGCTTTTGTACCCTTGTAAACAATATAAAAAGCTGTCACTGGAATAATTTTAACAGCTGTTGGGCGAGTGGCTTCCAAATGACATCAGTCTGAAGTTGGTTGCAGTTTTTTCATCTCACCCTGAATATACCTAAAATGCATTGAACTCAAGGAATTTTAACTTGAATATTTTCAAAAAATTTAATAATTGGTGGTAGTTCCCCTTTCAACCATGTGTCAAACACGTTTTAATAAAAGTTGAAAGCCTTAAATAAAATATGAAACTGAAATATGTATCAATTTTTCGATTAAACATTTGAATTATTGCTTGACTTTGACCTTGTTACATTAAAACTTTATGTAATTCCCCCCAGTCAAAAAGTTTTTCAACAAAAAATCTCGCAAACGCAATTTAATGTTTGCTGATCGATTGGACATGCTATCTCGTTTTGAAGTGGACACACATACATTTTAATTGCATTCGCTTTAGAATTTCAAATCCAATTATCTAAACGAAGTTAAACAAATCGAATTTGCATAAAATATTACTTTTTGAATCATAATGAAAATAATCTATGTAAGAATGTTTGTTAAGAAACAATTACAAATAAATTAATATAATTAAAATTGGAAATTATTTTCGTTTCTTTGTTTGGAACATAAATAGCTTATCGTTTGAAATTCTAAATCAATAATTTACATAATTTATGTAAAATATGTATAACTGTATATTATGTTATACAAGCAAATATAGAGAATACAGAAAATGCTTTATTAACTGCCATAATTCTTCGTAAAAGAGCAAAGGAGCCTATGGTCTAAATTGAACTAAGTCAACCTACAACTCCTTTTTTTTTGTGAAGACGACAGCCCTTTACTTCGTTCTTTTACGCAGGAGCCAACCGATGACAGTCAAACAACCCAAAAATGTGTCCCCCACAAAAGGTACAAAATGTTGTATAATAACCACCCTGATAAAATGTAAAATCAGCGCCCTACTTGTTTTTAACCTTGACACACCTCAAACAAACTAGAATATACACGGTACTTTTAGTAATTTTTTGAAAATCTTTTCCTTTTCAGAACTCTTTTTAAATTCCTATTGATCTTGTTCAATTTTCTTTCTAATCCTTCTTTCTTCATTGTGACGTCATTAATCTTCTCTTTCGAACAGCGGAGCTGACCTTTTAATACTATCCACCATTTGAAAGGAATTATAAAAATTTCAAAAGATTCCAGAAAATATCGCTTAAATGAAAACCGTCATATGGGGCCTATACGAAGACGTCGACCTGAATAGACCATTTTCTGGCTTAAGTTGTAGCACTAATTACGAACTTCAAATACGAATTTTGAAAGAGTTCCGGCAAAATGTCTAAAATCATTAAAATACCGTATAAAGGGAGGTACCCTTACATGGGGCTATACGAAGACATGGATCTTCATACGATTTTTTTCTCAAAGGCTCTAGTACCCATTACCAATTTTAAATACGAAATTTGAAAACATTTCGGGCAATAATTTCTCTAAAGTCATAAAAATACCGAGTATTTAGAGGTGCCGATATATGTGGGCTATACGAAGACATGGACATAGGTTGTAGTATCCATTACGAACTTTAAATACGAAATTTGAAGCAATTCCTTATACCCTTATGTGGGGGCTATACGAAAACTTGGACCGACATGGCCCATTTACGAACTTAACCTGCCTACTGGAATGCATGATCTTTCAGAAGATCACCAATGTAAGTAAACACTTATATTAACTTTGTCATTTCGTTTGTAACTCCTCCAAATATTCATAATAGACCCTACAAAGTATATATATTCTGGATCAGCGTAAAATTCTAAGACGATCTAGCGATGATCGTCTCTCCGTCCGTCTGTCTCTTGTAATCACTCTATCTTTCGAACCAATTGAGATAGAAGGCTAAAATCTTGCACACATGTTTATTTTTCCAATAGGCAGATTAAGTTTGTAAATGGGCCATGTAGATCCACGTTTTCATATAGCCCCCATATAACGGTACCTCCCGATATTCGGTATTTTGATGATTTTAAGAACATTATTCACCGGAATTGTTTCAAATTTGGTATTTGAAGTTCGAAATTGATATTACAGCCTAAGACAGAAAATTGTCTGTGCAGGTTCACGTCTTCGTATAGCCTCCATATAACGACACTTCCCGATATTCGGTATTTTCATGATTTTAGCGGCATTATTCTCCGGAATTGTTTCAAATTTGGTAGTTGAAGTGAGTAATGGATACTACAGCCTAAGACAAAAAATTGTCTGTGCAGGCCCACGTCTTTGTATAGCCCCCATATAACGGAACCTCCCAATATTCGGTATTCTGACGATTTTCACCGGAATTGTTTCAAATTACGTATTTAGAGTTCGAAATGGGAGCTACAGTCTCTGGTAGAAAATTGGCTATGCAGGTGCAGGTCTCCGTATAGGCCCCATATATCTTTACCTCTGTATATTCGACATTTTGACGATTTTAGGTACAATACCCACCGAAATTGTTTGAGATGTCGTATTTGAAGTTAGTAATGGATTCTACTGCCTGAGACAGAAATTTGTCTATGCTGGTCCAGGTCTTCGCACACAGCTCCGATATAACGGTACCGCCCTGTATTCGATATTTTGATGATTTTAGCTACATTATTCACCGTTTATTTCAAGTTTCGAATTTGAATTTGGTAATGACTTATGGCAAACAATGCCTATGTAGGTCCACGTCGTATAGACACCAATATAACGGCTATATTCGGTATTTTTAAAAATTTTAGCAGAATTTTTAAGGATTTTTTTTTTGAAAATTTTCGAATTCGTTCCATATGCTGGAGGGTATTCAAAGTTCGGCCCGGCTGACCTTACTGCTTTTTAACTTTTTTTTATACAACATTTTTCGCCGTTTTTGCATTCTATTTTGATTGTGTATGTGTACATAAAGAGACATCAGCTGAGCTACATTTATTCCCTAATAAGAGTGTATATAAACACGCAAGATTAATCCACTGGATCTAATAAACCCTTCTTAATTCTAGCATAGTAAAATTTTATCTAGTAAAAAGTGCTAAAAATTAACGATATAATTGTCTGTTGTCCTCAGTTGGAATACACTTAATTTAATGTATATGTACAAGGTTTTATACTTTCTAAAACCTTTATTTAAATTAAAATCCGCCTTCTAAGGTTTAAATCATATCTCTATATAGTAAAATATTAAATAACCACTTTAGTTGTCCTTTTGATAGTTTTTCAATATTCCACTATATCTACTCCAAAAAAAATATTGGTCTAAACAAGTTTAAGTAATTAGTCTACAGAATTGTATGCATGTGGCTCTACATGTACATTTCTGTGCGAATGCAACATTGAACTTGTACGCCAGTTACAATATTCACTTGCTTCAAATATGTGTGCGTTTTTGTGTTGATTTTACATTGCATGTCAGCAGTGAATTTATTTCGGGGAAATGGGAAAATGTATTCAACAAACACAGCAAATTAGTGTTACTTAATTTTCCTTATTCTTGACATTCGGAAGAATTTTTTAATTGTTCTCCCAATTAAGATGCTTTGATTTTGTAATTATAATGCAATTGACAAAAAGAAAAACATTCGCAATGACAGATTTTCTGTTAGTAAATTCATGGAGGTAATAGGTAAGTAACGCTCATAACTAAAGAAATTCTATACTGTGTAAACAATATATGATAGAATTAAGAAGGTAGATAAATGCAATCATATGTTTAAATTTTTTTTCAAAATTATTAATTTGAAAACATCTCATTGTCAAAATGTATATTTATAAATCCATTGAATACTCACGATTCAGAGATGGAAACTTGTGTTTTGTGCAGTGACATTTGACAAGGTAAATTACAGTAAATTCAGAGATGGACGTAACTAAATGATTAATTCTACTATGCAATATGTTATACCCTAAACAGGGTAAAGCAGAAATTTCGGCCGGGCCGAACTTTGAATACCCTCCACCATTTTTAACGAATTCGAAAATTTTCAAAAAATAAAATCCTTAAAAAATTCTGTTAAAATTTTAAAAATACCGAATATAGCCGTTATATTGGGGTCTATACGTCGTGGGCCCACATAGGCATTGTTTGTCTTAAGCCATTGCCATATTCAAATTCGAAACATGAAATAAACGGTGAATAATGAAACTAAAATCATCAAAATATATAGGGAGGTATCGTTATATCGGACCTGTGCGAAAATCTGGACCAGCATAGACAATTTTCTGTCACAGGCTGTAGCATCCATTACGAACTTCAAATACGACAAATAATTTCGGTGGGTTTTGTACCTAAACTCGTCAAAATACCGAATATAGGGAGGTACTGATATATGAGCCCTATACGAAGACCTGGACCTGCATAGACAATTTTCTCTCACAGACTGTAGTTCCCATAACGAACTCTAAATACGTAATTTCAAACAATTCTGGTGAATAAAATCATCAAAATACCAAATATTGGGAGGTGCCGTTATATGGGGGCTATACAAAGACGTGGACCTGCACAAACAATTTTCTGTCTTAGGCTGTAGTATCCATTTCGAACTTCAAATACCAAATTTAAAACAATTCCGGTGAATAATGTCGCTAAAATCATCAAAATACCGAATATCGGGAGGTACCGTTATATGGGGGCTATATAAAGAGGTGAACCTGCACAGATAATTTTCTGTCTTAGGCTGTAGTATCCATTTCGAACTTCAAACACCAAAATTTGAAACAATTCCGGTGAATAATGTCGCTAAAATCATCAAAATCCCGAATATCGAGAGGTACTGTTATATGGGGGCTATATGAAAACGTGGACTTACATGGCCCATTTACGAACTTAACCTGCCTACTTGAAAAATAAACATGTGTGCAAAATTTTAGCCTTCTATCTCAATTCGTTCGAAAGATAGATGATCACAACAGACAGACAGACGGACATCGCTAATTCGACTTAGAATTTTACGCTGATCAAGAATATATATACTTTGTTGGGTCTGACATGAGTATTTCGAGGAGTTACAAACGGAATGATAAAGTTAATATATGGAGGGTATATTAAGTATGGTGGAGGGTATAAAAAAAACTGCAGCTGCTCTCATTTCTCAGCCACTCGTCCGACAGCTGTAAAAAATATTCCAGTGACAGCTCATTATATTGTTTAGAAGCGTACAAAAGCATTTTGGTGAGAATTTTCCAGAAAAAAAGTTATTCGTGATGTAATTCAAGCGTGATAGTGTGATTTCTCCGTTTGAAGGCCATAAGTCGTGCCAAAGGTGACCAATTCGAACAAATCTAAACTTATTCTAAATTTTGATGCTATTTCCGACATTTTTTGCTTTCATTCAAAAAAATTAAAAAAAAACTGTGGCTTTTGACTTTGTTGCAGTTTTTTCGTGTCACCCTGTATGTTAATACTATACTATAAAACTTTGGGTGAAATAGATAAAGCGCATATTTGGCTGGCTTAAGTCATCGGCTGGCTTCTTTGTAGATGAACAAAGGTTTTTTAGGTTGACTTAGTTCGATTTTGGCAGTAGGCTCCTTTGTTCATTTCCGAAGAAGCCAGCCAGATAAGTGCTTTATTTATTCCCACTTTTTTTTTGCTTTGCCAAAGAAATCTGTGAACTCCCCATAGTAATTATGAAATATTTATTTCTTCGATTTTCAGGTCATTATTTTTCCTTTGCGTTCTGCCCAACATCCTCAATGGCTTCCATGTTAATTCCTATACAATGTTGGGCTATCTGCCCGAAGATCAGTGGTGTGAAGTGGACGACTTACAGTCAGCCAATTGGACAGAGGAGCAAAAACGTAGCATTGTCCACAGAGATCTCGACAGCAAAGGCTGTACCATTTGGGATTGGGATTACAGAGAGCTGAGTAAGATGTCCTATGATGAGGCCTACAATTATACAGCGGCAATGTCGGAAATTAGCTTACCCACTGAGATTCCGTGTAAGGCCAAGGGCTCATATGCCTACTCATCGCCGGATGGTACCTTTGTGGCCGATTGGGATTTGGTGTGTGAAAAGGCCATACAAAGGACATCGGCCCAGGTATTTGTGTCGCTGGGTAAATTCTTTGGTTCTTTTTCGTTTGGCATGATTTCGGATAGGTAAGTTTACAAAAAGAGAAGGAAGCTGATGTTTATTTTGATTTGTCTCAATTACCTTAGATTTGGCCGTAAGACAGCATTCACACTGGGCGCTGTGTTTTTCATGTTGTCCAGCATCTTTTGTACATTCTCACCATGGTATTCATTGTTTTTGGTTGGTCGCTTTGGTTTGGGCTCTGCATCATCGGGTTTATTTTATGCTGCCTATGCCATGTGTTTGTATTGATTTTAGTAATTATTTTTAAGGGAAATTCTTAAATATTAAAATAAAATTAATTGATTTTTTCAGTGATTGAAAATATTTGCCTGAAACATCGTTCCTGGATGTCATTGGCCTTTTCGGGCTCCTATCCCATTGGCATGATGTTAATGGCCTTGGCCTCATATTTGATAGAGGAACACTGGAGATATTTACAATTATCCCTGACGGTACCGGCCATGTTGCTGATATTGAATTGCTAGTAAGTTTTGAAAATTTTAATTTATTAAAGTAAATAATTTAATTGATTTCCATGCAATTACTTTCAGTTTAATGAAGGAATCACCCCGCTGGCTACTGACACAAAAACGTTACGATCGCGCCTATAAGATTGTATTCAAACAGCCAAGTCATTATGAAATCAAGAAGCCGGCCATTGATTCTACAATTCTCAGCGATAAGAAAATCGTAAGATTTTTGATTATTTGGTTGAATTATTTTGCAAAATAACAAAAAAAAAACAAAAAGGGAGAAAATCAAAGTAGGACTGACACGACTTAGTAATACCTTACAAGTATTTTAGGAGCTGGAAAAATTTGAATTCAAAAAACAAATCGCAATGTTAGTGATCTGAATTTTTATACCATGTCTGTCTGTCTGTCTGGCTGGTGCGCACAATAACTCTCGGAGGGAGTATCCGATTTGATCCAAACTTGGTACATCGTAATATTATTGTCAAACTTAGATAGAGTTCTGAGATGGTCAAAGTCCACTCCTTCTGGTACTTCCCCCACAAAAGGATCAAAAGAAAAAGGAAGACAAAAAATAATCCGATTTTGCTCCAACTTTGCAAATCCTAATATTTGCATCGGTGCTAGATCAGATGCGAAAATGAACACTATGGGTCCACTCCATCAGGTACCTCCCCCACAAAGGGCCAACATTTTGAATAATTACAACTTTTATAATATGTGATGTAAGTGTCCGATTATTCTAAAATTACACACATCACAATATTTTTATTAGCCCAATGTCTGGTGTGAAGATGGAATATATCGGTCCACTTCTTCTGATACCTCTCCCACATAAGGTCGAAATTTTAAATATCCATTAACCTTATAGAGCTTGAAATTAAAATCTGATTCCATTTAGACTTGGCACTTCTGAAAATTTTCATCAAATTTTATAAAAACGGAAGAGATCGGACCATTCCTTGAGGTACATCCTCCACAAAGGTTCAAAGTTTTGAATAATCAAAAATATTATGGAATCCGAAGTAAACTTTAGGTTCTCTTTATATTTCACTCATTCCATTCTTTCTACTAACAAAAGATCTCTTATGAAGATGGGATATATCGGATCGGACCAGTTCTTCTGGTATCTCCCCCACAAAGAGTCAAAGTTTTGAATAACAAAAACGATTATAAAATCCGAAATAAGCATTCGGATCTCTTCAAATTCCACACAACACAATGTTTTTATTAACCCAAAGCCTGGTGTGAACATGGGATGTATTGGTCTACTCCCACTGGTACCTCCCCCATAAAGGGTCAAAATTTTGAATAACCAAAACGATTGTAAAATCCGAAATAAGCCTCCGGTTCCTTAATATTGCACACGTCCCATTATTTCTACTAACACAAGATCTGCTGTGAAGATGGGATATATAGGTACACTCCTTTTCATACCTACCCCACAAAGGGTCAAAATTTTGCATAACCAAAACGATTGTAAAATCCGAAATAAGCCTCCGGTTCCTTTAATATGTCACACATCACATTATTTCTACTAACAAAAAATCTGCTGTGAAGATGAGATATATCGGTCCACTCCTTCTGGTACTTCCCTCACAAGCGGTCAAAATTTTGAACATCCATGAAGCTTATAAAACGCGAAACTTACAACCGATTCCATTCAGACTTGGTACATCTCAATATTTACAACAACACAAGATCTGTGATAAATATGGTAGTAATATTTACAACAACAGAAGATCTGTTATACAGATGGTAGAGATTGGACCAATTCTTCTGGTACCTTCCCCACATAGGGTTCTAGGTTTTTGAAAAACAAAACGCCCAAAGAAAGTGTATTAAGCATCAAACTCTCTTCAAATTTCACACATCCAAATATTTTTACTAACGCAAGATCTGCTGTGAATGAATATATCTGTGAACCACTTCTGATACAAAGCAACCACAAAGGGTCACAATGTTCAATACTTTTATCGGTCATAACTTGCGAAACAAGTCGGCGATTGTTTAAAACTTTCTATATCGAAACATTTCTCTGAAATCTGAAATGAATCTGTAATTTATCGAAATTTGTGATTTTCGATTCGATGTTCGATGTTCGATTTCCTTAAAATATTGCATATACCAATGTTTTTATCTGTATTATATGAAGTATGACAATGGAATAATTTAGTCCGCTATATATGTTGTCTCATGCATGATTCCACATTTTCCAAAACTGGCACATATAATGTATAGGAAATAGTCGACCAAATCTGACACGTTGTAATATTTATATAAGTTTTAGTTCATGTACGAATTGTTTATTATTAGCCAACTGCTTCGGAACCTCCCCCATAAAGGGTCAACAGTGTGAATAATCATCACTCAAGGCTGGGGGTATAAATCTGTCGGCAAGACCGACTAATACAGTTTTACTTGTTTTTTTTTTTTTTTTTTTTTTTATTTTGATAATAATTTTTGAAAATCATTTCTGCAATGATTTGAAATTTTGTTTAATTCATGACGTTTATGTATCAAACACTTTAAAAGACTTGTTTAATCTAGATTATGACTTCATGGGTTAACTGGGTTCAAAAATGTCAATCTAGGCTAAATGCCCGACCGAAATTCAATTTTTTGGATTTTAATAGATTTGATAATGAAAAGTAAGCTAGCAATATAGGGCAATTATAATATTTATAAAATCTTCGAGATTATAATTGCGCATCAAAACAAAAAAAAAAAACGGTAATTAATTTGAGTTTAAAACAATACAATTAAAAAAATGAAAAGAAAAATGATCACAATGGGTGATATTTTAATGGCAAATACGCCAATACGTATTATATATTCTGATTTAAATTATAAAACAATAACCGGATTTGATTTGGGAAAAATAAAATTGTATTCTGGTAATTAAAATTGCGGTTCAAATTTCTTCTAGAATCAAAGCTATGCTACTTTATAAGTCCTTTTTATGTCTCAACCTCTGTCGACGGGTATTGATTTGTCTATTGACTAGAACTTTTATCTAAGTGTTATATAAATTGTTTAAAATTACTTACTCTAACTTCTTTATTATTTATTAAAAATAATTATTCCTATATTCATTATTCAGGAAGAACCAACTATTTCCAAATGGCAACAATTGCGGGAGGGTCCTTTGAAACACATCATTGAACTTTTTGCCACCTCTAAGGTTCGCAAATTGATATTCACTTCGTATTTCATGTTCTGTGTTACCTCGTTGTCCTACTACGTTACGGGTAAGGATGAATTATTTACTGATTACTTAAAAATATTTTACATTTTTCATATATGTATCCTTTATAGCTTTGAATGCCGCCAACATGGATGTTAGTCGTCATTTATATGTTGCCATCACCGGTCTCGTTGATTTGCCATCTTTGCTTTTGCCTGTGATTATGTTACGTTACAGCGGTCGTAGGATTACGACAATGTCTTTGTTCTTTTTAACCGGCATTGCTTTGATCATGGTGATGGTTGTTCCACAGGGTAAGTTGAAATGGTTGTTAATTAAAATATAATATTTGAAAATACATAAGGAAACCCTACCCGAAATGGGAGTAAAGTAGAGCCACAATACGACATCAGCACTTAGCCTGATATCATTGCGTCTGAATGTGACAATTTTCCCTTACCGGGATAGAACAAAGACAAACAAATAAATTCAAAGCATACTCTGAGGCGTATGTGTAATGAGCATCTAGTAATGGTGTTGCCAGACCACATTTGTCATATTTGTTATGAACCATGCATGAAAGCAGAAATGGATAGGAATCACGGTAGAAGAATTCCAATTTTGGAATTGAAAATCTTGAATGAAAAATTATTTAAATTTGTAAAAATTGTTGAAAAATGCATTTCATAATAACCTCCGATTGGCGTAGTATTGGAAAACATATACAAATCTACCTATTTCTAAAGAAATATTAAAAATTTGTTGACATATCAATGTTTCCAGGTATTGATACATCTACCTATATTGTTCTACCATGATAGGAATATTTTGAAAAGTTTCTTTAAAAAAAAGTAAAATACTATCAGTCGGTTTTGCCGACAGATTTATACCCTAGCCTTGAGTTATGATTTTTCAAAATGTTTACCCTATATGGGGGAGATTCCGGAGCAGTTGGTTAATATTGACCAATTCATACCTGACCTAAGACTGATATAAATATTACAACAACAGAAAATTTTTAAATATGCGTGATGTAACAGATATAGCTGACCGAAGTATTCCATTTTCATACTTCATCTAGTACAGATAAAAATATTGGTATGTGCAAAATTTGCAGGAAATCGAAAACTTATATCCAATTTTATGCGAAATTATAAATTTCGATAAAGCACATATTTATATCAGATTTCTGGTTATATTATATATAGCCGGAATCTTATTTCGCATTTTATGATCTTTTTTGTTATTCAAATTTTTGACCTTTGTGGGGGAGGTACCAGAAGGAATGGTTCGATCTATACCATCTTCATAACAGATCTTGTGTTGATATAACTATAGAGATGTGCCAAGTCTGCATGGAATTGGATGTTATTTTAGCCTTTTATGAGCTTCATGAGTATTCAAAATTGTGACCCTTTTGTGGAAGAGGTACCAAAAGGAGTGGACCGATATATTCTATCTTCACACCAGACCTTGGATTAGTAAAAATATTGTGAAGACAATCGGACATTTACATCACATTTTATAAGAGTAATAATTATTCCAAATTTTGACCCTTTATGGGGGAGGTACTTGATGGAGTTGACCTACATTGCACCTGACCTAGTGCTGATGCAAATATTAGGATTTGCAAAGTTGGAACAATATCGGATTATCCCTTCTCTTTCTGTGCAGAAAATTATTTTCTTTGAAAATATTGACATTTTGTGGGGATGGTACAAGAAGGAGTAAACCGATATTGCCCATCTCCGAAGTTGATCTAAGTTTGACAATAATATTACGATGTACCAAGTTTGGATCATATCGGATACTCCCAGACAGACAGACGGACGGACATCGCTTGATCGAATCCTGAAACGGATCTGGACTTTTCGATGAGGCACGTTTTAGTCGTATCAAATGATATATATCCTCTTTAGCCATATGGCTGAGGGTATAATAAGCCTCAGAATTTCAACAAAAAACGTTGCTTTTATATCAAACCTATAGTGAGTAGAGACATTGTGCCGAAGTATATGATATTTGTGTAAATGCAAAACAAAAAAATAATAATTTTATAAATGATCCGTTCCAGAATATAATGATAACCGATATTCCTTTTATGATATCGAAGAAAATCGCAAAAATAGTAGATTCCAAGTAGATTCTTTCTCATACCAAAATGTTGAAAAATCTTCAAATCTGTCAAGTAGAAAATTGTAAAATTGTTAGATATTCATATTTCAATTTTTTTTATAAATACCAAATCTTTTTTATCTTTTTTAGAAAGCACCGTATGGATTGTGGCCTTTGCTATGTTGGGTCGTTTTGGAATAAGTGCCACATACTCGGTAGTTACGTTATACACGGCTGAGTTATATCCAACAGAAATTCGTGGCTCAGCTTTGGGTACATGTTCAACATGGGCTCATGTCGGTTCCATTTCGGCACCCTATGCTGTTGATTTATTGGTAAGACTTTTGAAAATAAAAACACCTTCGAAAACATCCCTTCTAAATTCTGTATAAACTATTTTTTAGGGTCCCCTGGGTTGGTATATACCCACAACAATATGTGGTTGCTGCGTTCTAGTAGCTGGCCTGCTAACTCTGACATTACCAGAAACTGGTACTGGTAAACTTGTTGATCGTGTCGAGGAGGTGCCATCTGAATCGAATACAGATGCTGAATGTGATGAAGTAAATAAAACAAAAAATTAATGATAAACGCTGGATAAGAACCATATTAGTGTTATATAAGTTATTTTTTGTCTTTTTCCGTTGTATGCATTTTGTTTTACTGAATATTTTCAGTAACTATTGTATTTATAATTAGCATAATTAATTGTATGTTTGTGTATTATCTAGTGTAGTATGTTAAGTTAAACGATTTGTTTAAAAAAAACTCCAATATTTTCGTAAAATATTTTAGACAAAAATGTTAGAAACTAAATCGAATAATAAATGTGGAAACACGTAATTCTTAATCACCAATTGCCAATCGTATCCATTCGATATAGGGACCCGTAACAGTGTACACACTTGGTATGCCAATGAGGCCACAGGTCAAACCATGTGATACAATGCCATAAATATAATCAATGCCATCATATTTACATATCAATGGTCCACCAGAATCGCCCTGTATGAAAAGAACAACTCAAATTTTATGGAATTTTTTAAAAATATTGAGGGTTTACCTGACACGTGTCCTGACCATAACCCAGGGCACAAACTGTATTGGCACCCTTTTGTGGAGCCCAAACATAACCCAATAAGTGACGACATTTCTTATTGCTAATTACATAGACTTCAGCTTCTTCCAGATAATCCTGCGAAAGTCCAGCATGATGTTTGGCCCCGAAACCAATTATTTTACAGGGATCTGCAAGGAAATCAGTTAAGTGTTTAAAGACAATTTTAAATATTTAATTTAAGTTTTACCTTTTCTATATGCCTTCATGCCATAGTGGGGTAGTTTTCCATAAAAATTGAATTGTGGCGGTAGGGACGACCTGTATGGGTGCTTTAAACGCAGCAGTGCTATATCATTTTGTAAACTTCCTCTGAAAACAAAAAATGTGTATGAAAGTAAGTATATACCAAATTTGCGATCCCAATACACAACTATTTGGATTAAGTGCTTTCAATAATTAAATCAAATAAATTCAAATTTTCTGAATCTGAATCGTTTTTCGGCTTCCCTTAATTAAAATTAGGAATGTCATTTTTTACTTACGGTTGGAACGAAATAAATTCTATTTTATCCACTGCAAGTCTTTCCAACGGATTGATATTTGTCAAGTTCTCATGACCAATAATTGCAAATATTGTGTTCACGTTTCTAAAAAGAGATAACAAGTAATTAAATATTATAGTGCAGTTAACTTTGGACAGTAACGAAATTAAATTTTTAATTTTGGAATGCGATGGGTATGCCCTCTCATCCGATATTCAAAATCCAAACCATAAAACATACTTGCGCCACAAACAGTGTCCAGCCGTTAGTATCCATTTTTCATTTAGCAGTGTACCGCCACAAAAATGCTTAAAATACGACTCTCTTTCCGGGATAATGAACTCTTCCTGCAGTGAAACCATATAGGGATATTTCGGAATACCTGAAATGATAAAGCATGCATATATTTTCACTACAAAATCGCATATCTACTCAATAAAATAATATTTACCCCAATTACCACTCCTTGTAACTGGTTTACCACCCACAATTGGTATGGATTCGGTTGATGTCTGTAGGGCACTGACAACAAATATAAAACTATAGATTAACATTGTCTACCATATCAAGACTATCAACAATAATTGACGTTGGAATGAATTTGTTGAACATCTTTCAAAACAGCGGTAGTAAAAATAATTCTTTCGAGACGAGCTTTATTCGAATTCAAGCTGTTTAAATACAAAAAGAAAAATAAACGAGGTGTGGATAGATGACCTGGGAAATTGTTTTTTTTTTTTTTTTATTGTTTTTGAATCCGATTCCAATAGGAAGACAAAATCTTATTCTAATTAAAGTATTGATTGGAAAAGATTCGTATAAAATGTTTCCCCTTAATATGAAATTTTCTTACTCCTAATAAAATTGTTGCGTTTTACGGTATGTCTTATTCCTGGATTGGTCCTTTTCTTTAATAGAAGACGGTCAAGTGACCTTCAACAGGAGTTGATCATCTACAGCTAGAACACCTTCTATAACAAAACGGAAATGTTCTATAACAGAACGAAAATGTTATCATTTCCATTTTTTGAGGCAGGTGTTGTGATTTTTTAACTTCATTGCAGGTATAGACCAAAATCCGTAAAAAGAAAACTCAAAACTTTCAGTCAGGTGAAAATTAAATTATCTGTTCCAGAGCTCCAAAAATGTAAATATTTTTACTAGGACAATCGATTTTCCCTTTATGTTATCGAATATAAATTGAAAAATAGTAAATTCTTGCAAAGTTCTAGAGCAGAGTAAATAACATTATTGGACCAATTGGAGACAAGGCTAAAAACTTTCTTTACATTCATATTTTGAAATTTTCCCATATATGAGGGTAACGGCAAAATAGTTGGGGAATTCCACTACCAATAGCATTTTACTTTCCCTGAATGTAAACACAACCAACTGTAATGGCAACCCTACCAAAACACTTCACATCTAAAGAAATGTATTTCGATTTTTAGATCCCTAGGCGTGCCTAGCCAACATTTTTGCAAAATCAACAAAAATGGATAAACGCTTGGAAAGGTAAGTTGTTTTATTAACTAAATACGAAGATTTCTAATGTAATCAACTGATAATTAATAACTGTAATTTATAAAATATATTGTACTAAAGACTTTCCTTAGCATCTCATGCCAATGGTGCAAGTGATGAAAACAGTGAATTCATCAGTGAAGATTCTGAAAGGGAAGAGGTAGAAAACGGTGGCGTTGGAAATGGCATACGAAACTCAGGAAACAGTAGTAGCAATGGTTTAATTATCAATGAGACCGGTTTATGTGCATTGTGTGGTAAAACGTCGATATGCAAATGTGAACGTTGCGGTGATTTCTATTGCTCA
Source organism: Musca domestica (assembly GCF_030504385.1). Taxonomy (NCBI): domain Eukaryota; kingdom Metazoa; phylum Arthropoda; class Insecta; order Diptera; family Muscidae; genus Musca; species Musca domestica. Next base: position 2,585,500 of record NW_026712312.1, read on the forward strand.
CCACAATGCCAGCGGAGGGATTGGCCAAATCACCGGTTCATATGTTTTCCCATGCCGTAAGTAATTGAAATTTGCAAGTGATTACAATTTTTAATTTTTTTTTCATAATTTTAGACGACTGATCAAAGCCGGTCAACCATGTGTGATAAAAGAACCCATACCCCTGCTTAAAGCCGAGACAAAATCGGTTGAAATGCACAAAGAAGAGAGTAGGCAAGCTTTTAAAGCAAGACAGCTAAGTTTTATACCCTCACCCACACAATTGCCAGCAGATGGTAGCATTGTTATACTGACTGGTTTCAAATCGGCAAATCGTTGCTATATACGTTCCGCCGATTCAGCCATTACAGAAGAATATCAAAAGAACCTCAAAAAAATTGATAACTTTGGAAAAAATTCGCACGAAGTTAACAGTGTACCGAAAGCCAACACCTTTGCGATGGCCCAAAAAGATGAACAATGGTGTCGCGTACAAATTCTTTCGGCACGTCCAGACAATCGCATACGCATTCATTTTATTGATTATGGCACTATTGGAATACGTTATCTACGAGAATTACGTAGAATATCTAATACAATGTCCAGCTTGCCATGTTTTGTTCACATGGTGCAACTGCACAATGTTACAGTGTACTCAATGGAAACGAAATTTCTGGAACATATATCACAAAATGTTGACAAAGAGTTTAGGATGCGTCGGGTCGAATCCGATTCCATGGGTGGCAATATCGAGCTGTATTATGCGGACACAGAAAAGCTACTTAATACCGAAATTTTGACAGCATGTCAAGAGTTCAGTGGAAAGGAATCAGAGAATGTTTCTTCAAATAACAATGACAAGGAAAGCTCACCAGATAAGGGCGCGGAAAGCTCATCGGTTGTAAGCAATAATAATGTTGCGTCTGGAAGTGCAAAGGAAACTAATTCCTCAATAGAAGCAACTCCTCCCAAAAAATCACAAATTATGTGTAATACACCGGTTAAGAATGATGTTGATAATAAATCTCCCGGCAGCAGTGGTAAAAAGAAGAATCTTCCACCTCCACCAAGACAATTACCTAAACCCTGCATGATACCGGTAAGTATGAAAGAGTTAGAGTCTTTATAAAGATATGATAAAAAATATGTCCGTAAAAATGGTTTGAGATTCAATGTCCTTTCGTTTAGGACAATAATCGGCATAATTTTTTAAACAGATATAAATAAGCTTTACTTTTTTTTTTAATTTCAGCCATTCGAAACTATACCATTTGATGCAAATGCCAAAAATGTTAAAATTGTTGTTGTTGACAACTCCTACGTTAGTCGTGGATATGTGGGTTGCATTTTAGAAAAGGACTGTGACAAACTGCAGTCTATTCAAAAGTTTCTACAAAATTATGATGGATCCGGGCAGGCCTACAAACCAAAGTAAGTCGTAATGTTAACACCAAAGGACGAAATTATTAACCACATGCATTTTATTTTTAGACTTGAAGAATATTGCATCGCTGAATTTGAATCCGAATGGTATCGAGGTAAAGTGGTTGAAGTTTTGGATGAAGATAAATTTCTCATAGCCTATATAGATTTCACCAATGAATGTGAGCTAACAAGTGCATCGATACGTCGGTATCCCATGTCTTTGACAATACCTTGTTGCACAAATCTGTGTGCAATAGATGGTGGGTATTTTAATTTTTTTTTTGTTTATTGTAATTATATTAAATGCCGCTGTTTTTGTAGGTCTTCCCCAAGAGTTAAGTGACGATCTAATAGAATTCCTGGAGAAAGAATTGTGCGATTTTAAGAAAATTCATGTTGACAATATAAAAATATTTGATGACATAACATTTATTGAAAGCAAGGAATTGCTAAAAAAATTACACAAAGCAAAACTAATCTAAGATGACTCACCGGGGCAGCCAATTACTCGCCACATCCTATTATTTTTAATTTTACTCATAATTATTGATTTTTTGGTATCGTATTTCAATTTGTATTTGAAAATAATCTCATTAAGTAACAAAACATTTCTTTTTATAGCATGCCATTTAAATGCTCGGAATTTTTCCAAGTGTGTCCTTTTATGATTGTTTATACATTGCCAAAGTTTTGATTTTAAATTTACCTTCAATAAAATTGCGAAGACGAATGATATACTCAAATATATAAAGATGAGCGTAAAATATGAATCGTTATAATTTTATTGCTTATCAATTGGACATACACACATCTGCGATCTGCCAGTGTTGAGGGATTGAATCTTATTGACGTTTTTAGTGTAGAAAATCTTTTCTACAAACATGTTGGCGGAATAAAGGGAACCATGTAGCTCTTTAAATATTTCCAGCCCCCAAGAAAAGAACAAATTTGATAAAATTAAACGACGTTTTATTTAAAAAAAATGAATTTCAATTCACTCCGAAATTGCATACAAAATGGTCAGATAAAATTAAAAATAATAGATTGAATAAAACTTAAAAATTAGGGAAATTCAATAAAAAATATATATGCATATATAGTGCCTCCAGGGCTTAAGCGATAATTGTATCCAGACCATGTACCTTGGCAAGGTACGCATCGCTTTCTGGTATTTGTGTTACATTGGCTTTAACAATGGGATTTGTTTGCAATGATTTTGCAAACTTCAAAGCCTGCTCCTTGGTCTTTATACCTAAAAGAACAACATATTTAGAACCCATTCATCCAATATTATACTGTTATTGGCTTTTTCCTTTCCTTACCTTCAATATAAACCATATTGGCATTTGAGGGAAACATGAGATCAGGTATCATAGGCATGATATCTTTTTTGCTGACTTTTGATAGATTGCCATAGTCGAGGAATAACACCAAAAAGTTGTCATTTTGCGAGTCAATGCACATGGCACGATACCATTGGCCATCGTCGGCAAATACGGACAGGCACAATTCCATTTTTCTAAATGTAAAAATACAACTTTAATAAAAGAAATTAATATAATAATGTCACACTTACTTTGGAGCATAACCCCCCTTTGGAGCCTTTGGACTATTGCAATATTCAGCAACAGAGGCTAGACTGATTTCCAATTTTCTTAAATACGCCTTGTTACTAAAATCAGCCGCAGTTATATAGGGACCATCTAAATTCACAATTGATGTGGCATCTAAGGTGTAGAGTTCAGCATTCTCCCCACATTGGATGGGAATAATTTCCAAATCATCAAGTGTTAGAATCTTGGGCGAAATTACAGCAGCTGCGGCTGCTTTTGGGGGCTCTACAGCGATGGGAGTGTTGGGCGGTGTTAGGGTCATTGCAACGGGTGCCCTTTCATTTACAACTACTCTTTTTGGAACTTCCGGCGGTGGCTGTTGTTGTTGGGTCGTATCATCATAAAGTGGTACCGTTGCTGGTATATCTGCTGCATCAAACACAAGTGGTAATAATTTTTTACAAAGCGATTGCCTTTCCTTGGTCCGGAATAGCAAGTCCACTCCAGTGTTTTCTTTATCTGCAAAGACTTCGAATTCCGCTGCATTTTCCATACATTTCTCCAATGAAGTCAAGGCTTTGTTATAGGCAATTGGTGTGGGAACGGTTGATAAATACATGAGTTTAATTAGGGAACATCGCACGGGAAGATATCTGATTAGATTCGTGGGTTTGAAGATATATTTTCGATCTACGCTGAATTCTGCACCTTTGTCAATGTTTTTAATTCGGTAAGAGTTTGCTTCGCATTCGATTATCTGGAAGATGGAAAGCAATTGGAGATTATTATTGGCATAAAAATATTATCAATATGTTCAAAATTATTGTTGAATTGAGATAAATTGAGAGTCTGAACCATGAAAGAGGAATATGGTTTTAAGGTGTGTGATGGAATCCGTTTGGACTCGTTTTGGCAAAAATCTTAATCTAAGAACTAAACTCACCTGTCCGCGATATTTATGTCCATGTGGATCGCATACAAAAACAATAGCATCTTTTTTCAATTCATCGCTGGCGCCAGCATTGAAAGGAATGCATTTCCCATGTTCCGCTTCAAATATTTTATCATAATCTCTAGTTTCAAGAGCTGCTATATAGACTTCTTTAAATGTTATGACATGGCTTACGGTTACAAATGAGCCAGGACCGGGGAGATCATACCACAAGTCTATATTCAGCTCCTTAATGCAGCCGGTAAAGATCGAAGCTATTACAACATCCACAATTTTGCGCGAATCCTCAAAGAGAGCACATGACAAATGTGTCTTTGAATCTTTTCCTGCTGTTACCGATGTGGCAGGCAACAATTGTATGGATAATTTTTTGACAGTTGCCAACATAGTTTCCGATAGCATATATTCCACAGAGTTTGTGGAAACAGCAAACACTTGCATGGGATGACACAAGAATGCACTGGGTATGCGTTTGATTTGTGGCGAACGTGTTATGAAACCCTCATCAATGGCATAAACCAAATACTCGTGGCCCTTTTCCCAATGTGCCAGTAGGCGGGCACGTTTCCAACCATGCTTAGTGCGTGCTGCAACAAATGTCCCCTCACTTGGCACCTTTTCAAATTCATATTGTATGGTTTGTTCCGAATTCAATACCTCATCTAGGGAGTTCAAGTCTTCGTTACCATTCAAGCGTAACAATGCATGGCGGCCATCCACAAAATATTTGACAACAGTAAGCGATTTCTCTTTCGTCAGCAATTCCACAGGTAATTCCATGGGTATGGACTTCTCTTTGCTCTCGACATTGTAATAACCTTCAGAATGTTTTTGTCCCACAATTTTAATGGTCACAACAGATTCAATGTTCAAGGGACCACAATCGCCGCGCAAGCAAACTCGAAAAGCGTAAGCATTTAAATTCGCCATAATGGGTATGGGTGCAAAGAGTTGGTTGTATGGAATCCTCAATTCGTTGCCATAATCGATTAGACGTACATCAGCCTTTTGTGCCTGGGCGGAGCAATCTAAAACCTCTGCTCTGTAGAGAATTTTCCCCAATGGCGCTGCCACCAATGCTCCAGGGTATATTAGCTCAGCCTTACAGGGTTCTTTTTGATTAATATTACGATTTATTTCGGCCAGTAGTTTACGCAATGGACCATCATATTTAATATCGGTTACCCATAGGAAGTGTTTGTTTGCCTGATCTGCTTCTTCGACAAATTGAATGATGGCATCGAAATATCCATTGGGTGGTGGGAAATGCATGCGCCAATTGGCAGGTTTATCTGCAGTAATTACAGAATTCAAAATATTGCTCACGTTCTTGGGTGGTGCAACATCTACAGTGGCAGTAGGTGTTGGTGTAGACGTAGCGGCAGCTTTTGTGACAAGTGTAAAATCTCCATCTTGTAAAAGTTTTTTGGGTTTAGCTCCGGTACAAGATTCGCCGCATTCTATGGGATTTCGAGCCTTCGTACCAGCGAAGGTGTTGCTGTTGCTACGCTTTGTATCGTTTATATTCTCTTTTGAGCCGCCGTGAGAGCGTCGAAATGATGTATCACTTTTGAGACTCAAATTGTGCATGGGTATTAAATTCCTAGAAAGAAATAACATTAAATTAACGATATATAATTTGAACACACTAAGTTAGTGTGGGTATTATTCTTAAGAGAATTTAATACGTACAAGCTTTAAAAAATGAATCAGATCAAAAACAATCAAATAAGAATCTACCATCTTTATAACATATCTTGCCTTGATGGAAATATTGAGATGTACTAAGTCTGAATGGAAATAATTTCGCGTTTAATGAGCTTCATGGATACCCAAAAATTTGACCCTTTTGTGGTGTAGGTACTAGAAGGAGGGGAACGATATATCCCAATTTCACACTAGTCCTTGGGTTAACAAAAATATTGTGATTTGTGAAATTTGAAGAAAACCGGAAGCTCTTTTCGGATTTTATAATCGTTTTGGTTATCCAAAACTTTGAACATTTGTGGGGGAGGTACCAGAAGGAATTGTCCGATCTCTACCATCTTTATAGCAGATTTTGTGTTGATAGAAATATTGAGATGTGCCAAGTCTGAATGGAATCGGAGGTCAATTTCACGTTTTATGAGCTAAATGGTTATTCAGAATTTTGAACATTTGTGGGGGAGGTACCAGAAGAAGTGGACCATCTTCACGCCAGACCTTGAAGTTGATAAAAATATTGTGAAGTGTGTAATTTGAAGACAAGTGGACGCTTATATCACACTTTATAAGATTTATAATTATTCAAAATTTTCACCCTTTGTGCGGGAGGTACTTGATGGAATTGACCGATTTTGTCCAAATATTAGGATTTCCAAAGTTAGAGCTAAATCGGATTATGCTTTCTCTTTCTGTGCAATAATTATTTTCTTTGAAAATGTTGACATTTTGTGTGGGAGGTACCAGAAGGAGTGGACCGATATTGCCCATCTCCGAACCTGACTTAAGTTTGATAATAATATTGCGATGTACCAAGTTTGGATAAAATCGGATACGCCCTTCGAGAGTTATCGTGCGCACCCGTCAGCCAGACAGACAGACGGACGGAGTAACATCGCTAGATTGACTGCAAATGTCCTGAAACGGATTTCGTCCAAAGAGACCTAGGGTCTAAGAACGTTATTTCGATGAGGCACGGAAATCGAGCAGGATTTTTTGGAAACTTCCTAAGGCTTAACTTTAACCGTTATTAAAATGTGATTGAAATTTCATTGATGATATTAACACCGGGAACTATGTACATTTAAATTATGTATATTATTCTTGTGGAGCTCCATGCGGTTTTCGTAGATATCACCAAAAAATGAATTTCACCGTTTTAAGCTGGACTACAAAAACTTGCTGTGTACTTTCACTACCATCACAAATTCAATTCCTCGTTTAAACCAGGAACATAAGAAGATTGTGTGTAATATTTTATTTAAAATCAATCATAGAATCTGTTGCTACTTGTTTCCCCTTGTACTAGGCCTTCCCAACACTTACTGTAATCCATTCCAAATACTTACGGAATTTTAAAACATCTCGATTTGTGATCTTGCCAATCACCAACTTGACAATCAGAACTGCAATAGGGCTCCAGACAACGCTCACAATAGAATTTCCCAGGTTGGCGGCATTTTGAGCACGGCAATTCAGACATTGTGCTTAAAGAATATTATTAAAAACACTATTTAAAAAGGAATATGTATCGAACGCGAAAAATTTTACTGAAAAATTCCTTGACCGAACAAAATGCAAATATGAATGACCGCGTACAATGTGAAGCGTCAAATAACGGAACTTTTTTACACATTGTTAGGGACAACTAAGTCGACTTTGTAAATATGTACAGAAAAATGGAATGTGAAAGCACATAAGAATGATGCTTTAAATGGAACCAAAAAGAAGAAGAAAGATTCAATTTAACTATGCGCCAAAAAGTAGGCAATAGTTTGCGAGGTTAAGGAAATCTTTAAACATTTAATGCCAGGAGTGCTTTAATTAAATCATTATTTCTATAATTTATGATAAAAATGTCTTAAGAATTTTGCCATAGATTCAATTAATCTTATAACTGGGCGTAGATATTTTTCGGCTTTGTCATGAATTTACTCCTAGAGCTGGAACTTAGCTTTACCCCATTTAAAATAACCAAATCCCAAGTATTTTGTTATATGAATATGTATGAGCTACAACAACTGATGATTTTACAATAACAACATTGTTGTTATAGAATTATAAATGTCAAATAAAATAAAAATAGTGGTTTCCAAAGAAATTATTGTTTTCCTACTGTAACAGGGGATTCCCCAAATATGAAGAGGTATGATTCGAGGCGGATTGTATGTAATAATGAAACATTACTGATGCAGGATAAGAGCATGGTTTCGAATTTAATACAATACAAAAATTTACTTTGTTTATTTCTTCAAGGTGAGCTTAGAGGTAGTAAAAAGGCTTTATGGATACTTGGTGTGGATAATGACAGTGTTTTGGAAAGTTGAATATATGGCGAAGTCATATTAAGAATATGCGAACAATCCAAGTTAATGTGCAAGCCAAAAGACCTCATTGACTAGATAAACAGTGCAGCCCGTTGCCATTCATTGGAAATTTTTCCAGAGCTATCCGGGACTTCCCAACAACATTTTAGAATGTACCGCCATGTACCTCTAAAAGCCGGATGGCGGAGAGAAACAGATAATGGCCAGACCCCAATGAGATATTTCTTTGGTCAATGCCGATAGAGCTTCCGAGGTCTTTAGTATTAAAGATACCACAACTAGATAAGCTTATCGAATGTCAGCAATGAATTTACGGGAAGCAAATACTGTTACTCATTGTTGGGGCAAGTCTTGAGGCACATTCAATCTTCGAGTGGAATAACTACCTTATCACGATTGGTACAAATATTGGTCTGTGTCTGGGAGAACCGTCTACGTGTTAGTGGATCCGAATCTGTACAGATTTTGAATAATCCAGGGATTCTCAGTTGATATATTTTAGTCAGATTTATATAATTTTGCTAAAGTAGAAATCGATGCGATTTCTAAAACTTAAGGCTAATTTGAATTTTCTACAAAATTTGTTTTTAAAAATCCAAAAAAAAAAAAAACAGCAGATATTTAAATATTTAATAATTAGTTTTTATTCCCACATTTTATGTAGAATATGAGTATTATTTCAAAACACACAAAACAAACAATAAAACAAAAGAAAATCTAAAATAAAAATTAACTGAAATCCTATCAAAAAATATATATAATTATTTAATGGACATTAAATCCATCAATCAATTTGAAGATGGTCCTAGAATTCCTAAATAAATATTATATTAAAAATAAATCACAGTTTATAGTAAATAAATACAAATAAATCAATGTTATAATGTATAGATTACGAAACCCCTCAAACTTTGTGAATTATTTTCAAATTTAAGTCGATATGGCAGACAAAATGTTACTACGATACAATCACGCTTATTATATATGTCATATAATTACATATTTGTTATAAAATGTTTAAGAAAATATATGAGAATATAAACTGAAAAAATTTAAAATGGGAAATTTTAGTCATCAATATAAAATTCATCTATTTTCATTTTTGAAAGCTGATTAAATGTTAATGGAAATATTGGAATTTCACATTTACATTTAATAATATAATTCAAATTTTTTAAATTGTTTTCAAAAATTTAAATTTTTTCAACGATTTTCCCATTTTTCTTTTTGTTTTCCAGTTTAAAAAAGAAGATAAAAGACAATTTGTTTATATTTCATAACATTTTTTATTTTATTTTTTTTGTTTGGTTTTTGTAATTTCTTTTCGACGATTTTTGTTTAATTTCTTATATTGCATTTTTTGATACAAAAAAGCTTTGCTTTAAATAAAAAATCATTAAAATTAAATAAAAATAGAATTAACATAAAAAATAAGCGTAATTGTGCGTAAAAAGTTTTCAACTTTACGAAAGATTTGTTAAAATTAAAATTTTAAGCTTCTTTGTGTTTTTTGGGATTAATGTTTTTGGGGGGCGAGTAGATGAGATGAATAGGGGGGTCGATGAGGTTATTCTAATGCACACAATTTAAATGAATTGGAATTGGGAAAATTTTAAACTATACACAAATTCAACTAAAAATGTGGTATTTGAGAAAATGACGACTAAAAAATAAATGCAAATTCTATAAATTAACTAAAATTATAAAAAATAAATAATAATTCTTATAAAATACTAAAGGGGTTGGGACATCATTTGTTTACAAAAAGGTTGAGCTTCCTACAATTGTTGGGGGTGGGGGTTCTTTTTACAAATACAATCATCAATTGCAAATAAAAATTCAATATAAAATAAAACTGAGGAAATTGTCTCAAAAGGGGAGCGACGGGGTCAAGAAATAAAAATCAACAAAACGAACTAATAATCAAATAATAACTAAAACTGACAATAACAATGACAAATATTTTTTTACATAGATTAGCGTTTGTTTGGGCGGGTGTTGTTCAAGTTGTCAGGCTGTTGGTGTTGGCTACACCGTTTACAGCATCAAACGGGAACGAGACTTCTTCATGCGGGTAGTGCCGCCACCCAAATCACCATTCCATGACTTTGACTTGGCACGGAAAATGCGATATTCTTCATTGTAGGCTGGTTCCAACATGGGGCGGTAGGCATGGGGTTCGCAGAGCTCAATGTGGTTTTCAAAGAACTCTTTGTAGCCGTTGTGCAACAGATAGACCTCGGGATAATCCAAGGCGGGGTAGGCGTTGGTATTGCGTGCACGATCGTAGTTGCGCAAGAAACGCGACAATTTGGGTCCACGTTCGGAGGAGAACTCACAGTGGAAGATGATGATATTGCGCTTGTTGCCGGAGGCTTCATTGCGGGCCTGTTGCATTTCAGTCATTTGTTGGGACAAGAACTCTTCGATGATTTGTTCTTGGGTGTAGAGGTTCTTGGCGCCACGGATGTGACCACCCTCGTATTCATAGGGATAACGGCAATCGATGATTCTGTAGTTGGCTACTTTATCATCGAATTCACCACGCAAGAGACGGGCTACGGTTTCACTGCTAATCGATTTGAGATCACGATGACGTCCTGGAATCAGAGGCAAGACATAGGGTTTGCTGAAATCACCGATTAAATCGGGTTCGTCATTGTTTTCCGAACGGTTGAGGGCAGACATAATTTCGGCATCGTTCATGGACATGCATTTGCGCAGGCTGGGGCGGGAAGCGGCTGTGGTGCTGGGAGAGGTGTTTTTGTTTTGCAGACCAGTGAATGAACCATCCAAGTTTTCTTTTTCATCGCCACGGTAACGTTTGCTTTGGATGGGAGAGCAGGTGGTGGATGGTGGTTCGGGACGCTTGAAGCTGCCGTTCAAACGAGAGGCAGAGTTGTTGTTGGCAGCAGCGTTTAGACTACTTTCGGGGGTCTTGGATGTGTATTGGTTGTTTTCAGTCATGCTCAAACAACGTCTCACAGAGGGGCGGCGCATTTCTGGAGTTTTGACGGGGGAGTTCTTGATGATTTGACCACTGATCAGAGAGCTCAAATCGCTGGGGAAATTCTGTTGTTGTTGGGGTTCAAGATTTTCCATATCAAAAAATTCCATGTATTCATCATCCATGGACGATTCCATGGAGCCGGTGGAGGACAAGCTTTGGAATACACGGAAGCTACCCTTTGAGGGTGTGTTGGAGCTGGTGACTGTGTTGTTGGCATTTTTCACGGCCACTGTTTTGAGAGTCAAGGCCTTGCGGCTGTGCAAGAATTTGTTGGATTTGTCGACAATTTGGAAGCGTTCGGGTGAACCTTCAGGGGACAGAAGACCCATCAATTGTGGACTGGCTGTGAAGTGACGATCCTGTGAGGAGTGATCGTCACCGTAGAAAGACAATTCATCCATGGTCATGTCTGGCATGGAAGCATCCAAATTCAAGCGGCGTGACAAAGGATTGCGGGCAGTTCTTTGGATTTGGAAACTAAAAATAGAAAAAAAAAGAAAAAATAAATTAGTAAAATATTTCTTTTACATTTTTTTGTAATATTGAAAAATATTTCAAAGTTAAATAAAAAGACGATATGTACATCAAGCAAATTTCCAAAGGACGGCAGCAATGAGTGAGGCAACGACGATTGCTGCCACAATCGGCAAACAAAATGAAAAACTGTACGATCATGTTGAGGGTAGAAATGCGACTGAGCGCTGAGTTGGCTGACAATTTGTAGAGGACGACTAACTCAGAGGAGGGTTCATTAAACTCGAGGGTTGTAATTGCTGGTGTGTGTTGTTGGCGTATAGCACACCATGTGCGGCGGCTGTCCCATTTCGTTGAGGCAAGAGGAATTGGAATTTTTGTAAATTAGAAAAACTGAGGGGTTTTTAGAAAACCAACGGTGCAGATGTTTAACACATCACATTAGGGCGAACACAAGAAGGAACGACAAAAAATGTAAACAAAATATTTGCCGTGAAGTCAGTCACTTATTCTTCTTCAGTTTAGTTTTTTTTTAATGCACCACCACCACCACCAAGGCCAAAAAATGGAAGAACTTTTGTCGAGGAGTGCAACAAAGCATAAAATAATAGGCAGATGTTCAAGCATTGCCAAGAAATTGTGTTTATGGCCAACAAAATTATTGGGTCAGGTCGAGAACATAGCCGGCTAAAACATTTTTGTTATTACACCGGTCGTTCGGTGTCTTTATGAATGAATGAATGGATGGATGGCTGTGGGGCCGGACGGTCAGTCACACAACCCCAAGACATAACATAACCATGAGTAAAGCTCCAACTGGGCAAGAGAGAGCTTTTGGTTATTGCAGCAAACAAAAACTTTTGCTTTCATTTGAAGGTTGCCGGCTAAGCAAATCTCAGTTGGAGTTTGGAAATATTTTTTGTTTTTTGCTTGGAGCCCAGAGGCGTACATTGTCGTTCAATTTTGCAGGTAATCCACAGTTTTGCAAAATAAAACATTTGATGATATTTACCTTTGGTAATCCATGGCAATATCTCCGGATTCTTCAATGATTGATTCCCACAACATTGTGTTTGTGTGTGTGTAAGGTTTTAATTGGTGTTGTTGAAAATGTTTAAACTGTTTTGTTAAATTGTTAAAACACAATTTTCACTTTGTATTTTTTGTTGTTGTTTAATAATAGTGTTTGTAGTAATGCACAATTGTTTGAGATGATTTTGTTAAGAGAAGTGTAAGTCTCTTGTTTGTGTGGCGAGTGTTAAGAATAGTTCATATTGCAGTTTTGTATTTTTGGTTTGATATTTATCAAATCCTTTTGAGCATATTTTGTTAAATAATTTTTTTTGTTAATCCAAATAATTTTTCTTTTTGTTTATTTTTTTGGAGTGCAGTAGTAATACAGGACAAATGCTGCTTTACTGCTGCTGAACGTTGCTGAAGAGAAGACGAACTCGAATGACTGACTTTGCTGAGACAACGGCGGTTTATATACACGACGTCAACGCAGCAAATGCAATGCAAAACCTCTGCTCCTGCTCAACAATCGATAAACCCACCACCATTGCACACACACACTTTGTGTTGCTCTCGTTGAATATCAGCAGCGCGGCAACAACAAATGTCTCTGCCACTGAGCCGAGTGTTGGCAATCAGCTGTGTTGTATTCTCACAATACGCAATATCAGCCGTAGAGAGAGAGAGAGTGGGAAGAGTAAGGCTCAACATTACTGTCAAAGAGTGCAACAACAATGCAATGGAAAAGAAAAAGAAAGGGCATTCTATTCTAAGGATTGCGCTCGACAGAATTTCATTTTTGTAGTAGAAAAAAAAAAACAACAACCAAATTTGCTGCTGTGGCAAAGGAAAGGCTAAAGCAAGTATTGGTGTCGCCACTGCTCTCCACTCAGATAGCCAAGAAGAAAAAAAAAACAAATTCTTCAAGAATTCAAGACAAGAAAGGCTCACACAACAGCAGCAAAGAGTAACACTGAGAGATGAAGATGAAAAGACGAAAATGAAAATAACAACAAAAACCATATGATTTTTGTTTTTGTTTGGGCCTACGCACATATGAGAAGAAAGATTTTAAACTCCAACAACAGCAATGGGCCAGCAACCAAAAGGACAGACAGAGGATCAATCTGGGAAACAAGTGTAATGGAATTTTAAAGCTTACACAGAGTGAAGGGGAATAAATAAATAGAAATGGAAAATTGTAAATCTCAGTAAATAACACAAAAAAAGAGGGGAAAACCATATAAGAAATGTGATGTGTAGAATGTGTGCTACAAATGACCCCCTTCTCCTCTATTCTTTTTCCGTCCTTTTAAATGCTTGTAGTTATGTATCCAATTAAAAAATATATATGTATCTTCGGTGGCCAACTAAACGTCTTACATATCCACTTATCCTTGAATAAATCCCCTTGAACTTGTGAAGAAGCCTTGGTTTTCGGTAATCACTTGGAGGCTGTGGCTTTATGAATGCCAAACAATTTTTGGCGCGCAAGCTTTTATACCGGCAAACTTGAAGCCTGTCCTCTCACACACTATTGCAAATGGGGGAGAGCAATATAGCCCCCACCACACACACACATACACAGATGAACAACAAACAAATCACGAATCAATGAACCGAACACGATACGAAAACTTGGGGGAGCAGCAGCTCAAAAATGTTGCTCATGATGATGATGATTATGATGTTGGTGGAGCGCAGAGAACCCACATTCAGGTAATCGGCAAACTTGGAATTTCTTGAGAAATAAAATGCCAAAGAAATGTTGTTGTTTGTCCTCGTGTGTAGCCAGCCAGCCCAACAAAAAGTTAGAGTATTATTTGTTGTTATTAGCCGGCCGCCGCTGCTGCCGTTGATGTGTGTATGGTGGACTGTTTGTTTTTTTATTGTTGGTTTTGTGCTTTTTTTTGCACCGTTCATTGTTGGTGGTATTTTGTGCTTTTGGCTGGGATGTCTGCGCGCAAACAAAGAAATTCTTCTGCAAAATCAACACAATGAAACTCCTTCTGCTTCTTCTTCATCTTGGTGTTCTCTCACTCTCTTGGGCTCACATACAACTCCCCGCCAAACTTAAAATATATATTTTTTAAGGGCATCCTATACATACATACATATTTATTTTAGTTAATAAATCTTTGAATAAATCTCTGAGCTCGCTCGCTCTATGCAAAAATGAGCGGAGAAAGAGCAGAAATGGAGTTTTGCGCGCCTTATTATTTGCTGCTGCTGCAAGTAACTAGGTATGTAGTTGAAGAACAGAAAAAATAAAGAAAAAAAAGCGGCAATCTTTATAGAACAACAGCACAAAGGATTTTTTTCATCGGCAAAGCAAAGCACAGCACAGACGAGACATTATCAATGGGGAGGTGGTTTGGAGAATAACAGAGAAAAAAAAAACAACACAGAATACTTTTAACTAAAACAAGTTTGTGTGGACAAGTACCACATACATACATGCATGTAGTATACAATGTGCTTGATGGGGGTCTCCTTTTCTAGTTGTTGTTGTTATTGTTATGCTCCTATATAGTAAATATGTGTACATACTTAAGTATGCACTTGGTTTCTCGGAGATTAGTACTACTCTATGTAAATGTGAGATTATAGAAATAATTGAGTAACTAAGTATCAAAAAGAAAAAAAAGCGCCAAATTGCGATAAGAACTATTGCAAAAATTAAATATCAATATTTAAAGAAAATAATGTTTTTTAACATTTAATTAGATGGGGAAATTGTAAAATATTTGTTAGAAATAGGTAATTGCAAACTTGAGGACATTTTAATTAGGAACATTTCCCCGAATTTCTGGGAGAGTGAAATGAAAAAGGCAGAAAGAGGAATTCAAGAGACAATAGTTACTCGGTGGAGAAGTCGGCTTGTTAAAACTACAAAAGCCTTAACAACGACCAGGATGTTTTTGGATTTGAAGAAATTTTATAGGTAATTAAAATACCTAAAATGTTATTAAATATTTAACTGGAGATTTTGCAAAATATTTTCCGAAAATAGGTACCTAACTAATTAGGGCTGGAAATATGACCCAGATTTAAGCCGTTAACTAAAACTTTGTGGCCAATTTTGCAGAAGCTAAAAAATTTGGGTTTGTATTTTATGCCATTTTTAGATATAAAACTTCTATTGATTATTGACATTTTTCAGAAACCTCTTTCAAAATGCCTTGTTGTTGTTCGTCAAAAAAACAGATTTTTGCAAAGATTTACAAAGAGTCTGGTGTTGACAGACTCCTTAGAAGTTTTTGCTTCGAATTATGTACTGGGTTTGTATTTTGCAATTGTTAGATTTAAACCTCTATTGATTTAATTTTTTTTCTTTATTTCAGAGACCTCTTTTAAAATGCCTTGTTGTCCTACAAAAATACATTTTTGAAAAGATTTACAAACATTCTGTGGCTGAGAGTATACGTTTTTGGTAGAAAATTTAAGTCATGGCTCCCTAGAAGTTTTTGCTTCGAATTTTTTAGGCAGCTCGAAATTATTGGCTTTGTATTTTGCAATTTTTTAAATTTAAAAACTCTATTGATTAAACTTTTTTCATTTCAGTGACCTCTTTGAAAATGCCATTTTGTTCTACAAAAACAGATTTTTCCAAAAATTTAGCAAGAGTCTGCTGCTCCCTCGAAGTTTTTGCTTCGAATTGGCTTTGGAAAATTCGAAAATTGGCTTTTTATTTTGCAATTTTTAAATTTCAAACCTCTATTGGATAATATTTTTAACTTCATTACAGGGATCTCTTTCAAAAGAGCCTTGTTGTTTCTCTACAAAAATCAGACTTTTGCTAAGTTTTCCAAAGATTCCAAGCAACCACGAAGTTTTACAATCTTACATAAATATGGTTATGGCTATGTGTTCACCAAGAGGCCCCGGGATCTGTATTCAAATACCAAGCAAAAGCCATTGATACATTTCAATGGTACTTGAAGAAGAGTGGGATTGAGTTCTCGTATTTTTTTCAAAAGCCTGGTATCAACAACAAGAGGAATTTGTCGAACAGCAATAAATATGTATGTATGCATGTATGTCTGTTGTATGTTTCAAATGAAACATTTGTGTATACAGTGACAACCGCATGGTCTTCCCCATGGGTTTATGGAAGGGTTAAACGAAGCAAATTAAACATACAAAATGTATAATTAAATTTTTAAATATTTCTCGCCTCTACTAGGTCATAGGAAAAATATTGAAATTAGTTTTGAAAGAGGGTATGTCATACAAGCACATATACTGACAAAACGACATGTATACAACTTATGTCCCAAATATGTAAAACAATCCCACAAAGACAAAGTCCAAGTCTTGTCATATTTATTTTGCTGAAGCACCACAACTGCTGGATGTGTTAAGAACATATGGAAGGAACTACATTGGCATACTAAAGCAGAAAATTTGATATTTAGCTGGGAGAGAGACTCAGCAATTATATTGGGGAAGAGAACCCAAAATAATTTTAGAGTTCTTATTATAAATAATTTTTGTGCCATTTAAAGTTTTTTATAGGAGAAAGTCGAAAAAATCCACATAACCTCACTTTGCTTACCTTACTTTTGGTTTACATGGTTCGAGAGATTTTTTTTTCTGGCAAAGAGTAGAACAAAAAACAACTTTCAGAAATCTAGCTTGATCAATAAAAGACCCTATAGAGATTCTCTATTATTGGGGAACCCGAAATATGGGAAACAATTTAAAATTTAGAGAAGTAAAAAAAAAAAGAGAAAAAAAAGTTTCCCAAAAATCAGAAGATTTTTTTTTTTTAGTTGGAGCCCATTTCAGAGGCTTTCTATGAAAAATATTTCCATTTAATTTACTCTATCTATGAAAAAATGGAATAAAAATGCATTATCTTCAGGGGAGAGGAGAAATGTTAAGGGGACAATAGATATTCTTGACATCTTTCTCATTTTCTTCACTAAATTTCTTATATACCATTTATCCAGAATATGTCCAGTAATAGCAAAAAAAAAAAAGATCCGTAAAAAATACTTATCAGAATGGGACATGAAAAGGCAACAGAAATAGGAGAAATAATCTAAAGATAAATGACCAAAAGAAAGTCAGAGAACAACAAGGAACCAACTACCAAAAATATAGTTAAAACATAACAAAGATACCCACAAATATTAAGATGAAGAAAGAACATGCCAAGGATCTCCTCTTTGAGATAACCTACAAGAGAGAAGGATGGGAACAAAAAAAACAATAACAACACACACCAAAAAAAAAGGACAACCTTGAATCAGCTGATTGGGAAAGAAAGACCGATATCAGTAGCTGAAACAACAACAACACCACACTCGTGGCATGATTTGTACAAGGACTAACTGTTCATCAAGACACCAACAACAACAGCAGCAAGGAAAAAAAACAATAACAATGCAATCAGAACCCACCAACAACAAACGTAACAACAGACAAGAGACTTAAAGTGTGCCTCTCTGGGTAGATGACACGAGGACGAGAAAGGACAATACACAGACATTCCGCAAACACACACGCACACACACTACCCATGCACATGCAATGGACAAGGAAGAGAAAGATTCATAACAGGACCAAGAAAGGAAAAAGAATTTAACGCGCGCAAAATCAGTTGGAAATCAAGACGGAAAGACGAAAAACAACAACAAAAACATAGGGACACACACAAATAAACCACCAGACACACAGTCAAGGAAGAGGATCGAACGAACGCACAGCACAGCACAGGAGGGGTGTGTAAAATCACTGTAGGCTACCAGTTCAACCTATCCACCAAGTGCAACAACACGAGTTAAATTGCAGCAACAACACACACACGATTTGGCAACAAAACACATTCACAGGACAAATCCAATACTTAAAGAAGTGTGAAAGGATCGATGTAGAGGAATTCGGAGCCCATTTAAGGAAGGCAGTAGAGAGTGAGAGGAACGACGAAGAGAAGAACAAGAAAAATGCGCCAAAAATCCACGAAAAATCTGGTCAGTGTAGGAAAAAACAACAACAACAACAGAGAAGAAGACCACAAAGATAAAACACCACACTCTTCACATCGCCTTCGCTCTTCTCTTTGGCAAAAGGAAAGCAACAATCAAAGAAAATTGAAAATTTTTTCACTTTTCCAAAATATCCTCATTACGGGATGGCCTGTTGTCCGCGAAACACCAAAACTCTCTGAGGATCGAAATAATTTCTCTTTGAAGAAGAAAAAAAGACGAAATCGTATTTTTTGGCATAGATTGCTTTTTTATTTAATTTATTTTGATAAATTTCATTTGAAAGCAGCCATAAATGTCAAAACAAACGACGATGACATTGACAATATCATGTCTGGTCTCAACCGATCAATGCCATAAAATAAAGCAATGATGTTTGTCGATGGGGTCTCCCCCAGTTTTAGAATCTGTGAAAATGGAACACGACGACAGTGCCTAGCAGCAATGACCACGACGACAACGACAATTCATTCAAATTTTGATTAAAAAAAAACTGAAGAAAAAAAGAATTAATGAACAGACAACGGAAACCAATGACAATAGTCCCAGCAGAAGCATCCAACCAAACCATTCAAAAAAATCAATTGCCTATTGTCAAAGGTCACCCATCCAATGCTCAAGATTCCATAGAATCTTACTATCAAACATGAATATGTTTGTTGTATAATATAAATAATAAAAAAAACTATTAAAATTTTTGAAAAAAGAGAAATGACATTAATTGTATAAAGGGGATTAAAATGCTTATCAAAAAAAGAAAAACAAACCATGATTAGTGGGTGCAAGAGAATGAGGGTGTGAAAAAAAAAACAACGTTTACAACGAACAGTGGGAGAAACAATTCCTTTGGGAAATATTTTAAAGTAAATGTATTTTTTTATTAACACACATAAAATGCTTTTAATATTAAGTAGATTTCATCGCATCGTATGTTATTTATCTTAAAAAGATTGAAAAATCATCACTCAACAAAAATAAGAGACCATATTTTGACATACTCAAGACTTACTCTCAGATTTAGAGAAAGAGCAAAAGAGATTATTATATTTAATTCATTTACTCATGCATAGGATGGGCAAAATAATAAAAGAGAAATTATTTGGGAAATTATGAAATAAAATTCCTGCGTCGAATTTTTACTTTTTTTTTTAATTTTTAATCCAAAATCAATAGTAGTTCAAAAACTATTTTATGGAAACAATTGTTGAAAATTATCATGACAGAGAGAATAAGAGACATAAGCAGGTAGATGATGAAAGTATGACGCCACTAGATGGCGTTAAATGTATTAAATGCAACAAGAGTTCCTTAAATTATTTGGATTCTTGTGTTTGAGCAAAACAGTTAGAAGGCATTTTATGTTAAGAGTTGTTTACGATTAGAAAATAAATTGTGTTTAGGGCCAATCGCCAACAACTGATAGCAAATGGGGGAAGATGACTGAAAATGATATTACAGCGTTATCTAAAATTCGACGAACCATATACAAATATTCAACTTCCCCACCATGGTGAAATATTTTGTACATCCGTATTACCACCCAAATATGCCAGTACCTATCTTAGAATATACCAAAGAAAAACGTTGAAATTGATACTATTTAAAATTAACAGAATTGTAATATTTTTCAATTACAAAAATTCAAATTGAAAAAGAAATTCATTAATAGTCAATGTTAAAAGTGTTCAATTTTGAAATGTTGTGCGCTCGTCGCACCGAGAAGTATTACCATAGACAAATGAAGGTATAGACTAAAAAGTTTTAAAATTTTCCCTTCCGGCAGATCACTCAGGGCTAGTGAAGTCACTCGACTTCGAAAACAATTTATTCACTTTTCTGCTATTTAAATTCTATATTTTTATATTTCACGACATATTTGGATAATGTAAAAGTAAACAAAGTTACTATTTCGTTTTTAATTGATAAATAATAAAGAATCATAAAAATATTCAATATTTTGTAGTTTGAGAGAATTGAGTGTGTCTACTGAACCTCTCTCACAGCATGAACGACATCTATTGAAGCACTTTTTTCGAAGATAACAGATGAGACAACTTTTTAGTCTATACCTAATTTGTCTATGGTATTACTCTATGGCAATATTTTGTTGTAGAGAGTCGGAAAAATAAATGATAAAATATCTGACGGTTTTCTGACGGATTAAGCCTTTAGGTCGTTTACTCAAGTAGTGCCACATATCAAAAAACATATTTTAAAATTTTGATTGGATTTTTTAATTAACCTAATTGTAATATTTTCTAATTACAAAAAATTAAATTCAAAAAGAAATTCATCAATTATCAATGTTAAAAGTGTTCAACTTTGAAATGTTGTACGTTCGAGTTAGTTTTCTTGTGTCGTGAAAAACGTCGGCCGAGAATTATTACTCTATGGCAATATTTTGTTGTAGAGAGTCGGAAAAATAAATAATAAAATATCAGTCGGTTTTCTGACAGATTAAGCCTTTAGGTCGTTTAATCAATAAGTGCCACATATCAAAAACATATTTTAAAATTTTGATTGGAAGCACCGCACTATGCATTAAAATCGTCATATTTCGAAAATCATTAAATCAACTTGGGGTATATTTTGCACACATGCTCAGAGCTATCAAATCTGAGAATCTGAGAATGGGTATACTAAATTTGTCATTCCATTTGTAACAACTTCAAATATTCGTCGTAGACCTCATAAATTGTATATTCACGATCAGCATACAAATCTAAGTCGAATTAACGATTTCCGTCTGCCCTCATGTCTGTTGAGATCAGTTCACATTTGTTGACGTAGAGCTTTGAAATTTGGCACAACAGTTTGTATTGTGTCAAGGACGGTTGGTATTGAAAATGAGACATGTGGGTTCACGCATTTTCGCATAACCCCCGTATAACGGTACCTCCCAATATTCGGTATTTGGATGATTTTAGTTACATTTTCCCTCGGAATTGAATTGTATTGGGAGTTTGTAACGGGTTTTACATCGGGTGGCTAGTCAGTTTAGGTTCATGTTTTCCCGTTGTGTCCATATAATAAATTGTTGTATTTGCAGGGTTCTAGCCCCGGTGGAAGAACATTGTATATAAAGGTCCACGTTTATATAATGTTACCTCCATATATTCGGTATTTTGCGTCACTTTAGCCATTTTTTTCACGATTTTTTTTTTATGAATTTGTTTTTAACAGTTTGTAATAACATATCATTGTCTATAAAGGGTGAGATAAAAAAACTGCAACAAAGTTAAGCGCCATAATTTTTACATATCTTTTTAAATTTTATTGAATGAAAGCAAAAAATGTCGGAAATAGCATCAAATTTTGGAATAATTTTAGATTTGGTCGAATTCGTCACGGCCAATGAAACCGCCACACGCCACACGTAGCGCTTGCTTGAGGTGATCGATACTTTGGTATTTTTTAGTGGCAGCCTTGCTTTCCAAAATACTTTAGACACAATAGCCCAACGGATTGGTCCGGAGATTTTGGTGGCCATTGTGTGCTGGAAATGAAGCGAGGAATCTAATTTTGTAACCATTCTTGGGTGGCGCGTGCTAAGTGCGATTGTGCTGTTGCGAGTCCTGTTGGAATGTCCAAGGTCTGCGGCCAAAATGTTTGCGTGCCCAAGGCACCCTCCACAATATTTTCTCGATAATATTCGGCATTTATTCTGATGCCACGGTCGTGTAATACGAATGGAGAGCGACCAACGGTTGTTATGGCGGCCCACACCATCACCATGGGCGGCGCTTGAGTTCTGGTGACCAACCGAAGGTGCACATTTTCAGCTGACCTCTTTGGCAAGTAAACATGATCATTTTGTTTGTTTACAAACTGCTAGACAACGAATGTTCTCGTTTTTTCATCGGAGAAAACCAAGTTCGGCAGTTCACAACTTTCAGCCAAGCGAAGCAACTCTTTAGCTCTTTTGAGTCTATTTTCTTTTGTGTTGCGGTGTAAGTTTTTGCACTTTTTGAAATTTCAATGACTTTACCCCGAGCTCATTTTTCAATATTTGCAGAATGGAAAATTTTCAGCCACTGCGACGCGGCTTTCGATCGAGTCGCTTCTTTACTTTTCGAACCATTTCTGCTGATGTTGCTGTTTTCCTCCGTCCACTTCCTTGACTTCGGGCTGCGCTACCAGTATCACGGTAACGAGCGATGGTGCGAGACACAAAAGATTTATTCACATTTAAATGCTGGAAGGCTCTAACGATAGCCACTTGTGGTTTTCCAGACAAATATAAAGAAATCCCACTATCACGCTTGAATTACATCACGAATAACTTTTTTTCTGGAAAATTCTTACCAAAATGCTTTTGTACGCTTGTAAACAATATAATAAGCTGTCACTGAAATTATTTTAACAGCTCTCGGACGAGTGACTTAAAAATGACAGCAGTCTAAAGTTGGTTGCAATTTTTTCATCTCACCCTGTATATATTTTTACAACAGATCTTGTGTTGATGGAAATTGTAAGAAATTGCTTTTAATGAGCTTCATTGGGTATTCAAAATGTTGACCCTTGTGTGTGGGACGTACCAGAAGGAGTAAACCGATATATTCCACTTCCACACTAGACCTTGTGCAAATAAAGGTACCAGAAGGAGTAGACCGACATATTCCATCTTCACACCAGATCTTGGCTTAATAAAAATATTGTGATGTGTATAATTTGAAGACAATTGGGTTATTACATCACATTTTAAAGAGGTGCCAGAAGGAGTGGAAAGATGTTGCCCATCTCCGAACTTGATCTAAGTGTGATAATAATATTACGATAGAAAACGCGGAATGCCGGTCCCTGAAAATACCAATTTCTAAAAAACGTACATCAAATTTGTGTGCTTAAAAATATCAGAAAATTCCCCCATTGTGTTCATTTTGGATTTAAACAAAGAATGGAATTGCATCGTAGTCCCCATAGTTCTTATTGTAATTTACATACAGAATTGAGTTGTTGTAACAATATTTAATTAAAAAAAGAACAACAAAATAAAAAATCCATTGAAATCTTTTAATGAACCCGCTTTTTTCTCGCTCCCCTCCATCCTCCCTCATGTAAATAGTAGGCTTAACAAACAAAGGGAACAAACGAAAAAAACTCCCTCCCACCATTTTGAGGGAAAAAATTAAGGCATTTAAAGTCAGTTTCAATGGAGTTGTAAAACTTTGTAAAATTTTCAAAAAAAAAATTGAAATAATAATAAAAATAATTCAAAGTTAAGCAACAAGACTCTTAAGTGGCTTAGCAAAATTAAGATTTGAATTTTTTATTTAATTGTTAGAAAAGTTTTTAAGACTTTATTAAGAATCTCTAAACTTAGCTGTTTGTAGCCTAATATTCTCGCCCTCTCCAAATGTTTCGCGGCCTTCTTCAGGGAAAATGCAACATTGTCATATTTATGTATTCCTTTATTTGTCAAACACATTTTGCTTGGCTCGAAGAATTCTTTTTCTTCTTCTACTCGTGTTACGATCGCTTTAAGAAAAACACATCACGTATTCCATTTCCTCCATAAAAGGTTCAGAGAGATTTTTTTTGAAAATAAAACTCAGAGTTTTGGACAGAAAAAAAGAAGAAAGAACGAAATCTAAGGTTTGTTTGCATTTATTTTTTTTTAGTTGGTCGGGCATAATTTTTGGTGTTGTTGTAGGCCGAGCGAGGTATGAATTTGTATGGGTCCCCCCGTGTATTGTTTCTTCGTTTTTTTTCCTCTTACTGCACAATCGTTGTTAGTTTAGTTTGTTATCAGTTAAACTTCAAATATCTCGAGAACGACGAATAAGAATTAAAAAAAAAAAAAGAAATATTCAATGGAACGTACAAATATACATACATACGTACAAAAACGGATAAAATATATGCCGCTATATAAAATGGAATGTTTGTCCACCTAACAATAATAAAAAAAATAATATCTCCTTAGATTGCCTAGCCCACAAATACACATAAATGGATACTCACAAAAAATTACATAGACTACAATGTTTGGTGGGAACTAGTTATCTGATCTGGAGGTAATCATAGACTTTTGTTTCGTATTACAATTTTTATTTGTTTTCTTTGCCTATTTATTACTATTTGCTGAGAAAATTATTTGCTTTAAAATTAAAAATGCAACAACAATTCTTTAAATAAATATATCTAAAATTAAACAAATTGTGCCAGAATTGGAATAATTTCCATTAATCAGGTGATTGTGTAATTGCCCCATTGCTCTATTCCAGAACCTGTAATAATCTACCATTTTGTATTTTTTTTATTCTTGCAGCCATATTATTTCTAGTAACAATAAAACCTCATAGTTTTTAGAAAAAATTGATTTTAAAAATCCCTAAACACATATCTTGTGAATACAGGACCTTCAGAAGACCTAGGAAGATATTTTACCTAAAAAAACAATTAAAATTCTTCTGTGAATAGAAGGCTTTCGGAGAATCTTTTGACTATGGAAGACATTTGAAAAGTTTTGTGTTTACAGAATTCCTTTACAACACAATTCTGAAGAAGGTATTTTGGTACCAGTCAGCTTTTGAAGCACCATCTTATTTTACGCAAGGTATGGGTTCGATTAAAGGCTTATAAAGTTCAATTACAAGAAAAACCCAGAAAGAATGATAGGAAAACCCCTGAAGATAATAAGTTAGAGTTAAAAATAGAAGAACCAACGGCGTTTTGAAAACTTTCATTTGAAAGTAACCTCTTCTCTTTTACATTTTTATAACCTCATCCATATTGCTAAGGAAATCATCGAAATAATGGTTTTAGACCCTAGGTCTCTTTGGACCAAATCCATCTTATAAATCATCTTATAAACTGTGATGTAAGAGTTCGATTGTCTCCAAATTACATCGGTCTACCCCTTCTGGTACCTCCCCCACAAAGGGTCAAAATTTTGAATATTCACGAAGCTGATAAAACGTGAAATTAATATCCATTCAGACTTGGCACATCTAAATATTTCCATCAACACACGATGTGTTATAAAGATGGTAGAGATCAGATCTGTGCTTCTGGTATCTCCCCCATCAAAGATCAAAGTTTTGAATAACAAAAAAAGATCATTAATCCGAAATAAGCATCCGGTTCCCTTCATATTTCACACATCCTATTATTTCTCTTAACACCAGATCTACTGTGAAGATGGTATATATATATCGGTCTACTCCTTCTGGTACCTCCCCCACAAATGGTCAACATTTTAAATATTCATGAAGCTGATAAAACGCGAAATTAACATCCATTCAGACTTGACACATCTAAATATGTCTGTGAGATGGTAGTGATCGGACCATTTCTCTGGTACGTCCCCCAATAGAGTTGAAGATTTTTAAAAACAAAACTCACAAAGGAAGCGAAATAAACATCCAACTGTCTTTAAATTTCAGAGAGACTTTCTACAGGTAGAGAAAAGACCAGACCTACAGGACTTATAGCGACAGAAGACCTTCATGACCTTTTACAGGTCTTCTATGGACATAAAACCTTCTACAGGTCCTCTAAAGTCAACAAAACGTCCACAACTCTTCTAAAGAAAGAGGATCCTCTACAGGTCTTCTATATACAGATTTCGCATAAAATTGTTACATATAAAGTGAAGGAAGTAACCAATATAGTCTGATACGAAATGTACAATATCGGCCCATTCCTTCGGAACACGCTCCATAGAGGGTCAACAATTTGTATAATTATAACAGAAGTCAAAATATATTTAAATAATCGAACATTGGTGAGGGCATACACCTGTAGGCAAAATTGGTAATTTAATTTTTATTGGTAATTTAACACGTTTCCATTCTGAGTCAAAATCTCACATAACATTTCACTTTTTTTAAGGAAAATACCAAAGAAAGAATTATTCTAGATCAAATTTTATTGTGAGTCTCTGAACGAAAGAAATTTGTATATTTGATATGTTTCATGAAAAAATAGAGTTTATAAATAATAATTTGCGGTGAATTGGCAAAAAGTGCTAATTTTTCCAAGGGTTTTTGTTTAAAAAAAATTGATATTTTTCCTGGTATATATGGAATATACAAAATTCTTTTGTTCAGAGACACGTAATTAAATTTTATGTAGAATAATTTTTACTTTGATACCTTCCGCAGAAAATGGAGTATAAAGGGAGATTTTGACTCGGATCGGACACGTGTTAAATTACCAGTAAAAAAAGCAAACACAATTTGCAACTACGGTCCATATATTTTCAATGCAATTTTTATAAAAACTATTGTACCTAGATATATGGCTTATTCTGAGATTTATAGTGAAATTTTGTGTAGAATATTTCTTCTTTTGACACCTCTTGCAAAAAAAGACATTTTATGTTACTTTCAGGCGTCAACTGAAATTTGGCGACGAAAATTTGTTAAGGAAATTAGGCAAAATTTTTGGGTTTTTTTGGCAACATTGTTCCAAATATTTTTTTGATATCTCATGGAAATAGAGATTTCTTTTGTTTGGTGACTTGTAGTAACATTTGATGAAGAATATTTTTGTCTTTAGCGTCATCCTTCTAAAATAATGCATTGTAGGAGAATTTTGCATACTTTCACACAAAGTGCGACTTTAACGGGTTTTGATTTTTATGGTTTCTTGTGCCAGATTTTAAGTTTTAATGTATTCTGAGACCTATATTATGGTACATATTAAATATACTCATTTATCTTGTTCAGAGACTCATGATGAAATTGGATCTAGAATATTACTTCCTTTGACACTAGTCCGAAAAAATTAAGTATAAAGGTCGATTTTGACTTGAATTGGAAATGAATTAAATTAACAGAGGAAAAACAAACAAATAATTTCTACCTTTAATTTACACATTTCGAATGCCATTTTCATAAACACTATTATTCCTAGATATAAAGTTTATTCTGAGATTTATAGTAAAATGTTGTGTAGAATATTTCCTCTTTTGGAGTGTTTTGTCTAAAACAAATTTTTATATCACTTTCATGCATCACTTTGAAAAAAAAACTCCGAGAAAATTTTGATCAAAAAAATTAAGAAATATTTTCGAATTTTTTGGGAACATTATTGCAAATATTTTCTTGATATATAAGGGATATAGATATTTCTTTTTTTGTGACTTATAGTGAAATTTAATGAAGAATATTTTTGTCTTTAGCGTCATCCTTCTAAAATGATGCTTTGTACGAGAATTTTGCATAAATTCGCATAAAGTGCAACTTCAATTTTGGTAACGTGGAAAAAAAGATCTTTTGGTTTGTATTTTTCAATCCACTGGTGAAGCAGAAGGAAGTATTTTTTCCATTAACTCATAAAGGGATATTCGGCTCATACAGCTCCCAATTATTTGGTGGATATAAAAGACCTCAAAATTACTTCTTCTCAGGAAGACAAATATCTCCCATTTAAAAAAAATAATTTCCCACGCATTTTCCAAATGAAGAACAAATTTTCAAATACCCCTCATTTCACAGTCCAATCAAATCTAGATTTATTCTCTTTAAAAAAAGAACCTTAACCTCAATACCGCAATTAGAAAACAAACAAATATAGCAATTATATGTCTTAGTCATCTTCAGACGAATCCCGGGATTAATGGCAATACCAAGTGACTTCTTTTGAAGTGTCTGGCCAAAAAAGAAAAATTCCACTAATTATTACTTGTGGTTTGTCTTTTGAAATGTTCAGGGCAACTCCTAGCTGGATTTAGAGGATATCAACCCACATCGTAAACCCAAGTAAATCCAAACAAGTGTGTGTGGGTTTTTTTCTTTCTTCGATTTTGCAATTTTTCAATTCACAATTGTATGCCTCAGTTTTAAAGGCGTTCTCTTGGAGGATTTTTGATAGCGATCCTTTGGCAATGACCTGCCTACATCATCGTCGTCATCATCCTCTTTGTTTCGCTTTTATTTCTACTAGTAGTTCGGCCCACAATTATTGTGTGACTGTGTGGGTTTTTTTGCATTACAGGTTGGCGGGTTGGCTGGCTGACTGGCCATCACCATCCCAAAATATTAAAATATTTATGCTGGCAAAACCAAAACATTGCTTGAAAAGTCAATAAAAAGAATACGTGGAAGCCGGGGATTAAAAATTATTAAAGAAAATCCTCTTTGTTTGGCTTCTTGTGGTCGTCGACAGGTAAAAAATGACTACCGGGAGAGAGGGATACAGAGAGGAGTACGTGATTCCCTCTTTGAGAAAATTGTTATTGTTTAAATATTTAATTAAGGCCTATAAACGCTGAGCAAAGGGAAGGGGCACTGGTACTTGCTTTTAAAGAAAATCTGATTATCTTGGGTCATCGATCAATTTCTATTCCCTGTATGGTCATCCTTTTATTCTATATGAAAAAGAAAGGCGTGTGTGTAGGGGTGTGTGTGCGAGCGTGTTGGAATGTGTGTTTGGCATAATAATGTAACAATAATCATCATCATCATCTTCTTAGTCGATCTTCGTTATTATGAATATATGATTAGTTGGAAAATTGAGTTGTAATTCCCATTGACGAATGTGTTGCCATTGTTGCCGCGTTGTTGTGGGATAATGAATATATTTCCAGACTTCTTTTCGGTTTCAACTGAATTGTGAGATCCAATCAGTTTTTACATTTGGTTTTTTTTTTTGTGAAAAGTAATGAAAGATAAATTGAATAATTTGTAAGGATTATTGTCAAGGATGAAACGAGTAATTAGTCAGATCCTGGAAGTTTACGAAGAGGAGGAAAGGAGATACAAAACGCAGGAAAGATCAAGTCAGGATGATTTGCTTGTATTTAGGAGAATCCTATTTAAAATGGATTTTACTTCCATATTTCCAAGAATGTGGGAGTAAAAAGCCCCAGGTTCATTAAGGAGGTATATAGGACATAGGCAGTAGACCTCAACAAAAAAATAAATAAATAAAAATGATGATATCGAGAAATTTGTCGGAAAATTTCGATATTGCACTTCCCGTGCATCTTAGGTATATAGTGCCTTCGGTAATATTTGCAGATAAAAGTTCAGAATATTATGCCTGAAAGTTTTAAAACTAAAAACACACTTACGCGTTAAAATCGCACCTTATGCGAGTTTATGCAAAATTCTACAACAAAGCATTATTTTAGAAGGATGATGTCAAAGACAAATTTATTCTCCATCAAATTTCACTATAGCTCATTTAAGAAAGGAAATCTCTATTTCCATTAGAAAGCCATTGAAATTCCAAAAAGTGCAAGAACTTACACCGCAACAGAAAGAAAATTGACTCAAAAGAGCTAAAGAGTTGCTTCGCTGAAAGTGGTGAACTGCTGAATTTGGTTTTCTCCGATGAGAAAACGAGAACCTTCGTTGTCCAGCAGTATGTAAACAAACAAAATGATCGTGTTCACTTGCCAAAGAGGTCAGCTGAAAATGTGCACCTTCGGTTGGCTACCAGAACTCAAGGGCCGCCATAACAGCCGCAGACGTTGGACTTTCTAACAGGACTGAGCACCATCGCACTCTGCACGCGCCTCCCAAGAATGGTTACAAAACGAGGTTCCTCGCTTCATTTCCAACGCACAATGGCCACCAAAATCTCCGGATACCAACACGTTGGACTATTGTGTCTGGAGTATTTTGGAAAGCAAGGTTTGCACTAAAAACTAAAATAAAAAATATTGATTTTCTTTCATTGGTGACTTATAGGGAAATTTGATGAGGAATATTTTTGTTTTTGGAATCGTCCTTCTAAAATGATGTTTTGTAGGAGATGTTTGCATAAACTAACATACAGTACGGTTTTAACCCTACAATGTGTCTTATGTATATGAATTCCTGGCGTTTGGTTAAGATTTACACATTTGTCGACTTCCAGAACCTATAGTAGAATTTTATGACAAATAATTTTGTAGAATATTTTGACTTGCTACGATCCCATTTAAACGCAATTTTTAAACATTTTTTGGTAAAAAGAAAAGACCCCTTCTCTTGAGGGAAAATTTCCGAAGACACTATATAAAATCTATGTAAATCCATAAATATCAGAAAAAAAATGTGGAAGAACGGGAAGCTGACCCCTCTGATGTGGTTACTTTGCGCCGTAAACTTTCAAAACGCCCATATACGTGTCTTCTATTTTTTGCTCTACTTTTTTAATCTGCTTTCCCTGCAACTCTTGAATATCCCTCAGGCTAAACACAGCTAAAATTATATTTTTCTAAACTTCTAAATTCCCAACCAATTACTTTGAATAAGTAAGAAAAACCCTGTTTTCCTCCATTTTAAAAAAAAATAAACCTTTGATTATGCCAATTACTTTTTGAGGAACAAAATCTCTCCCAGGATACTCGTTTTTCTTGACAGCATCCAAACTTTCGACTACAAATAGTATTTTCCATTTTAATATTTGTCAATGTTTACTAATACGCTCAAATGTCCTTTGTTTATATTTTGGGAATCTAATCCGCTTATTAGTCCCGTTTCAGATTTTATTACCACTTTCTCAGCGAAAGGTAACAAGACAAGGCATTTTGTAAATTCCACCTCAGGATGGGAGAAAGAAAGAAAGAACAGAATAAACTCACACAAGATGTTTGATCTACATTCCATTCGATCTCATCTTCATCAACATGGGCTGCAGCATCATTTTATTTTTTAACAGATTCCCATACCTTTACCTGAATGGCCGAGATACCAGTTTAGTGTCCCATGTACGGAGGACAGACATACGTTCATCTGGAGCTTTGTATTTCGGTTTAGGCGTTTAAATGCAAAAATCTTGAACCCTTGTCACATAAATTTGTAATTGAATCACCTACGGTTTTTTGAGAAAATAGTTGAAGGCAATAACAACAACAGCAGGAGGAGTAAAATGAACAACATTTTACCTATCCCCTTGCCTACCTATCCTGTCTGTCCTGTCTTACACACACTCCACCACCACCTTGGCTCAGCTTACCCATCACCCAGTTCTGGCCTTAAAGACTCCCTCCCTCCCTTCGCTCCCTTCTTACCCCCTGTCTTTGAGACAAAGTCATGTCATAACTTTGATTTGATTTAGAACAACAACTAAAACAAGAAAAGGAAAACAAGAACAACAACAGCAACCATTCCAATGACCGAAATACATATCAGTTGTCAGTTTCAAGGAAATTTTGTAGATCTACAAAAAAAAAAGGATTTGACAAAGGAATTATGTTGAGGTAAAAGTGTCCTTTGGCCATGCCGCCTGGCTGGCCTGGCCTACCATCCATTTGCCTAATGTTATGTGAGAGTTTTTATTTTCTCAACTTTCCCTCGAAGATGATGAAACCTGGGGACATTGTTGGGCTATGAAATTAAATTGATAAGACATGTTTATTGCATCCTTCTAAACAGGGGATTGTCCTGTTTTAATTTTTTCATTTACTTTGGAATATTAAATGGAGATCAAACTTCCCATAATGAAAATCAAAGGGGCTCGTCTTTTTGCTGAAGTTGACAAGAAACATGCAACTGCTTTCAGCGGTAATTTTTTAATTTAATTTACATAGATTTTTTAAGAAAGGGACAAATGAGAGATGATGAGTAGTTGTCAGTCCATCAGATATTTAATCTAAAAAGTTTCATTAAATGTAAGGTTTATATGTTTATAAGGAAGCTTACCAAACTAGAGAGTAGCTGAAAAACATATATATTTTCTCAATTTTTCCCCGATATGAAGTTAGAAACCACTTCGAAACTTGGCTAATGAAATATGGAAATTCGAAGATTTACACTGTGCTACAAAGTTAAATTTTTTCAAATAATAGAAGACACCTGTATCGGCGTTTTGAAAATTTACATCTCAAAGCAACATACATAGGGGGGACAAGTTCCGTCCTCTTCAACGTTTGTTATTTTTCAGATTAGAATTCCACTGAATTTAGGATTATAGTGTCTTTGGTATAGTATTGGAGATGAAAACACTAGGATTATTATTTTGGCTGTAATTTTTAAACCTCAAGCGAGTCAAAAAAGGGTTTTTTCGTTGATTTTTACAAAAACTACTTTTAAACAGGACCGTTGCAAGCCAAAATGTTCCACAGAATTATTTGTCATGAAATTTTACTATAGGTCATTGAAGACGCCAAAAATGACCCACGCAATAACTAAAATAAACTTGAAGTGCCACAATTTGCCGCATTTAAATGGAACACTTTGCAAAAATGTAAAAAAATATTTGAAATCGCAGTTATCACTCGAAGTGGACCCACATGTCCCATTTTCTGTATCAATGATTCTGAATGTAATCTACGGAGCTCTTTCAAATTTCAAATGTTGCGAAATACATCGCTAATTATAGGATTCTCCCTCTATACGATCAAAACTAGATAAAGGCCTCAACAAATTTCAAAGGTCTATCAAATATTGCGAAATACATCACAAACCACAGGGATCCCTTTGTAAATGGTCAAAACTCTATAAAAGCCTTAATAAAGTTTGGTCTAAGAACCGGAAACTCTTTTGGGGCTTTTATCTTCAAACGGAGTACTATCAAATCTAACCTCCCCCTTATTTGAATATTGAAATTGTAACCACATTTGCAGCAAATTGTGAAAAAGTGTTAAATTTTTCAAAATAAAAAAGTTTTTTATATTAACAAAAATCAATGATATTTTATCGTGGTATATACTGAATATAACAATATTATTTGTTTAGGCAAGATTTAGAATTTTGACGTCTTCTACGACCGATAGTAGAATTCTATGACAAATAATTTTGTAGAAAATGTCGATTCCATTTGAAGTAAGATTTTAACCATATTTTATTATTTAATATTCATCGTATTTTTATTTGCAATATTGCTGAAGACTAAAATCAACGGATTCTAAGGATTCTTAATCCGAAAAGTTCAACATTTTTAAATGAGGGGGGAACTCCCTCACCCCCTATTTTGGTTACTTTGCGTTGTAGATTTTCAAAACACCGGTGTCTTGTCGTCTTTCTTAGATCTACTTTCATAATCTACAAGATTTTCAATTAATTAGTTACAAAAAAAAAAAAAAAACTGAAGTTTGTCGAACAATGTCATTGGCCTGTAAAAATCCACGATTTTTTGGTCTGATGATCATTGAGAAAAAAACTCTTTTAAAATCCACGATTTTTGATCTGATGGTCCATGAAAGCAATTATTTAAAAATCCACGGTTATTGCTCTAATGGACTTTGAATAAATATTCTCTAAAAAATCCTCGATTATTGTTCTAATGGACTATAAAAAATATTTAAAAAAAATCCGTGAATATTGGTCTGAAGATCCTTGAAAAAAATATAATCCCTAATAATAATATTTTTCAAGAGAGGGAAAGAGAGATAGGCTCTCCCTCTCTTGAAAAACTATTATCTCTCTCTTCAAAAAATATTTTTTAAAAATCCACGGGCTCTAATGCCAGGTGGACCCCGATAATTGCTGTAATGGACTATTGAAAAAATGCCCTTTAAAAATCCACGATTATTTCTCTGCTGGTGGACTATTGAAAAAATGCTCTTTCAAAATCCACGATTATTTCTCTAATGGACTATAAAAAATATTCTTTAAAATTTCACGATTATTGCTCTGGTGTCCCCTGAAAAATATTCTTTAAAAATTGGCGATTATTCCTCTGATGGCCCTTGAAAAATATTCTTTACAAATTCACGATAATTGCTCTGGTGGCCCTTGAAAAATATTCTTTAAAAATTAAAGATAATTGCGCTGATGGCCCTTGAAAAATATTTTTTAAAAATTGGCGATTATTCCTCTGATGGCCCTTGAAAAATATTCTTTACAAATTCACGATAATTGCTCTGGTGGCCCTCGAAAAATATTCTTTAAAAATTAAAGATAATTGCGCTGATGGCCCTTGAAAAATATTTTTTAAAAATTTAGGATTATTGTTCTGATGACCCTTCAAAAATATTCTTTAAGAATCCACGATTATTGCTCTGGTGGCCCATGAAATATATTCTTTAAAAATCCATCTGATGGCCCTTAAAAATATTCTTTAAAAATCCAAGATTATTGCTCTGATGGACCTTAAAAAATATTCTTTAAAAATCCTTCTTATGGCCCTTAAGATATGTTCTTTAAAAATCCACGATTATTGCTCTGGTGGCCCTTGAAATATATTCTTTAAAAATCCTT
Organism: Musca domestica; assembly: GCF_030504385.1. Lineage (NCBI taxonomy): Eukaryota > Metazoa > Arthropoda > Insecta > Diptera > Muscidae > Musca > Musca domestica. Next base: position 2,620,010 of record NW_026712312.1, read on the forward strand.
CTGATGGCCCTTAAAAATATTCTTTAAAAATCCAAGATTATTGCTCTGATGGACCTTAAAAAATATTCTTTAAAAATCCTTCTGATGGCCCTTAAGATATGTTCTTTAAAAATCCACGATTATTGCTCTGGTGGCCCTTGAAATATATTCTTTAAAAATCCTTCTGATGGTCCTTAAGATATGTTCTTTAAAAATCCACGATTATTGCTCTGGTGGCCCTTGAAATATGTTCTTTAAAAATCCTTCTGATGGCCCTTAAAAAATATTCTTTAATAATCCACGATTATTGCTCTGGTGGACCTTGAAAAATATTCTTTAAAAATTCTTCTGATGCCCCTTAAAAAATATTCTTTAAAATCCTTCTGATGGCCCTTAAAAAATATTCTTTAAAAATCCATGATTATTGCTCTGGTGGACCTTGAAAAATATTCTTTAAAAATCCTTCTGATGCCCCTTAAAAAATATTCTTTAAAAATCCTTCTGATGGCCCTTAAAAATATTCTTTAAAATCCACGATTATTGCTCTGGTGGCCTTTGAAAAATATTCTTTAAAAATCCTTCTGATGGCCCTTAAAAAATATTATTTAAAAAACCACGATTATTGCTCTGGTGGCCCTTAAAAAATCAACGATGATTGCTCAGAAAAATATTCTTTTTATGATGGCCTTTTAAAAATATTCTGTAAAAATCGCCGATAATTGCTCTGATGTCCCTTGAAAAAATATTCTTGAAAAATTAACGATTTAAAAATATTCTTTAAAAAATCAACAATAATTGCCTTGATTGCCCTTGAAAAATATTCTTTAAAAATTTACGATTATTGCTCTGATGGCCCTTGAAAAAACATTCGTTTAAAATCCACGATTATAGCTCTGACGGACTATGAAAAAATACTCTTTTGAAAAATATTCTCTCCGTTTCTCTTGAAAAAAATATTAATTAAAAATCCAAAATTATTGCTCTGAGGAGCTATGAAAAAATACTCTTCTAAAAAATTTCTCCCTCTCTTGAAAAAAATTCACGACTATTGCTCTGTGGACTATGAAAAATTTTCTTTTGAAAAAATATTATCTCTCTCTCTTGAAAAAAATATTATTTAAAAACCCAAGATTATTGCTCTGAAGGTCTATGGAAAATATTCTTCAAAAATATATGAATATTGGTCTGAAGATCCTTGAAAAAATATTCTTTAAAAATCTACGATTATTGCTCTTGAAAAATATTCCATGAATTTTGGTCTGAGGGTTCTTGAAAATTTTTTCTTAAAAAATCCACAATAATTGATCTGAAAATCTATTTAAAAAAATAAAATCATCAGACGAACACACACACGTGCCGTATTTCATTCAATTACAGATGACCATCGATAAAAGAACATTGATCCTTTGCACCCCACCTATTCAAAAAGGGTTAATTTTTGTGGCAATTTTTCCAAGGATTTTCCAGGTAGCACCTATCAGCAATTTTGATGTAAACACATTAACTGACCATTAATTAAAACATCCTTAAGGATCCTGGGTCAGGAGCAAAAATTGAATTAATTAACTCTTTGGCGAAAAAGGATTGAAAAAATGCAACGAAATTAGAGGAAATGTCTTGTGTCAACCTAGAGGGAGGGAAGGGGGTAGGGAAGGAGGGTGATGTGTGTGTGTAAAAGGGGTGGGATTTGAAATTTGATTAATTTCATTTGAATTAGAAAACAAAAGATTTTGGTGATAAAGGATGTAGTATTCCAGTAGAAAAAAGGATGTCATTACCTACAAATGAATTGTTTGAATTAATTAAATTGAGAAAAACTATTTTACGAACCGTGTGAGAGAGTGACGAGATTCTAAAGTGGACACTGGCCAGGCACGCGATTTCCCAAACCCATCACCCTGATTTGTAATACCAATGTAAATGTCATTGAATCGTAAGTTATTTTTTCATTTTCTTGAATTGCATTTTCGGTTTCTGCCTGATTTTGAGAGGAGGAATCATTGTATGTCACAGCTTGATTTGGATTTAATTCATTTTAAAAATTTCATTCTTTAAAGGACATTGAATGAAGTGCTAGTTGTTCGTCACAATGAAATGGTTTTTAGACAATGAATTAATCCCGCCAAATTTCAAGTATCTATGAATGTCAAATTGTCACGAAGTCACAATGGCCAGCGAGCGAACGGACAAACAGACAATAGAGCTATGGATAACAGAGAAAAAAGTACCTGCTGTGTGGGAAAGCAAAACTAACCAAGGGAATTGGCCAGGCAAGGACATTAAGTCGCTCTCTCTCTCCAGAGCGCTCGATTTTAAATATCACAACATGTGACAAAGTTAGAGTAGTTGTTGTTGCAATAGAAATGAACACTTGTGGAACATGCTGATGTCCCTACTCCGCATGCGCGCACATAGCTGTGGGAGTTTTTGCAAATGGTCACCAACCAAAAAAAAGACAAAAAAATGCACACATTGTTCTTTAATTATTGGGCGAGCTCTAGACAAATGATTGAATAAAATAAACTATCTCGGCAACCCGGAGGGTAACCACTTGACTATTTTTAGATATCCATATAATAGCTCTGCAATATCTCTCAGCCTTCCTCTCTTTAGTTTTAAACACCCCATTGAGCAAACCACTTGAGCGAGTTTTAACTTCAATACCAAATTGATTGGATTTTTATTTGCAACAAAACAACTTCGAATGGTGCTACGAAACACTTGAGTTGGACAAAAGTCCCTCACTCTTTAGCAACTCAGTTGGTTGCAAATATGCAAAAAATCTGCTGGACATATTGGTGGCATTCAACGGTAGTTTTCTTCTTCTTTTAGCGTGGCGGGAACAAAGACCCGACCTCACTTGAAGGGTTTCCATTGTAATTCTCCTTTGTTTAAGTTTGAGGGCATGGGAGAATTTGTAACTTTCTAAAACTATTTTTGGTCACAAGTGTTCAAATTTCAAGTACTGAAGGCTATCCAAAGGATATTTGTTTGTCTTAAATTTTCAACTAAGTTCTTGTTAATGAATGGCTCTGAAGAAACATGAATTAAACCATGTCATTTCATTCAATTCACAAAAATTGTTTTGAAATATTCTTTGAATGCCTTAGAATTGGTTTTTAAGTCGAATCTCCACATCCACTATGTTTCGATATAGGATATAGAAGGTAAAGATTTATACAAAGATATGTCCTTGAATTGCAAAGCAAGATTTAGAAGAATGTAAAAATAAATAATTTTAGAATTTTTTTCCAGAGCAAATCAGCAAAGTATATTGTAGTTTTTGATGCTACCAAACAGGGAACTCTTAATATTCTTAAGTTAAAAAGTATCAGTCGATTTTGCCGATAGATTTATACCAATGTTCGATTATTTTAATATATTTTGACTTCAGGTATGATTATTCAAATGTTTGACCACCAATGGAGAGAGTTTCGAAGGAATGGGCCAATATTGTCCATTTCGTATAAGGCGACGTGATTTGGACTATATCGACTACTTCCTTCACTTTATATGAGATATGTGATAATTTTTAGAAAATGTGAAAATGAATTGAAATTTTTAGAAATTCGAGAAAATGCTTGAGATACCAGATATAGTCGAACGAAGTATTCCATTTTCATACTACTTCATACTACAAAATACCAAAAAATCGAACATTTACTTCGAATTTTATGCGAAATCATAAATTCCGATAAATGCCAAATTCATCTCAGGTTTCTGGTTGAGAGAAATATTTAGATATCGCAAGTTGCACAGAATCGTTGACTTGTTTCTCAAGTAATGGCATATAAAAGTATTGACAATTGTGACCCTTTGTATGTTAGGTACCAGAAGGTATCCGCAGATATACAGGTAGAGATAAAAAACTGCAACAAAGTCAAACGCCACAATTTTTAAATTTTTTTTTAAATTTTATTGAATGAAAGCAAAAAATGTCAGAAATATCATCAAATTTTAGAATAAGTTAGGATTTGTTCAAATTGGTCACCTTTGGCACGAATTATGGCCTTCAAACGGCCAATGAAACCCTCACACGCTGCCCGAATGTTGTTCTGCGATATTTTGGCCCATTCCCGGCGAAGCACTTGCTTGAGGTGATCGACACTTTGGTATTTTTTAGTGTGTCTGGAGTATTTTGGAAAGCAAGGTCCAAAATACTCCAGACACAATAGTCCAATAGATTGGTATCCGGCGATTTTGGTGGCCATTGTGCGCTGAAAATGAAGCGAGGGACTTCATTTTGTAACCATTCTTGAGTGGCGCGCCCTGAGTGCGTTGGTGCTGAGTCCTGTTAGAAAGTCCAAGGTCTGCGGCCAAAATGTTTGCGTGCCCAGAGCTTTAATACACCCTCCAGAATATTTTCGCGACAATATTTTGCATTTATTCTGATGTCGATTAATACGAGCAGCCCACACCATCACCATGGCCGGCGCTTGAGTTCTGGTGGCCAACCGAAGGTGCACATTTTTAGCTGACCTCTTTGACAAGTAAACATGATCATTTTGTTTGTTTGCATACTTCTGGACAACGAATGTTTTCTCATCGGAGAAAACCAAATTCAGCAGTTCACCACTTTCGGCCAAGCGAAGCAACTTTGCCGAATAGAATATTGCGATATGTTCAGCTCACGAGCCATTTTTAACAGCTGTCGGACGAGTGGCTTTGAAATGACAGCAGTCTGAAGTTGGTTGCAGTTTTTTCATCTCACCCTGTATATGAGATATGTGATAATTTTTTACTACATCTAATATAGATAAAAATATTGATATGAAATCTGGTTGAGAGAAATATTTGAATATAGCTAGTTATAAGGAATCGCTGACTTGTTTCGCAAGTTGTGACATATAATAGTATTGAAAATGGTGACTCTTTGTGGGGCCCGCAGATATATATCATCTTCACAACAGATCTTGTCTTAGGAAAAATGTTTGTATATGTGAAATCTGAAGAGAGTTGGATGCGTATTTCGCTTTCTTTGAGCGTTTTGTTTTTTAAAATCTTGAACCTTATGTGGGGCAGGTACCAGAAGGAATCGTCCGATCTCGACCATCTTTATAACAGATATGAGCTTCATGGATATTCAAAATTTTTATCAGAAGGAGTAGACTGATATATTCCATCTTCCTAGCAGATCTTGTGATAGTGGAAACAATGGGATGGTGAGATATGAAGAGAACCGGATGCCTATGATCGTTCAAGTTATTCAAAACTTTGACCCTTTGTTGGGGAGGTACCAGAAGGAATTGTCCAATCTCTACCATATTTATAAGAAATCTTTTGTTGATGGAAATATTGAGATGTGCCACGTCAGAATGAAAACGGATGTTAATTTCGCGTTTTATGAGCTTTATGAATATTCAGAAATGTTGACCCTTTGTGTGGGAGGTACCAGAAGGAGTGGATCAATTTATATCCATATACACTCCAGATCTTGTGTAAATAAAAATATTGGGATATGTGAAAACTGAAAACAATCGAACTTTTATTTCACATTTTATATGAGTTATAATTATTCCAAAGTTTGACCCTTCGTGGGGAGGTACTCCAGGGAGTGGACCAATATTGTCCATTCTCGATTTCATCTGACCTAGCGCTGACAAAAATATTAGGATTTGCAAAATTTTAATAAAAATGAATGATCCTTTATTGTTCTAGGAGATAAATGTTTTCTATAAAAATGTCGATGTTTTGTGGGGGAGGTGCCAAAAGTAGTGGACTGATATTGTCTATCTCCGAATTTGATCTAAGATTGGCAATAATAATTCGATGCACAAAGTTTAAATCAATTCCCTTCGAGCACCAGCCAGACAGACATACGGAAGGACATCGCTAGATCGACTCCAAATGTTCTGAAACGGATTTGGTCCATAGAGACCTAGGATCTAGAACCATTATTTCGACTAGGCACGTTTTGATCGTAACGAAATGATATATACCCTCAGTAGCCATATAGCTGAGGGTATAAAAATCTATAAGACGAGGAACTAGCTCACCTTCCCCCTCAATTTAGGCTACTTGGTCAACTTTTAAGACCCCGATACATATGTCTTCTATTTTTAGCTCTACTTTCATAAACTGCTAAATTTTCCTTGTAATTATTGAAAAAAAAAACCAACTTTGTCCCACAGTGTAATGGGGTTATGGCAAAACGAGGACCTCTGTAGAAAATTGTTTGTTGCTTGGCATCTATGGCGAACCTAAAATACGAAATTTAAAATACTTAATTAAAAAATTTGGCTAAGATTCCGATACCATTGTATGGGAGCTATAGAAGCATGTATATTTATATATACCTTGTTCCGCTACAGGGGGTAGAACCAATTACAAACTCTATTGAATTTAAAACAATTCCATTGGAATGTAACAGACATCGCTTATTTGCGCCGTCCAAGAACATATTTATTTTTTGAGCTATCGTGAGAATTTGGAAGAGTTTCAAATTCTATATATTCTCTATAGTATGGCAAAGAATGTAAAATGTAACAATTTAAATTTGGAGGACAAATTTCCCTTCCTATTTTTCTGTTTTTTTTTCCTATTTTTCCTTCCTATTTTTATGATTTTTTTTTTTTCGAAATCTCATGATTTTTTATGCGAAGCGAATAACTCCTACATTGGGTTTTGACGGCTCCCCCTGCTGCTCTGGACAATTTTTCAATAATATATTGAAGCATGTATATCTATATATACCTTGTTCCGCTACAGGGGGTAGAACCAATTACAAACTCTATTGAATTTAAAACAATTCCGTTGGAATATGACAGACATCGCTTATTTGCGCCGTCCAAGAAAATATATATTTTTTGGACTATCGTGAGAATTTGGAGGAGTTCCAAATTCTATATATTCTCTATGGTATGGCGAAGAATGTAAAATGTAAGAATTTAAATTTGGAGGATAAATTTCCCTTCCTACTTTTGTGATTTTTTGTTCGAAATTTCATGTTTTTTATATGTCGATTTTTTTAATGCGAAGCGAATAACTCCTACATTGGGCTTTGACGGCTCCCCCTGCTGCTCTGGACAATTTTTCAATTATATATTGGATTTGAAACAAAAAATCAAAAAAAAATTTTTTTTTCTTCAAAAAAAGTTTTAAAAATGTTTTAGCAACATAATTAAATAATTAAAAAAAAAATAGTTTCCTGTCGTCTCCATTTTTTTGTGGCTATTACATTGTGGCCCCTTATTGCCTTGGAACCTCCTGTATTTTTTTTTCTGTTTTGACAAATTTGTTACAAATTACCCTAACCGGCTACTCAGCACATGAGCTCCCCCTCCAATGCTCTTAACTATTGATATTATCAACTTATTGAAATTCCTACAAAACGAATAATCAATAAATAGCTCGGTCCAAGAGCCAATGTTTTCAGTTCAGGTGAAAATGGCAATAAAATTATTGATGGAAACCGTTTGACACTAGGCCAATATTCCGCGAGATATGCGCTTAAATATGAATGGATAACTTGGTAATTGGTATGCTAATGTTTTCGGGTAATAAAACTAAGGAATTGAAAGGCTTTTAATTAAGCTGATTAGACTGGGGAGAGAGGATATTAATAATAATCGACGATGTCGCGGAATCAATGAATTGAATATCGATTTAGTTTGAAGATTAATGCATATTTTGGAAAAAAGGGAGAGGGGAAAACGGGGGAATTTTCAGCTGTACAAATATGAGTTTGAGCCAATCAAACTGGAAAGAACCCAAAAAGGGGATCAAGTACAAATAGTTTCGTCATTGTAATTTTAATAAAGAAGGGGAAGCAGGGTGCAAAGGGGGGTTGTTTGTTACAACCTGGTTGCAGATGTCGAATTAAAATATTGTAATGAAACAAAACGCTTAGAATCCACATTGGGGCTGTTTGGCGATAAATTAAATTACTATTGAGAGTGTGTTTACCTAAAAATTGGTTGGGGTTTTTTCAGAATTCATAGAAAAAAATGTCCAGCCAAGTTTGCATAAGAATGAAGTCTTCAAAAAAAAAAAAAAAAGAATGAAGACGAGTTGCAAGAAATATGAGAGCCAACGTCAAACCCCTACAAATTGCCACTAAGTAAACAAAACTAAGGTAAACATTTAACCGTAAAGCAGGACCAGCTGTTGGCTTACAACGATGACGGCGACGTTGAGCTTAACGGTGTTGTGGCTGCCTTTAAGAGGAACCCCTACGTTTGTCTGTCTGTCTGTCTGCCTTGGCTCTTGCTGCTCCTCTTCTAATGGCACGAGCTATATCGACAAAAGTGTAACACTTTTTACAATCCAAGTAGGGGTTGAAGTCGGAAATTGGTATTGAAATATGTCTGTCTGTCCCGTCCGTCTACCCCACATAAGAAGTCATCAAAAGAAAATGTGTCACCAGTCAACAATAAGAATCTAGAGCACTATGACCACCAGGTGATCAAAATGCAAAAACGCCAAAAATACACCAACAAAAATATTGGCAAATGGGAGAGGGAGAAAGAGAGAATTGAGAAATGTCACCAATGTTTATGTGACAGATCAATGGACCGGCCGGTGGTGTGTGTGTGCAGCATCAACCAGCCAGCCATCAGTCAATTTGGCTTGCATCAGTTATTAAAAACAAAAAATATTGGTAACTTCTGGACAATACAGCAACCCCTAAAAATTGTAACACCAAAAATTCGAAACAAATCCTAAATCAAAATCTGAAACGGAAGAAATCTTAAAGAATCTCCACACAGCAACACGAATAAAACCCCTACAGGAAGAATATTAACACACATGCTATCCCTTACGGGCCGTCTGTCTGTGTGTGTGTGTGCGCCAAGGATACACCTAAAATGTTGCAAGATGTTGCATTTTCAGCGCGATTCCTTTTTTTGCGTAATCTTAAGGTTGCTTGTGTAATTTATTTGATTTTTTTGTTATTGTTTACGGTTTTGGTCTTTTCTTCGGGGGTAACAGCATAGCTCGTGCTCTTTGGAATGCTGTGCCCGGTGTTTGAAGGGGCCCGGTGTTCAATATTTTGTCAAGGTGTGTTTAATATTGGCCATTGTTAAGATGTTGCAGCATCGACAGCATCGACAGCATCGGACACATATGTTTAGTGTCTGTCTTGGTCAGCTACCTCTCCCTCTCTCTCTTCATACTTCCATCAACGACTAGTATGTGTCCCGCTGATGTTGTGGTCACTCTCAGATTTGTCTGAATAATTTATTAATGATCACCACTTTTGATTTTCTTTTGGCTAAATATGTTATTTCCGAAAATTAGCCACCACCGCAACCTAGCTTGAATGCACATTTAATGGCCACAGGACAATGTGTCCTGTAATAATAACGTCGATAAGGACGCGCAATTGCTTCTTAGCCACAACCAGCTGTGACATCTTATGCTTACATAATAGATCGGCAATGTCTTGGATTGTCCAGATTGCGGAAAAAGATGCAATTTTTGCAGGAATGGAAAGACCAGTGGCCAGTTAATATTTTGAAATTTTTGTGGTATGATGTGGAGAGGTTCTTCAAGAAAGGTGACGATTCCGATAATATATAAATAGTTATTTTTTTAATAAGAAACCAGTAAATATTGATACAAAGTCAGACTTTATGACACCCTACACCAATTTGCATATTTAGTAGAGATATCCGTAAAAAATAAAAACTTTATGGGAAATTAATGATTTTTATGATTTTACTGCAGATATAATTTGAAGATGAAAGAAATTAATATATGGAGGTACATACTTCTCTTAATCAGCTTGGAATAAATTTTATCGATACTATTAAAATCCAAGTTTTTGAGCTGATATTACACACAATAAACGTGAAATCGGATGAAGATATATATAGGAGCTATATCCAAATTGGAAACGATCTCTATAAAATGTAGCAGAGATATTTCTAGGCTGTATCTGATAGCTGGGACCAAGTATCGTTGCTGTGGGGAGCATTTTACGGGTGTGAGGGACTTAAATATAAAATCGGATGAAACATATATGGGACCTAAAGCTGTATCTTAACCGATTTTCACCAAATCTGCTTTTCTTCCAGGCTAAATGCGATCATTTGTGCTAAAACAATAGACTTGAACTCGAGTAGAGATATATGTATATGGGAGCTATATAAATTTGAACCGACCTCCAAAAAATTTGGCAAAGGTATATCTCTCTATTTAATATATTTATTCCTGAATTTCGTTGTAACGGAGTGCATATTGTGGATGTGGAGGACAGAAATAACAAATCGGATGAATAATATATATGGAAGCCGTAGATATATCTGAACCGATTTCCACGAAATTTGTCAGACTTGTTCCTAGGCTCAATGTGGTTGTATATGACAAGTTTTATCCTTTTTGGGCTAATATACACATAATAAAAGTCAAATCGGACGAAGATATATATGGAAGCTACATCTAAACTTTGACTGATTTTCTCCAATTTCAAAAGGGTTCGTCCTTGGGCCTAGCTAAAGAAAAAAAATGAATAGACGGACGGACATGCATACATCGAGTCAGAAAGTGATTCTATGCAGACCATCAAAAGAAACTATGGGTATATCTCGCTTCCTCCTCAGTGTTACAAACATATGCACCAAGACATTATATCCCGACCATGTGTGGAGTAGGGTATAAAGAAGGAGTTTCGTAGGAACATTGATCTTTCAAAATTCTTCGGTGGCTAGATGACCCAATAAAGTACTTCCTTGGACAGAATTTAATTACAATGCCTCTAAAGGGTGTAACGCATTCTGAGGGTAATCCACGAAGGAATTCTTAAGTTTGTCAATGGCAGAAGACTTTCTAAGGGCTCTCACTGCATAGAATAGACTATTATGAAGAACTTACATTTTAGGGGTCTTAACGTCGAACCATTCAAAAAACAAAAAAAAAAAAAAATAAAAAAAATGTCGAAAGGTCTTTATAAACATACATAGAAGACCTTCAAAAGACCACCAATACTTAAAATAACCTCCAAATGTCATATCAATAAAATACACATTAAAGGTCTTCAATAAATGGCAAAACTTGTAAAATTTCTTCAATGGATAGGCTAGGTTAGGTTACAGGATGCGCTGCTAAACTGGAGTCTGCAGCTTCTTCACTCAGAGGCCATAGGTCCATAGTTTTCATCCTAGGAAGAATGAATGGTGTTAAGAAAGATATAAATCGAGGAAGAAGGAAGGGATAGCAAATATTCGGTAGTGTGATGGTTTATCTAACCATGATATGATTTTAATAAAATTGGATATTGATAGGATCTACGCCTGAGAAGAGAGTTATAAATTCTAACTCCTACCTACAGAACACATACTCTACAGTAATCACAACCATAACATATTGAGGTCAGATATCTGTTACTGCGTTCAATAAATATTTCCACCACTATCCTAAGGTCAGGACTACTAATTGATAAAAAAGGAGTAGGTTTTTCCAGGTACCATCTTTAGCCAACTTCTTCGATGTCATCATTTTCGAAGCGGCTGACATAATAACATACAGTCGGTTTGACAGTCTCATCAATCGGTAGATCCAAGGACTGTTAACCACTTCGAGCTAGTACGTTAACCATTTCACTCCCCACAATATTACTATATCCTGGGACCCAGCATAGCCTAATGAATTCAAGTATTTCAATAATATCTTTCTTGCAGTCAAGAATGACTCTGGATTTCATGACACTTGTCTTGATAGCTTCGAGGACCGCTTTCTGTCGACATATATGGTTAATGACAATTCTCTTATGTATAGAAGACTATTTAAAAGCCCTTTATAGATAGAACACCTTCCAAATACCTATTATAGACAGACAACCTACTATAAAGATAACTTCTTCCAAAATGCTTCTCTGATAAGGGTATGTCCCAAAGGTCCTTCAGGGAAAGAAGACTTTGCTAATGGCCTTTTTTATAACAAAGACTAGGTATGAGGGATCTGTACGTAAAGGACTTTCAAATATCTTCTAAATTGAAGGTGTTCAAGAGGCTTTCAAGGAATGATCTGCTAGGTATAGAAGACCCTTCATAAATAAATATATATATATGTTTAACATCATCAATGGGAAGAATACCGTTCAATACTGTATAGAAGACCCTGTGGTTCCATAGACAGGGGACGTCTTAAAGAACTTCAGCGGATAAAATAAATCTTCTTCTAAGAACAAAATACCCTATGTAAGCCCTATTTGTATAGTAGATATTCCATGGACTACATGCCTTCTATAGGTAGAAGATCTCTAGTATATATCTTCTATGGACAGATAATGTACTATGACCAGAAATCCTTTTAAATATCTTTCATGGATTGGAGACCTACTAAGGAAAACATCCTTAAGGTACTCTAGTGTTAGAAGACACTCTAAAGGTCTTCTATAGGAAGAGTACACCCAAAAATCTTCTGCAGATCAAAGATTTATATTTAAAAAGAAGATATTAAAAACTAGAAAAAAGCTTTGCTATAACAAATTTCAAAAAAAAAAAAAAAAAAAATACCATCGTAAAATGTGCAAAATAAAAATAGGAAATATTAGAAACATGGCCCATATGGATACTTGGTACCATTTGGACCATTTTTTATCCATTCCAATTGCGAACTTCAAATATCAAACTTCAAAAAATTCTATTGGAACAGGTCCTCGCAAGAATTTCTGTACGCTGTGAACACAAACCTCCGATTTATAGAGAATTCGAAAAAAGGAAAGAAAATTGATCGTCACAAATGTCGAATTTTCCGTTTCATTTTTTTCGAATTCAATCAAGCACTTGAAAATTTTGGATCTACGAAAAATGCCAAATTAAATTTTCAATACCATATTTTGCATGACAATGCAAAAACGTTTCTTACAGAAAAATTTGCATTCAAATCAATTGAATTTCGAATTTACGATTTTTCCGTTAAATTTTCATAAATAGAACGCACATTTGCAAAATATCCCTGAAAATATTACAAAAAGACATTAAAGATCGATTTCATTAAAGAAAACTGCGATTTTGATATTTGCTGCTTGCATTGTTCTTCTTCCAGTCATAGACAACAACACCGACAGCAGAAATAAGAAAATCACGACAAAACAAAAGAAGGCTTTGCTGTCAAATAAATTTTAAATAATAGGAAGAAAATCCCAAAAGGTTCCCGCTTTTGCCATTTGCAAAAAGATGTGAAAGGTAAGGGGAAGGGAAAAAATCAATACCTTAAATATTGGCAAAAAGGATTTGTTTGCAAAATTTATCTTCTTCTTAACATTTCTATCCCTTAAAAATTGAACATCAAATAGACAGGGATGTAGACAGACAGACAGACAACCAACTATCGTTAATGGCACACATTGCATCAATGCGATAAAAGTAATAGATTCGCCTGCACCACCACCAATAATTTCAATTAGAAAAAGTTACGCAGATCTTCGCTTCTTTAAGACGTCTCTCGATTACCCCCCTCAAAATTGCATCCTTATCAATTTTTTCTTCGCCATTCATTCGAAGGGTGATGGAAATGAAATCAAACTACGCCTCATGTGGCAGATGATGATGATTTCCCATTCGGCCAGGTATTTTCCAACTCTAATTTCTTATAATTTACTGATTATTTAATAGCTCGGCCGCCCTACTACCCCCGGCTTGTTTCTTTTTATTATTCTCAGTTTTGGGTAATATTTTACCATTTTTCGTTGTGATTTTTTTTCTCGGGTTTCGTTTGGATAACCATAAAAATAAATTTAATCTTGTCTGCTTTATGGGAAGATTTTGATATAAAAATGTCGGTGGCAGTGATTAACGAAAATTTAAGATTCCTGAGAAAATTTGGAAATTACCTAAAATTAAGGGATACAAATTTTGAATGTTAAATGTAATGTAGCATTACAAGCTTTGTAATATTAAAAACCGTTGCAATGCATTTTCCATTATGATTGTAAGAGTTTCCAAAAATATAGCACTGGATAAACTATCGGACCATAAGGATGGGATTTTTTTTATTTAGATACCATGGTCTGAACTTGAAATAACTTCGAAATGCTATTAGCTGACTTCATATTTTAGTATATATCGCGGCTGTGGGGGGATGACACCCTGACAGAATATCGTAAAAATAAGCTTTGATTTTAAATTTTGTAACTTTGGAACGGATAGATTCATTCACACTTTTTTCGACAGGTAGTTCTTCAGCTTTACGAAAAAAATTGGTAACGTCATTGGAGATTTTGATTTTTTCTATATTTCGGATTAAATATAGAAATATATATATAAACTACACACATAGTATATAAATCCTCCACCATGGAAAGGAGGGATACTAAATTTGTCATTCCGTTTGTAAGAACTCTACATATTCGTCTGGGCACCTATGATAAAAAAAAAAAAATCCGAAGTCGATTTAAAGGTTTCCTTTTGTCTGTTGAAATGGTATAACCTTCATACAACGGTACCTCCACATATTTCGTATTTTGGCGATTCAATATTTATAGTTCTTAACGGTTTTTTCTTATGGTTTCCGTTTACGGCACTGACTGACAGAGAATCAACTCCTAAACGAAACGGCTGCAGCTAGAATCTTGCAAATTTGCACGAAGGTCAGTCTTGGTGAGTAGACGTCTAATATGACCGGGTTTCTGAAAATTCTTACTAAATGAGTATGAAAAGTTCTAAAATGTACTAATTATAGGACAAACGGAAAGAGCTAAAATTCTGAAATTTGGAATGAGAGTTACTGATGGAGTGCAGGATAGAGGTGCCAAAGGTTTTCTGGAAATTCGCTCAATTCTTTAAGGTTACGAAAAGTTCTAAAATGGGACCATTGGACCATAAGAGCTATAAACTTGAAATTTTTTGTAAGAATGGAATTTTGAAGGTAAGTTTGAAATGAACGCGAAATGGTACTAAATTTGGAACCTTTACTAATGAACTAATGGTACTAAATTTGGTATTGAGTGGAGCAATAACAATTTAAAAATTATCAGCCGGTTTTGCCGACAGATGTATATCCTCAGCCAACATAAAATAAATATATTTTTACTTCTGTTATGATTATTCAAATTTTTGACCCTCAATGGAATAGGTTCCGAAGGAATGGGTCAATATTGTCCATTTCGTATGGGACCTAAATAACTATGATATAAATATAGAGACGTGACAGATTTGGACTATATTCGATACTTCCTTCACTTTGTATGAGATATTTGATGAAAGTTAGAAAATCTTAAAACGCGCGAGGTATCAGATATAGCTGGCCGAAGTATTCTGTTTTCATGCGTCATTTAATACAAAATATTGGTATGGGTAAAATTATAAGAAAATCGAACAATTATATCCAATTTCATGCGAAATCATAAATTCCATATTCATCTCATGTTTCTTGTTGAGAGAAACGTTAAGATATATCAAGTTGTAAAGAATCGTTGACTTGTTTTGCAAGTTATGACTGATAAAAGTATTAAAAATTTGAGACCCTTTGTGGGTGAGGTACCAGAAGGGGTTCGCAGATATATATCATTTTCAGAACAGATCTTGTTATGGCAAGAATGTTTGTATGTGTGAAACTTGAAGAGAGCTGGATCATTATTTCACTTTCTTTGTTAGTTTTGTTTTTTAAAATCTTCAACCCTATGTGGGGGAGGTACCAGAAGAAATTGTGCGATTTCTACCATTTCTATAACTGTGTTGATGAAAATATTGAGATGTACCAAGTTTGGAATTAAGTCAGATTGTTATTTCGCTTTTTATGACCTTAATGGATATTCCAAATTTTGACCTTTTGGTGGCGAGGTACAAGAAGGAATGCTCCGATCTCTACCATCTTCATAACAGATCTTGTGTTGATAGAAATATTGAGATGTGCCAAGTCTGAATGGAATCGGATGTTAATTTCACGTTTTGTGAGCTTCAAATATATTCAATCTTTGACCCTATTGTGGGGGAGGTACCAGAAGGAGACCTTGGGTTAATAAAAAAATATTAGGATGTGTGAAATTTGAAGACAATCGGACTCTTACATCATATTTTTTAATTATTCAAAATTTTGACCCTTTGTGGGGGAGGCACTTAATGGAGTGGACCAATATTATCCATTTTGGCACGAGACCTAGAACTGACGCAAATATTAGGTTTTGCAAAATTAGAGAGAATTAGATTATTGCTTCCTTTTCTGTGCAGCAAATATTTTTTTTGCAAATTTCGACCATTTGTGGGGAAGGTACCAGAAGCAATGGACCGATTTTGCCCATCTTAACACCAGACCTTGGATTAACATACATATTGGGATGAGTAAATTTTGAAGACAATCGGACTCCTTCATCACATTTAATAAGAGTTGTTACTATTCAAAATTTTGACTCTTTTAGGGGGAGGTACTTTATGGAGTGGCCTGACATTGCCCATTTTCGCACCTAACCTAGCACTGACGCAAATATTAGGATTTCCAAAGTTGGAGCATAATCGGATTATCCTTTCTCTTTCTGTACAGTAAAATATTTTTTTTGGAAAATGTCGACCTTTTGTGGGGGAGGTGCCAAAAGGAGTAGACCGATTTTGCCCATCTCCGAACTCGATCTAAGTTTGACAATAATATAAAGATGTATAATTTTTGGGCCAAGTCGGATAATCCCTTCGAGAGTTATCGTGCCCAGCAGCCAGCCAGACAGACAGACAGACGAATGGACGGACATCTCTAGATCGACTCCAAATGTTTTGAAAAGGATTTGGTCCGAAGAGACCTTATTATTATTATTATGTTATTTCGATGAGGCACGTTTTGACCGTATGTATGAAAACGATATACACCCTCTCTAGACATGTGACCAAGTATATAATTAGTTGATATATCCCATCTGGTACCTTGTAACTTTTATATCAGACGCAATGGACAATATTGGCCCACCTCTTCGAAATTAAATAATAATAATAAGGCCGACACATGTCGGCAAAACTATAAACGATACTATGATAACTGGCTGATAAATACAACTTCAAAAACTCCTGAACGAGAAATTACGAACTCTTAGAAAATATTTCTCAAAAATTGTTCGAAGTACCTGATGACCGAAAATCTTTAATTTTTTACAAATATTTTTCTAGGACTTCCATAAAAAGTGACAAAAAATAGTGTATTTTTCCAGAAGTCCCTGGATTTCGATAAAAATCTTTAGTCTGATGAAGCAGAAGAATGTTCTGGATTAAAAAAAAAAAATATAAGACATTATCTTTAATTTTTTTCTCTGGAAAATACAAGGATTTGTTGAAATTCTCACCGATATATTGCTGTACTTTCTAATACAAACCATGTTATTTGGTCCTCAATACATATAAATATCTATACATGTAAAATACTTTTTAACTTAGTTTAGACTACCTCGATCATCTAAAGAACAACTTTTCGAACATAATATACATATATCATGCATTTAATGATTATAATTTATCCTAAAAATATACCGAAAATAGGGCAGATATCCCAAGAAAATAGGTCATCTCACAATACAAAAATCCCAATTCCTAATAATATACGTCTTCTACTTTTACCTCTTCTTTGATAATTACAAATACTTTTTAATATATAAATACCAAAAGCGTGTATATTTTTCTAGGACTTTCAGAGGAAAACCATGAACTTGGAAAAATTGCCCAAAACTTGAATTTTTAAGGACAAAAAAAATAGATTATATAAAAAATAGAATTTTCTGACAAAATTTTCTGAGAATAATGTTCAAGAGCCACTCATCGAAAATAATATATATCATGCATTTAATGATTACAAAATGTCCTAAAAATATACCGATCATAGGTTTTTTTTCCGAAAACAAAAAAACAAGTAAAAAAAACTGTGAGTACTACCGGGCCGAACTTTGAACACCTTCCACCATAGGGAAAGAATTTGGCAATTTAAAAAAATAAATAAATAAATAATTAAATAAAATCCGTTAAAAATTCTGTTAAAGTCTTAAAAATACCGAATGTGGCCGTTATATTAGGGTCTATACGACGACGTGGACGTGCATCATCAAAATACCGAATACCAAAACGTGGACCTGCACAGACAATTTTCTGTCATTGGCTGTAGTATCCATTATGAACATCAAATACAAAATTTGAAACAATTCCGGTGAATAATGTCGCTAAAACCATAAAAATACCGAATTTCGGGAGGTACCGTTATATGGGGGCTATACCAAAACGTGGACCTACATGGCCCACTTTCAATATATTTGAGTAAAATGTTAACAACCTACTTAATTTCCTTCGGAAGCTAAATCGACATAGAATTTTATGCTGATCAAAAATATATACTCAATGGGGTCTAAAATGTATACTTCGAGGTGTTACAAACGGAATGACAAACTCAATATATCCTCCATACTACGGTGGAGGGTATAAAAAGAGTCCGTCTCTCAACGCAAAAATCCCAACTCCACGTCTTTTACCACCTCTTTGATAATCAACTATCAATTTGTATTGAAAATTTACAAAAAAAAAAAAAAAATTGCTAATGCGTTCTGAGTTGTTAGCTCGTCTCGAAACAAGTTGTGCACTTTTCTTTTTACGGTCTTGCACCTGGCTTAAGAGAACCATTCATTTTCATAATCAAAACCCAAGAACTAGCTATCCAATTAACACTTGAAGAATAACATCTCCCACTGTTCCATTAACACTTCATCTTCAATACAATTAAAAAAAACACTAATTATTGCAAAATATAAACTAATCATAGACTGGCAATGCTGGGGGGATGCCAATATGCAAATTTTTTTCTTAGACCTGAAAGAAACTTCTTGTAACTACCAAGAAGAATGCAATTAAGAGCTGTGAAAAACGCAGCATGAAAACTTATTGGCCCATGGCTAATCCCCTCCAAGGCAAAAGGGGAAAACTGCGATAGGAACTAAATGAATTAGCCGGGGAATTGTTTTCTCGGAGAATAAAAGAAAGCCAATGTCAAGTGTGACACAAAAATCCCTCTCTTTTTCTCTTTCTCTCTATGCAAATCCAGTTATGCGACAATCTACACCAGGTGATAAGAAAAATAAGCTTTCTTTGTGTGGCACAGAAAAAGTCAATCAAAGCCCGGGGTTTCTGTTTTTGTCAAAGTTCAGCGAATTGGAAAATGCAAATTTGCTTTAACGGATCAAAATAAGCAAATCTCCCCCTTTTCAAATTTTCGGTTTCTTTTGTTTGGAAAATGTAGTGACAGGAAATTGGAAACGTGCCCCCTGGTCTAACCTTTTTGCCAATAATTTATGGAAAATAGGCTAAGTGCATTAGCATTTCCGTAATCAATAAAAGAGGAAAACTCGCTCTGAAACAAAGGGTGAAAGGTGAAGAGCAATAAAATTCATATTTTGCACAATTAACATGACAATGAATGGCAAATATTGGCAAAAGCCTGTCGTAAATCAAACGATTGATTTTCGAAATTTTGCAACATTACAACAATAACAAAAAATGTCTTGTAAGGAATAAAAAAACTAGGAGGGGGGTTTAGTTCCCTGTAAAATCAAAATCGATAAATTTGCTTGTTTTTCACAAAAGCATGACCCAACGGAACATGCGCTCGCTCGGTTGCAAGGGTCGTTTAACGTCTTACCCTTTCTTTACAGCCGCACTCAGCCGTCGGCGACCTTTCTCACAAGGGGTTCATTAGGAAAAATAAATTCCATGGCAAAAAACAAAAAAAAAAACAAAAAAAAAAAAACACCAAGACATGCTTTTCGTTTTGCACATGCGCGAATTACTTTCATTGAAGCGCAAAAATTGCAATTAAGCAACGAAACCCAAAGGAGACCTATTGATACAATTGGGTTTTCCTGGCACGTTTACCTGATTTCCTCAACCCTTTCACTTTCTTTGGCGCAATTTCTTGTTTTTTTTTTTTCGTTCGTTGTGGTAAAAAACAATATTTCCTTTTGCAAAAAATACGAAGGGGAGAGGAAGGCAGCCGCACTTCCTTGCGAAAAGCAAACAAAAAAAGAAGAAAACCGTTGCCAAAGAGTTTTCTCTTCGCGACAAACCTCCCATGGCTTTGTTTGCGTTCGTGACAATTGATTTGCGGAAAAGAAATGCCAAAAGAAAAAAAAAAAGGATTTTGCCAATGAATCGAAAACACAATTCAACAAATTTTCCTTTGGCTAAAGGATATTAATTACGTTAGATGTGAAGAGACCGCTGTTGGATTCTTTCTTCAAACCAGCTGAGCCAAGTTCTCGATCGAGTCATTAGAGGGGGTCATTGTTTAATGAAACACCACTAATGATTTATACTTTCTTTAGAAATGAAAGGATCTCGGAGAGAAACTTAGTACACCTGAGGTAAATTAAGAGTAGAATAAAAAACAAGAAAAAAGCAGCTAAGTTCGGCCGTGCCGAACTTTTAATACCCCCTTTAATTAAAAATTTCGAAAAAATCCGAAAACTACCATTTAAATGAGAACCGTTATATGGGGAATATACGAAGACGTGGACCTGCATACGGAATTTTTTGTCATAGGCTATAGTGCCCATTACGAACTTTAAATACGAAATTTGTTACAATCACGGAGAACAATGTCGCAAAAATCATGAAAATACGAACTATCGGGAGGTACCGTCATATGGAGGCTATACGAAGACGTGGACCTGCATATGCCATAAGTTGTAGTACCCCCCATTAAGATCTTTCAATACGAAATTTGAAACAATTCGGGTGAATAATGTCGCTAAAATCATCAAAATACCGGTACCGTTATATGGGGGCTACACGAAGACGTGGACCTGCATAGAAAATTTCCTGTACTATCCATTACGAACTTCAAATGCCAAATTTGAAACAATCCCGGTGAATAAATTATAAGAAATTCTAAAATCATCATAATACCGAATATCGGGAGGTACCGTTATATGGGGGCTATACGAAGACGTGGAAATGCACAGATAATTTTATGATATAGGCTGTAGTATCCATTACGAACTTCAAATACCAAATTTGAAACAATTCCGGTGAAAAAGGTAGCTAAAATGATCAAAATATCGAATATCGGGAGGTACCGTTATATGGGGGCTCTCCGAAGATGTGGACCTGCATAGACAATTTTCTGTCTTAGGCTGTACTATCCATTACGAACTTCAAGTGCCAAATTTGAAACAATTCCGGTGAATAAATTCGCTAAAATCATCTAAATACCAAATATACATGGAAAGCACCGATACATGGGGGCTATGCGAAGACCTGGACCTGCATAGACAGTTTTCTGTCATAGATGGTAATATCTATTAGGAACATCAAATACGAAATTTGAAACAATTGCTGTGTATAATGCAGCTAAAATCATAAAAATACCGAATACGGAGAGGCATAGTTATATGGAGATTTAACTGAACGTGGACCTACATAGCCTATTTTCAATACCAAGAAGCCGAAATACACATTTGAGTAAAATTGTATCAGCCTACTTCAATTCGTTCGGAATTTAGAGTGATTTCCACAGACGGACAGACATTAGACGAACGTCCGTAAAATCGATCACGTTGGAAGGCCGTTTAAGAAATATTCCCTAAAAACCCACGTTGGAAGGTCTATTGGTAAAATATTCTTTTAAAAAATCAATATTGATAGGTTCTTGAAAAAATATTCATTTAAAAAATCCACGTTGGATAGTGTGATAGTCCTTGATGAAATATTCTTTTAAAAAAATTCACGTTGGTAAGGTCGGGTTAAAAAGTCCTTGAAAAAATCGTGGTCTTTTAAAACATATTTTTCGAGGAACAACAGGGTTACAATCGTGTATGTTTCAAGAATATTTTTTCCAGGTCTGACATGCCATTAAACGTGGATATTTTAGAAATTTTTTTTCAAGGACCAACAGGACTAAAATCTTGGATCAAAAGGACTTACACCGTGGACTTTTATAAAATATTTTTCCAGGGACTAACTGGACTCTAATCGTGAAGTTCTAAAACAATGAATGACCAGGAGGACTATAATCTAGGTTTTTTAAAACAAATTTCTTTAAGGACCAATAGGGCTATCATCGTGGATTTTAAAAACAAATTTTGTCTAAGACCGTCCTGTTGGTCTTAAATGTGGATTTTTAGAACTTAAAAATATTGGGTTATGTGAAATTTGAAGAGAATCTGATGCTTATTTGGCATTTTTTGAGAGATATAATTATTCAAAATTTTGACCGGTTGTGGAGTGGTCCGAGACAATCCATTTTCACACCTGGTCTGGGGTTGATAGAAATATTGAGATGCGAGTTCGAAAGGAATCGGATGTTCATTTCGCGATTTATGTGGTGAATATACCAGAAGGAGTGGATAAATATATCCCACCCTCATATTAGATCTTGTGTTAACAAAAATCTGGGTATGTGTGAAATTTGAAGACAATCGGAATATTATTTCTCATTTTATAAGAGTTGTAATTATTCTAAATTTTGACTCTTTGGGGGAGGGGGGGAGGTTCCTGATAGAGTGCACGAATACTATCCATTTTCGCACCTGAAATAGCACCTGTATACGTACATTTATTATAATCTCAGCCATATGGCTAGAGGGGGTACATATTATTTGATACGGCCAAAACGTTCCCTAGGTCTCTTTGGAGCAAATCCGTTCCAGGACATTTGGAGTCGATCTAGCCATGTCCGTCCGTCCGTCTGTCTGTGTAGCTGGGGCGCACGATAACTCTGGATCCGGTTTGGTCCAATCGTAATATTATTATCAAATTTAGATCGAGTTCGGAGATGGACAATATCGGTCCACTTCTTCTGGTACCTCACCCACGAAAATTCGAAATTTTCAATAACTTTGCAAATCTTAATATTTTTATCAATGTTTCTTCAGGTGCTAAAATGGACAAAATCGGTGCACTCCATCAAGTACCTCCTTCACAAAGGGAGAGTCCGATTGTCTTCAAATTACACACATCACAAAATTTTTATTAAACCACGGTCAGGTATGAAGATGGAATGTATAGGTCCATGCCTTCTGGTACCTCCACCAGAAAGGATCAAATTTTTGAATATCCATGAAGCTCATAAAACTCGAAATTAACATCCGATTCTATTCAGACTTGGCACATCTCAATATTTCTATCAATACAAAATATGTTTTAAAGATGGTAGAGATCGGACCATTCCTTCTGGTACCTCCACCACAGAGGGGCACAGTTTTGAATAACAAAAACGATTATAAAATCCGAAAAAATCATCCAGTTCTCTGTATATTTCACACATTCAATTATTTCTACTAACACAAGATCTGCTGTGAAGATGGGATATATGTATAGGCCCACTCCTTAAGCTACCTCACCCAAAAAGGGTCGAAACTTTGAATATCCATGAAGCTCATAAAACTCGAAATTAATATCCGATTCTATTCAGACTTGACACATAGCAATATTTCCATCAATACAAAATGTGTTATAAAGATGCTAGAGATCGGACCATTTCCTCTGGTACCTTCACCACAAAAAAACTATCATAAAATCCGGGATGCTTTCTCAACAAATTTCACATATGCCATTTTTTTCCAACATAAGATCCGCTGTGAAAATGGAATATAGCGGCGCACTCCTTCTGGCACTTCACCCAACAAAGGGTTAACAATTTTGAAAAACAAAAGGCTCATTAAGCGCGATATTAGCATCTAATTCACACATCTAAGCATTTTTGCTAACGTAAGATTTGTTTTGAAAATTATAGATATCTGCCGAACCTTTCTGGCACCATACCCACAAAGGTACACAATTTCCAATACTTATATCTGTCATAATTTGCGAAACAAGTCGGCGATTCTGTACAACTTTTTATATCTAAATATTTCTGTTAATCAGAAATGTTGGAATTTGTGATTTCGTATAAAACTGGACATAAATGTTCGACTAAATTTTGAGTATGCCAATATTTTTTCTGTTTTAGATGATGTGGAATATTTCGGCCCCCAATATCTGGTACCTCCGCATTTTTTCCACATTTTCCAAAAATTTGCACATATCTCATATAAAGTATAAGAAGTGGGCGATCCGGCACATTTTATTAGTTATATCAGACTTAGCTCAGATGCGAATTGGAAAATATTGGTCAACAGCTTCGGAACCTACCCCATGAAGGGTCAACAGAGTGAATAATCATAACTCATGGCTAGGAGTATATGTCGACCAAACCGACTAATACTATTTATCTTGTTAAACAAGCTAAAAAGCAGTAAGTTCAGCCGGGCCGTACTTTGAATACCCTCCACCACACCCTCCAACTATTTGGAACGAATTTGAAACTAAAATCCTTAAAAAATTCAGTTAAAATTTTACCGAATATAGCCGTTATTTTGGTGTCTATACGACGTGGCATTGTTTGTCATAAGTCATTACCAAATTCAAATTCGGAACTTGAAATAAACGGTGAATAATGTAGCTAAAATCATCAAAATATCGAGGAGGGAGGTACCGTTATATCGGAGCTGTGCGAAAACCTGGACCAGCAAAGACAATTTTCTGTCATAGGCTGTAGCATCCATTACGAACTTCAAATACCACATTTGAAACAATTTCGGTGAGTAGTGTAGCTAAACTCGTCAAACCACCGAATATAGGGAGATACTGGTATATGGGGCCTATTCGAAGACCTGGACCTGCATAGACAATTTTCTTTCTTAGGCTGTAGTATCCATTTCGAACTTCAAATACCAAATTTGAAACAATTCCGGTGAATAATGTCGCTGAAATCATCAAAATACCGAATATTGGGAGGTACCGTTATATGGGGGCTATACGAAGACATCGACCTGCACAGACAATTTTCTGTCTTAGGCTGTAGTATCCATTTCAAACTTCAAATACCAAATTTGAAACCATTTCCGGTGAATAATGTCGGTAAAATCATCAAACTACCGAAAATCGGGAGGTACCGTTATATGGGGGGCTATACGAAGACATCGACCTGCACAGACAATTTTCTGTCTTAGGCTGTAGTATCCATTCCTAACTTCAAATACCAAATTTGAAACAATTCCGGTGGCCGGAACAAGTGAGGCTAATGGTACATATACCGGTGTTTTCATACCTTCCTGTCGTTTTCCGAAATTTCAGTTTTCGCCATCAAATATTGTTCAAAACATCCGCCAACTGGCAGCTACTCATTGCAACAGTACTGAAAGTTCTGCTTTTCGGTTAAAATGAAAATTAACTGTACTAGAAACTTAACGCAATGCCATCTGTTATCCTCTCACTCCCAAAAAACAATTACTAAGCAAAGCTACTTTTTTTAACGATTGTCATAGAAAACGGTTATTCGTCATGATAATCACCGGCAATTGTTTCTAAGGACTTGTTCTAATCTCTATTTGCCAACATAATGGAATGAAAATTACATACAAGGCCATCGGAAACCCGTATCTGAGCTCATTATCTGGTTACAATGGTGTACGCGTTGATCTAGTAACGAAATCTGTTGTCCTTCCCAAAAAAAACGAAAAAAAAACACTTAACTTTAATTGCCAAGCTCTATTGTAACAACAAGTCCGCTACGCTACATAAGCGCACGCGTCAGAGATTTTTCCACCAAAACTGCACCTGCCTTTTTTCCGGGCACACTCTGTAATTCAACCACAGTTTATTTCGAAAAAAAGCTGCTTTGATTTTGTGTTGTAAATTGGGTTTTGCACTTGGGCAGGATGGGTTGCAACAACTCACAATAGAAGGGGGTTGGCTTTTGCACCATAACCACCACCACCAGCGCCAAGCAACACACCAGCACTAACTACCATGAAACTGCAATAACACCACCACCACTACCACCTTTTTTCGCGCAGCTCATTTCAGTACCATCATAATTTTTCTAATGCATTAAGTTACACCAAAGAAAACAACAAAAACAACTTTTCATAAAAATTTTGTCGCGGACCTCCATCCACCACCACCCTCCAGCCGTTCAATGATTTTACAAGCAAATCAAGCTGTACATGCGCCTGCTATGCTCAGTTGCTACACACATTTTATTTGCTTACCATGTCACGAGAAAGGATACTCCGCCGAGGATATACAGTTTTTGTCTAACAGCTGTCCTTTTTTCCCATTTCAACAGCTAACCGGCTCAGCCAGAAGTGGCGGCGCCGGCGCAGCACTTGTTCTGATTTAATGTGTTTTCATTAATGCTGCCACAGGCGCAGGCGCAGTCGCTGTTGGCGAGCGGCATTCCCAACTCTGAGTCATTTCATCCACATCTCCCCCATTCACATCCTCATGTTGGCTGTTGTAAGCCTTCCATGTCCTTGTTTTGTTGGTGGGCAATGATGCTGGTGATGATGGTGGTGGTGGTGTTTTCAAAACTGAATCACCAAGACAATGGTCCATAGCAAGCGTTGTACCATTATTAGATCCTCTATAGCCTAGTGCAAAAAATACGGGGCTTTTGTGTTCGCATCTATCCAAATAAATGAATGAGATCCTTGTAATAAAATATCCTTTCAGATTAAATAAACACTTTCGCTGCCGGCTCTGTCTTTCAGTTACAGTTTTGATATCCCATTTTGCACCAGTCGCTCGCTCTTCTCCCTCTCCCTCTCTTTTGAAATTGTCACGTGCTGTTTTGATTGCTCAGTGATGAAACAAAAAAGGATATACGAATTGAAGTGGGATTGCATCCACCACCAGCACCGCCACCATCATATCCGCCACCAAGAAACCAGCTTCATCATCTCACTCCACATCACGCATGCGTTCGGAATCCTAAAAACGAAATACATTTTACTGTAATTACTTTGATTCTGCGCAGCAAAATCCACTGTCTGCAAATCTCCCCCTCGAGTTTATTCGTTCGTTCATTCGCTTAATGCACCCTCGCTGTATCCTTTTTTCCGTATTTCACCAGTCCTTGTCTTTGTTTCTCAATTAAATCGTTTGTTTTGCGAACAGATGCAATTTTTTTTGTTTGGCGGATTGATTTCATTCAGAATTGTTTGTCGTGTGTCTGCACTTCGGAAGTAGTGCCCAGTAGAGCCCACCCCCGAAACGGAAGAGGTGGAAACGGCATAAAATTTGCAATCGACTTTCTGAACTGTTTTCCGCAAATTTTGCACAAAAAGCGTATAGTTTTCACCCACAATTTGCTTTTTTATCGGGGTTGAAGAGGGAGAGGTCCTTGACGTTGCGAAGTAGGTTTTATGCAGTTTTGTGGTTGTGTCTATACATTTTATTCGATATTGCTAGGACACCAATAGAGGTCATATTTAGTAACTAGAAGCTTAAAAGCTACCTTCAACGAAGGAGCAAGGATAAGACATTTCGAAAATCCTACCAAAGGGTTTAAAACAAGCTAGCTAGACCTGAATTTTAACTCGGAAATTTGTGTCCGAAAAAATGTTTAAGAAATATTTTTTGGAGCTGAAAATTAAATGTATATTTAACAAGTTACCAAGTTCAGACTGGTGTCATTTCTAAGCCACTCGTTCGACAGCTGTCAAAATTATTCCAGTGACAGCTCATTATATTGTTTGCAAGCTCATAAAAGCATTTTGGTGAGAATTTTCCAAAAAAAAGGAATGCTTCGAAAAGTAAAGAAGCGACTTGATATTCCATTCGGCAAATGTTGTAAAAATGAGCTCGGGGCAAAGCCATTGAAATTCCAAAAAGTGCAAGAATTTAGACTGCAACCGAAAGAAAATAGACTCAAAGAGCTAAAGAATTGCTTCGCTTGGCCGAAAGTAGTGAACTGCCGAATTTGGTTTTTTTCGATGAGAAAACATTCGTTGTTCATGTTTACTTGCCAAAGAGGTCAGCTGAAAATGTGCACCTTCCGTTGGCCACCAGAACTCAAGCGCCGCCATAACAGCCGATGGTCGCTCTCCGTTCGTATTAATCGACCGTCCATAAATCGTCCATCAGAATAAATGCGAATATTATCGCGAAAATATCTGGAGGGTGTATTAAAGCCTTGGGCACGCAAACATTTTGGCCGCAGACCTTGGACATTTCAACAGGACTCAGCACTATTGCACTCAGCACGCGCCACCCAAGAATGGTTACAAAATGTGGTTCCTCTCTTCATTTCCAGCGAACAATGGCCACCAAAATCTCCGGATACCAATCCGTTGGACTATTGTGTCGGGAGTATTTTGGAAAGGAAGATTGGCACTAAAAAATACCACAGCTTCGATCACATCAAGCGAGCGCTTCGCCGGGAATGGGAAAAATCACCACAGAGCAACATTCGGGCAGCGTGTGACGGTGTCATTGGCCGTTTGGAGGTCCTAATTCGTGCCAAAGGTGACCAATTGGAACAAATCTAAACTTATTCTAAAATTTGATGCTATTTCCGAGATTTTTTGCTTTCATTCAATAAAATTTAAAAAAAAAAAAATAAAAATTTGGCTTTGTTGCAGTTTTTTTATCTCACCCGGTATTTTATTTGATACCGCCAAAACGTAACTCGTCGAAATAATAGTTTTAGACCCTAGGTCTATTTGAACCAAATCCGTCTGGTAACTCCCCCACAAATGGTCGACATTTTCGTAGAAAATATTTTACTGCACAAAGATAGAAAGGGTAATCCGATTTTGCTCCGACTTTGCAAGTAATTACATTGGTTCTCTCCATCAAGTACCTCCCCCACAAAGGGCTACAATTTTGAATAATTAAAACTTTTATAAAATATGAAGTAAGAGTCCGATTGGCTTCAAATGTCACACATCCCTATAATTTTATTAATTCAAGGTCTGGTGTAAAGATGGAACATATCGGTCCACTCCTTCTGGTACCTTCCTCACATCGAAATTTTGAATATCCATTAAGCTCATAAAACGGGAATTAACATTCCGATTCCATCAACACTCCTGTGTTGACGGTTCAGATAGGACCATTCCTTCCGGTACATCCCCTACAATGGGTCACAGTTTCGAATAACCAAAACGGTAAAAAAAAATCTGAAATAAAAATCCGGTTCTCTTCAAAATTCACAGGTGCCACTATCGAAATTATGAATATCCCTAAAGCTCCTAAAACTCGAAATTAACACCCAATTCCATTCAGACATGGCACATCTCAATATTTCTATCAACACAAGATCTGTTGTAACGATGGTAGAGATCGGACCATTATTTCTGGTACCTCCCCCACAAAGATCAAATTTTTGAATATCAATGAAGCTCATAAAATGCGAAAGTAACATCCGATCCCATCCAGACTTGGTACATCTCAATATTTTTATCAGCTCAAGGTTTGTTACAAAGACGGTAGAGATCGGACCAAACCCTCTGGTACCTCCCCCACAAAGGGTCAACGCTTTGAATAACAAAAACGTTTATAAAATCCAAAATAAGCGTCAGCTTCTCTTTATATTTCACACATTCCATTATTTCAAGTAACAGAAGGTCTGCTGTGAGCATGGGATATATCGGTCCACTCCTTCTGGTACCTCTCACACAAAGTGTCAAATTTTTGAATAATCATGAGGCTCATAAATTACGACACTAACACCTGATTCCATACAGACTTGACAAATCTCAATATTTTAATCGACGCAAGATGTGTTATAAATATGGTAGATATCGGACCATTCCCTCTGGTACCTCCCTCACAAAGGGTCAACGTTTTGAATAACCAAAACGTTTATAAAATTCGAAATAAGCATCCGGTTCTCTTCAAATAGACACATGCCATTATTTTTACTAACGCAAGATCTGCTGTGAAGATGGGATATATCGGTCCACTCCTTCTGGTACCTGCCCCACAAAGGGTAAATATTTTTAATATCCATGAAGATCATAAAACGCGAAATGAACATCCGATTACATTCAGACTTGGAACATCGCAATATTCTATCAACACAAGATCTGCTATAAAGATGGTAGAGATTGGACCATTTCTTCTGGTACCTCCCCCTCTTACACATAACTTGGATTGTGAGGAATATTCACAAATAGACCAAGCTGTGAGAATATGATAACTAAATATTCAGAGTCATACCTGGTGATTTCGTGGCGTATTTGAAGATTTTTTTAATTTCTCCAAACCAGGCAGCTGGTGTAGAATTTTCTGTTGCAAATTTCCAAAAATTTTCCCACAATATTTAATTGAGACATTGCATACCCTAAACCGCATTTTGGGATGCAAATATCTAAGGACCTTCAAATTAGCTCAGCGTGTGTAACCAAAAAAGAAGAATACTCATCATCTTCGATACTATTTGCATGGAATATTAATTCCGCATCCAATTTAAATCCATTGTCTGTTACATCCTTACGCAAATTATCTTTCTTCATGTAGATAGGCAGACAGACAGACAGAAGATGCAGGCAATTTTCCACGAATTTTAAGTTAAAATGCAAATATGAAAATGGTTTGAGGATGTTTGGGACAGACTTCTCATTTCTTAGAAGTTTCCCTAAGATGCTCTGGGCAGACCACCCCTAAATGGAGAAGATTCCTCTCGTGGAAGTTCAAATTAATGACCCTTAAGGATTAGTTCTTCGACGATGGCAGACAGTTGTCTAGGATCCTTTAGAATAATACCCAAATCAATAAAACTGTCTGTGCCACGACGTTGTGTAAGGAAAGCCCTCTAATAAAAGAAACAAATTTGTCACAGTTGCCGCACACAGCCGTCTGAAGAAAGTGCCTGCACACCACCTCGTCTGCAGTTGTTGTGCGCTTCCTCCCCTACCTTTGTTGCTGTTGGGGGGGAATCACCCATGATCGATTTAATGTTCGATCGGTTGGTTGTGGTGGTGGTTGGTTGCATCATGATTTTCAATATTGTTTTTATTTATTGGTGGTAGAGTGGCTGGCTGGTGGTGGTGGTGGTGCTTCTACTCCACACGAGTAGTATGGTTGGTGGTGGTTCGCCATGGGCTTTAGTTTCTCCATACGTGTATGTACCTTTATTTGTTATCCTTGCAAGATTTGTTTGCTTTGCCAGGCATTCTTTCGAAAGCCAAAACCTGCACTCTACGAAAAATGCACAGCTGGCAGGGAGGGAGTTCGCCCAAAAACCGAAAAAAGTACCCGGCAATTCTTACTTCCTTGTTCCTGATTGCTTTTCCTTTCGTCATTCTTGTGCTATGCTTTCTTGAGCCTTCATTAGCAGTACAAGTAGGCGACAGACAAACAGAGAGACTGTCAGACAGTCAGTTAGTTGTGGACATTGTTGTTGTGTTTTCTCCAACACGCTCGGCTGTCGAGAGCAGTATGAGCAATGTTGCACGTATGCCGCCGTCTTGGTGTTGTTTTCTTGGGCAAAGACTCCCCTCGCATTTTTTGGGTAGCATAGCGTGAAGTTTCGTTCCCTATTTCTCTTGCATTGCAATTGTTGTTGTTCTTAGCCATAGTTCATGATTTGAACTCATGTGTATATATCCGTATGCTTTTAATTCTTCTATATTTCTTTATATCCCTCCTTCCTTTTTACTCTGCTTCGTTCGTTCTCCTGTTGGTTGGTGGTAGGACCAATGTCTTGCCAGATCTATAGCCGTGAATTTCGAAGATTTCCTTATGTAAACAAGGTCCTTGGTGTAGCGTGTGTGTTTGTGTGCGACATATGCGCCTTGAAAACTATAGCCTGCACGCACGCTCGGTAGGATCAAGGAACAAACGCGCGCATTTGCTACTTTTTGTTAAATGGCGCGAGCTACTCGAAAATGTGCACAAATTTGTAGAAATTGAAAGTGATGCATGACAGACAACGTGACTAGATATAATGAAGTATGAAGGAGAATATAAAACCTAAATGTGGAGGGATAATCATGTCATGAAAGGGGAATATGGCCAATAAGGACATTTTTGGAAAAATTCATCAGTCATTTGGAAGGATTAGTAAAGATCATAATTTATTTCCTTTTTTTTTTTGGCAAACAAAATTCAAAATCTATGCCCAATTTTAGTATGACCCAAGGAAAAACTCGGCAGATTATGAAAGTAGAGCTATGAGTATGGACGTTTTGAAGGTCTACATCTCAAATAACCCAAATAGAGGGGGAAAAGTCCCCCTGGTGGGGGTTACGATTACGTTTCCGTGGAGTCCTTGCATTTCAGATACATAGAGGGTGATCTACACCAGAAGAAACTAAAATACAAATTTCCAGTTTTTCCAAGACCCTCGGAATAAGTAAACTTAGGGGTATCCTTGTACAAGGTCTATGCGAAAAAAACCTATGTTCATAATATTTAATTTTCATTTAATAACATAAACAAGTAAAAAGGCAGCCAAGTTCCGCCGACTCGAACTTTTAATACCATCCACCATTTTAAAAGAACTTGAAAATTTTCAAAAAAAAATTCTGTAGGAAAATACCTCTCAAATGAGTGGCTGGCTTATGGTTGGGGCTATACGAAGATGTGTTTCTTCATAAGAAAGTTTTTGTCATAGTAGTACTGATTCCGATTTTCACAAAAAAAATTCTGTAGGAAAATACCTCTCAAATGAGTGGTTGGCTTGTGGTGGGGGCTATACGAAGATGTGTTTCTTCTGCTGATTCCGAACTTCAAATGCAAAAGTTGAAACAATTCCGGTGAATAATACCGCAATAATCATCCAAATACCGAATATACACGAATTTTTTTTATAGGCTGTAGTACCTATTACGAACTTTAAACCCGAAACAATTCCGTAAGAAAAATATCGCTCAAATCATTAAAATACCGAATATTGGGCGGTAGCATTATATGGGAGTATCTGGTAGTTATATGAGAGTGTGGACCGACATGGCCCATTTATGAACTTAATCTCCCAAATGTCAAAACACACATTTTAGCCTTTTATCTCAGTTCGTTGCAAAGATAGCGTGTTTACACAGGACAGACAGACGAACATGGCTAAAGCGACTTCGAATTTTGCGCAGATCAAAAATATATAGATATACTTCTTTGGGTCTGACATGACTACTTCGAGGAGTTACAAATGGAATGACAAAGTTAATATAGACCGGCATGAACCATTTTATAAACCATTGATTCTTTAAGTAATCCAAAGGTCTCCATCAAATTTCAAAGCCCAATATTAAATGTTGAGAAATAATTCTCATAATAATTTTGACCTTCTATATATATACATATGGGCAAATTTACATAAAGGCCTTAAAAAGTTTAGCATATGGACCCGAAACTTTTTAAATTTGGAATTTTCCACAATAAATAGCAACAAATTCCAAAAAAGTTCCAAATTTGTCGGAAAAAAAAGAAACCAAAATTGATTATATAAATTTATTGTAAATAGTGGGTATACCCATGGTCTTTTGTTCAGGGACTCATAATGAAATTTGATCTAGAATATTTCTTCTATGTCCAAAAAATGATGGATTAAGGGAGATTTAGAATGAAAAGGTGTTAATTTAGCAGCACAAAAAAAAAATCGAGTGATATTTTGACGTAAAAAGCATTAAACCCAGATGCAGGGTTTATTCTGAGATTTTGAAGATCTGAATTTTTCGTCTTTTGACACTTTTGGCCTACAATGAGATTTTATATTAGTTTCAGGTATCAACTCGAAAAATTTAAAAAAAAAATCTGGGAATATTTTCTTCTTTTCTTTCGGGGGGAAATAAGTGCAAATAATTTCTTAATATATATTAGAAATAGAGATTCCTTATCTTACGGGACTTATTCCATTCAGACTTGGTACAATATTTCCATTGACACAAAATCTGTTATAAAGATGGGAGAGATCGGAATATTTCTCCTGGTACATCCCGCACATAGGGTTCGAAATTTTGAAAAACAAAGAAAGCGAAGTAAGCATCCAACTTTCTTCAAATTTCACACAGACAAACATTTTTGCTAACACAAGATCTGTTGTGAAGATGAGGTGATATATAGGGTGAGATAAAAAAATGCAACAATGTCAAACGCCTTAATTTTTAAATACTTTTTTTTTAAATTTAATTGAATGAAAGCAGAAAATGTCGGAAATATCATCAAATTTTAGAATAAGTTTAGATTTGTTCGAATTGATCACCTTTGGCACGAATTAGGGTCTTCAAACGGACAATGAAACCGTCACATGCTGCCTGAATGCTACTCTGTGGTATTTTGGCCCATTCCCGGCGAAGAGCTTGCTTGAAATGATCGACACTTTAGTATTTTTTAGTGCCAACCTTGCTTTTCAAAATACTCCAGACGCAATAGTCCAACGGATTGGTATCCGGAGATTTTGGTGGCCATTGTGCGTTGGAAATAAAAGCGAGGAACCTCATTTTGTAACCATTCTTGGGTGGCGCGTGCTGAGTGTGTTTGCGTGCCCAAGGCTTTAATACACCCTCGACCACACCAAAATTCGACATTTTTTTTGATGCCACGGTCGATTAATACGAGCGCAGAGCGACCATCGGCTGTTATGGAACCTCATTTTGTAACCATTCTTGGGTGGCGCGTGCTGAGTGCGATGGTGCTGAGTCCTGTTGGAATGTCCAAGATCTGCGACCAAAATGTTTGCGTGCCCAAGGCTTTAATACACTCTCGACCACACCAAAATTCGACATTTATTCTGATGCCACGGTCGATTAATACGAGCGCAGAGCGACCATCGGCTGTTATGGCATCCCCCACCATCACCATGCCGGCGCTTGTGTTCTGGTGGCCAACCGAAGGTGCACATTTTCAGCTCACCTCTTTGGCAAGTAAACACGATCATTTTGTTTGTTTACGAACTGTGGCAAACGAATGTTTTCTCATCGGAGAAAACCAAATTCGGCAGTTCACCACTTTCAGCCAAACGAAGCAACTCTTTAGCTCTTTTGAGTCTATTTTCTTTCCGTGGCGGTGTAAGTTCTTGCATTTTTTGGAATTTCAATGGCTTTACCCCGAGCTCATTTTTCAATATTTGCCGAATGGAATATGGCGATATGTTCAGCTCACGAGCAATTTTTCAGCCACTGCGACGCGGGTTTCGATCAAGTCGCTGCTTTACTTTTCGAATCATTTCTGCTGATGTTGCTGTTTTCTTCCGTTCACTTCCGTGACGTCGGGCTACCAGTATCACGGTAACGAGCGATGGCACGAGACACAAAAGATTTATTCACATTTAAATGCTGAGGTGCTCTAACGATAGCCCCTTGAGGTTTTCCAGCCAAATATATAGAAATCACACTATCACGCTTGAATTCCATCACGAATATCTTTTTTTCCGGGAAATTCTCACCGAAATGCTTTTGTACCCTTGTAAACAATATAATGACCTATCACTGGAATAATTTTAACAGCTTTCGGACGAGTGACTTAGAAATGACACCAGTCTGAAGTTTGTTGCAATTTTCTCATCTCGCCTTGTATTTATACAGGGTTGCCCATATTCGACGGACAAATCTGGCAACGCCATAACTTTTGACAGAGATGTCACATCGCTTAATGACATACCGCGTTTGAAGCGTCAGTCCAAGCAAATTTTTACCATGAACCAATACACGCCACGCGAGCGCTGTGAAATAGTTGAAATTTACAAGAAGTCAATTGTGAAAACTCAACGTGCTTTTAAAACATTAAAAAATGTGAGAAGTGCGCCTTCTAAGAACACCATTAAATTTTCGACTGGTAAGGCTCTTTCTAATCCGAAGAGGCCATATAAAAGTCGACCAAGGCGATCGGCCGAGAATATCTCTGCCGTACGAGCCAGTGTTGAGAGGTCCCCAAGAACATCCCAAAAACGCCGTTCTCAGCAGTTGGGCATGGCTCGGTCCACTTTACAACGGATTATTCGCATTGATTTGCATTTGTTCCCGTACAAAATTCAATTGACGCAAAGAATGTTGCCTGCGGACAAGCCTCGTCGATTGGAATGAGCCCAAAAAAAACATGGGTCCGTCGAATATAGGCAACCCTGTATTTATTTAATCTACTCTATAGAGGGTCAAACATTTAAATAATCATAACAAAAGTCAAAATATATTTAAATAATCGAACATTGGCTAGGGGCTGATGATTAGACTGATACATTTTAATTTGTTAGAATTATTTTAAAAATTAGCTGGGATTTGTTCGTAGTTATGGAAAAAATGCAATTTTGTCGCACAGTGTAATTAAAAATGGGTGAGACACATGAAGTTACGAATGACAGTTTCAAAGTTTTGGCTAAAATTCAAAAATTAAATAAATAAGCCAATCACATGGCTTCTGGCATTCCTAAATTTGAAGTACAAATCAATGGGCCATACATTGTATTGTAGTACTTATATACGACATCCTCAAGTATAGAATATTTTAAACATAACGGCCCTTCAAGGGTAAAACCACTTTTGAGCGAAGCTTAACGCTTCGCCTGTATTACCTATATCTTGGTATGAGAAAGCGCAGTAGGCGAACTACACGAAGTTGACTTTTCACATTTTAGTTTCCTGATCGAAGTTATACATTCCAATCTAGGTTTTAAGCTAATTCACAAAAAATATCCCTTAATTCAAATCTCCATCGATGGCCTTGTATAAATTACAAAATCCGTAATAAGAAATAATAACAATAAAGAAAAAAATAATAACTACGCAACAGGATAAACGCCCAAATAACAAAATGGATCATTTACATTAAAAATTCATGCGGTAACACCAAAAAAAGTTACGCGCAGTGATACTCACAGCTCCTTTGGATAGCATTTTTTCTTCAAAATTTTAAAAAAAATATTTCAAAGGAATACCCTTGTTTTCTTTGAGATTTACAAAACGTTTTCATGGAAAAAAATTCAAAGGATAATTTTTATAAAAAAAAACTATTATTTTTGTAATGGAATACAAGAGTCCTAATCATATTTCAAGTATCATGGGATTTAAACAAAAGCGAAATAAAAAAACAATTACCCTACGTTTTTACAATCTAACAACAATAGAAAAAAGTGTGAAAAATCCTTAAAATAACGTTAAAAAATACCAAAAAATGGTAGGGAAAGAATATCATCCGTGAAGAACACAAAAATAAAGAGTTGAAGTTTCAATGCCAACAAGTTTGGGAATTTATAACAAGAACCAAAAAAAAAAAGAAAAAAAAAAAAGAAAACAAATGTCAAACAAATCTGATGCAACCGCATACAAAGCTTACAACAAAATGTCCCGTTTTGAGAAACAAAGGTGGTTTATTTTTTTTCAACTGACAAGGAAACAAAAAGAAAAAAAACTTTTTCCTAGCAAGGAACGAAAAAAAAAAACTGCTGACACCCAGCGCCTCAATTACTACCCCCTGTAAAGCAGCTGCTTCAGGGTGCTTTTTTCTTTCGATTTGTATTTTTTTTCGCTTTCTTATCTTACCCTGGCAACGCAGTGGGATTTTTTTGTTAACCATTACTATTCATTAATGTTTTTTCTCTTTTTGTTTATCATATAAATTACTTTATTTTCTCTTTCTTAGATCGAATAAAAGAAGCCATTTCACACTATTAAAAGAAAACAGTTTTGGGAAAAAGTCATAATGTAAGAAGAATAACTTATTCTGCAAAGAATTTGGGAAAAGAAAAATATTTTTGAGTTCTTCAAATGAGGGTGGTATGTAAGGCTAGGAAATCGTCTTCAAGCTTACTGTTAAAATGTTCTGGGAGTGTCTTATGGATAAAAGGGGGGGGGGGGGGGGGGGGGGGGCCTCTGTTGACATACGACTCTTTGTAGGAGGTCTGGCATCTCTGGCATTTATATCCCTTGGTCTCTTTGGACCAAATCCGTTTCAAGACATTTGGAGTCGATCTAGCGATGTCCGTCCGTCTTGCTGGCTGGTGCGCACGATAACTCTCGAAGGGGGTATCCGATTTGATCCAAAGTAATATTATTGTCAAACTTAGATCGAGTTCGGAGGTGGGCACTATCGATCCACTCCTTCTGGTATCTCCCACAAAAAATGCTGCTTTAGATACAAGATCTTCAGCAGACCTTCAGAATGCTTACAAAAATAGGTTCCTCGCTTCATTTCCAGCGCACAATGGCCACCAAAATTCCGGATACCAATCCGTTGGACTATTGTGTCAGAAAATTTTCCTTAATATCTGCAGATAATAGGTGTTTTGAAGGTCCTTTACCAGTAGGATACTTACTTCTACTGGTGGAAGACTCTCTGGATGTCTTCTTTATAAAAAATGTAAAAAATGATTCGAGGAATTTTGATAGATGAGGGACCTTTTGGATTAGGATAAGGTCGTGGTGGAATTCAAGCGTGATAGTGTGATTTCTTTATATTTGGCTGGAAAACCACAAGTGGAAATCGTTAGAGCACTCCAGCATTTAAATGTGAATAAACCTTCTGTGTCTCGTACCATGGCTCGTTACCGTGATTCTGGTAGCCCGACGTCAAGGAAGTGGACGGAAGCAACATCAGCAGAAATGGTTCGAAAAGTAAAACTTGATCGAAATCCACGTAGCAGAGGCCGAAATATGGCTCGTGAGCTGAAAAAATGGACAGACATTTTGGCCTCATATCTTGGACACTCCAACAGGACTCAGCATCATCGCACTCAGCACGCGCCACCCCAGAATGGTACAATGGCCACCAAAATTCCGGATACCAATCCGTTGGACTATTGTGTCAGGAGTACTTTGGGATACTCCCCCAAAGGTTGGCACTAAAAAAAATGTCGATCACCTCAAGCAAGCGCTTCACCGGGAATGGGCCAAAATACCACAGAGCAACATTCGGGCAGCGTATGACGGTTTCATTGGCCGTTTGAAGGCCATAATTCGTGTCAAAGGTGAGCAATTCGAACAAATCTAAACTTATTCTAAAATTTGATGCTACTTCCGACATTTTTTGCTGTCATTCAATAAAATTAAAAAAATTTATTAATTATGGCGTTTGATATTGTTGCAGTTTTTTTATCTCACCCTGTATTGGCTCTCGGTGGCAGTTCAATATGTACTAGGATATTTCTAAACCCTGGACAGTCTTCTAAAAATGGAAGCAGTTGGGTAAGTACTTTAAGAAAGGGGTAAGGATACTGGTGTTAAAATGTACTTGATCAATCAATTATTTGTAATGAGCATTTTTCCCGGACTTCTGATCGTAATCTGTATAGACTACATCTTCTGGAATTCTGCTAGAGATGTAAGATCTACAGGAGGTCTTCTGTACAGAGACGACAGTCTGCAGAAAATCTTTTTAACGTTTTCTGTAATTTGCTGATAATAGATGCTTTGGAGGTCCTTTTCAGGTAGAAGAGTTTATTCTTCAGATATAAAGCCTTCTGGAGGTCCTCATTTCTAAATTTTTATGTATACGAGACCTCCTGAATAAAATACCTTCTGCGGGTTCACTATAGATTCAACATCTTTAGGAGATGGTTTTTGTATAGAAGAGCTTCTGAAGGTCTTCAGTGTAGTAGTTATGTGGTATGGGTAGTAAAAATTCTTCCATAAAATAGGTGACCTTCTTCTTTTATGATATACCTGTAAAATTGTTCTATTGGAGGAATTCCATCAGCGCTAGGTTAGGTGCGAAAATGGAAAATATCGGTCCACTCCATCCAGTACCTACCCCACAAAGGGTTAAAATTTAGAATAATTACGATTGTCTTCAAATTACACAAATCACAATAACCCAAGGTCTGGTGTAAAAATGCAATATTTCAGTCCACTCCTTCTGCTATCTCCCCCACAAAGGGTCAAAATTTTGAATACCCATGAAGCTTATAAAACGTGAAATTAACATCCATTCAGACTTGGCACATCTAAATATTTCCATCAACACACGATCTGTTATAAAGATGATAGGGATCGGACCTTTTATTCTGGTACCTCCCACACAGGTTCAAGACTTGAAAAACAAAACGCTCAAAGAAAGCTAAATAAGCTACCAACTTTCTTCAAATTTCACACAGACAAATATTTTTGCTAATACATGATCTGCTGTGAAGATGATATATATTTGCGAACCCCTTCTAGTATCTCACCCACAAAAGGTTACAATTTTCAATTCTTTTATTTTATGCAGGACCACGTATTCGTATAGCCCACATATGACGACAACCCCCAATATTCGCTATTTTGATAATTTTATCAACATTATTCTTTCAAATTTCGTATTCAAAGTGCGGACTCGTTACTACAGCCTGTGACAACAAATTACTTATGAAGGAAAATGTCTTCGTATAGACCTGACATGAGGAGTTTCATTTGAGAAGTATTTTTCTACGTATTTTTTTTGATATTTTGCAAGCTCCTACAAAATGGTGGTGGGTATTAAAATTTCGGGCCGAACTTAGCTGATGTTTTACTTGTTAGACTTCCATACTCCAATGATTTCTTCTTGAAATTATTTTTATATGTTTCACAATGTATTTTTTAATGTAGGGAAAAAATTGACGACTTTTAAAGTTCTGTCCTCGTAAAATCTCCACCCAACAGGAAGAAATTACATGTTTCATATCCGATTCTTTATATGCCAAAAAATAAAATTACGTTAATAATGTTTTTTCTTCATTTTTCATTTGCCTTTAACTGTTGGCGCTACTAGGACAACCTCGGCTAACATCCCTTTTTTGACACCTCAGCTTCATTTCGAATGCATTACATCAACGTTATGATGATGAATCCCCTGGTCGTCTCCCATAGAAAAATAAGAAGACGAAAAAAAATCAAGATGCAGAAATTTAAATAAAACCCTCATCATCCCAGATCTTCACACGCATAGATTTTTTTTTTACAAGACTTTTTTTTCTTTCCAGCAGTGATTTTTTTTCGATGGCTACGACTGCGCGCGCACCCTGCAATAACATACTCAGCACCCAGAAAAAAAAACGACGACGACGAAGAAGAATTACAAGCAACATGAAAATAAGGAAAATGTTTGTTTTTTTTTTTTCAAGCACAAGCACATCAAAGGCTACGAAAATTTTCGTAATGTAAAGAAAGTCGAGCGAGTGAGCCAGCCATCACTCACAGCAGGGTAAGTGTGAAGATCGTTACTGAAGATGCTGCAACGGAAGAGAAAAAAAAAAAACAACAACGACCGCTCAACGTGTTCTTAATGGAATTACAATTTTCCCTCACTGATTCTTTTTCGGAATTCACGGGTTGTGATATTCAAATGTTTTGTTTTCTGATTTTTTTTTTGCTTTCTTTGGGTGCGGCATTGAAGTGCATGCAGTCAGTCCGCCAGCCGCATTGGTATCGAATCATCGTCAATCCCCAGACACAGAGAATATGCAAAATAATTAATGTCTTCTCACCTTTTGAGAATTGTATTGTCATACTCATCCTCACTCACCCATCCATTTGTTCGGCCCATTTCAATGATAGCCGACAACCGGCATTTTTATAACTCTTTCACCGGTTACGAGATGTGAGAGGTGAGGCGAGGTGATAACATTTATTGCCTCCTGTTTCCTCTTGTGTTACAATTTACATTCCTTTGATTTTTTTCTAATTCTAAATTTATGTGACAAGCAGAATTTTGAGGAAATTGAAAGATGTGAATATTTTATGACAGTTTGAAAATATTTTTCGGAAGTTGTTTGGGGGAAAAGTAAAATTTACTACGTTCAGCAATTTTTTAGAAATATTTTGAGACAAAAGTGAGAAAAAAATATATTTTGTAATGAAAATAATACTGGCGAAAAATTTGTTCTGTGGCCTGTGGTAGCTCCTCGGATTCAGGAAGATTTTCAATACATCCAAAATAAAAATTAAAAAACATAACATTAATCTATTTCCAAACAACTTGGAACTTATCAGCCAGTTTGCCAACAGATAATTAATCTCACCCTTTGCGGCGGCAGTACCGGACAGAGCGAACATAAATATAACGCCTTTCCTAACCTCATGCAAGACCAAATACTGGTAAAATTTTAGGGATGTGTATATTCGGCTCAGAGCTATATGTATATCAATCCGACTGAAGTTGACCAGACTTACAGTAAAAGTTTTCTGTAATTATTTTTCCGAAAACTTTTAAAGAAAATTTTAAAGATTTTCAAAAAAAAAAAAAAAGTAAAAATGCGGCCGGGCCGAACTTTGAATACCCTCCACCATTTAGACCGAATTTGAAAATTTTCGAAAAAGATAACATTCGTCAAAAATTCTGTAAACATTTTAAAAATACCGAATATAGCCGTTATATTAGGGCATGTACAACGTGCACCTACATAGGCATTGTATGACACAAGCCATTACCATATTCAAATTCGAAACTTGAAAAAAAAAACGGTGAATAATGTAGCAAAAATCATCAAAATATCGTATATAGGAGGAACCATTGTATATCGGAGCTGTGCAAAGACCTGGACCTGCATAGACAATTTTCTGTCACATGCTGTAGCATCCATTACGAACATTAAAAACCACATCTCAAACAATTTCGGAGGGTATTGTACCTCAAATCGTCAAAATACCGATTATAGAGAGGTACTGATATATGGGGCCTATACGAAGACTTGGACCTGCATAGACAATTTCTGTTACAGACTGTTGTTCCCATAACGAACTCTAAATACGTAATTTGAAACAAATCTGGTGAATAATGTTGCTAAAATCATCAAAATACCGAATATTGGGAGGTACCGTTATATGGGGGGTATATAAAAACGTGGACCTACGTGGCCCATTTACGAACTTAACCTACCTACTGGAAAAATAAACATCTGTGCAAAATTGTAGCCATCTATCTCAATTAATTCGAAAGATAGCGTGATTACAACAGGCAGACAGACAGACGGACATCGCTAAATCGACTTAGAATTTTACGCTGATCAAAAATATATATACTCTGACATGAGTATTTCGAGGAATTACAAACGGAATGACAAAGTTAATATACCCTCCATAGTATGGTGGAGGGTATAAAAATGTAAGTTCAGTCGAGAAGAACTTTGAACACCCTCCACAAAAAAAAAAAAAAAAAAAACATGTTAAAAAGTGTCAGTCGGTATTGCCGACAGACTTATACCCTCAGCTTTGTTCGATTATTTAAAGGGTCACCTTTTGTGGGTGAGGTACCAGAAGTAGTTGGTAGATATTTCCAAGTCTGAATGGAATCGGATGTTACTTTCGCATTTTATGAACTTCATGAATATTCAAAATTTTGACCCTTTGTGGGGGAGGTAAAGAAAGGAGTACACGATATAGGCAATATTTTACACCCTACCTTGTGTTAATAAAGTGATGTGTGTAATTGGAAGACAATCGGACTCTTACATCCCATTTTATGAGTTATAGTTATTCAAAATGTAGACCATTTGTGAGGGAGGTACCCGATGGAGTGGCCCGATACATCCCATCTTCACAACAGATCTTGTGTCAGTAGAAATAATGGGATGTGTGAAATATGAAGAGAACCGGGTGCTTATTTCGTTTCGGTGTGGATGAGGTACCAACAAGAGTGAACCGAAATATTCCATCTTTACACAAGGTCATGTGTTAGTGGAAATAATGGGACTTGTGAAATATGAAGAGAACCGGATGCTTATTTCGGATTTTATGATCGTTTTGGTTCTTCACAACCTTGTAGTCATGTGTGTAATTTGAAGACAATCGGACTTTTACATTCCATTTTATAAAAGGTATAGTTATTCAAAAATTTGACCGTTTGTGGGGTAGGTACCAGAAGGAGTGGGCCGATATATCCCATCTTCACGACAGATCTTGTGTTTGTAGAAATAATGGATTTGTGAAATATGAAGAAAATCAGATGCTAATTTCGGATTTTATAATCGTTTTGTTTATTCAAAACTTTGACCCTATGTGGGGGAGGTACCAGTAGGAATAGTCTGATCTCTACCATCAATATGACAGATAGAAATATTGAGTGCCAAGTCTGAATGGAATCGGATGTAATTTTGTGTTCTATGAGCTTCATGAATATTCAAAATTTTGGTACTATTAGTGGACCGATATATCCCATCTTCACAGCAGATCTTGTGTTAGTAACAATATTGTGATGTGTGTAATATAAAGAGAACCGGATGCTTATTTTGTATTTTATTATCGGTTTTATTATTCAAAACTTTAACCATTTGCTGGGGAGGTACTTGACCGATACCTACCATCTTTACAAAAGATTTTATGTTGATAGAAATATTGAGATGTACCAAGGATGAATGGGATCGGATGCAACTTTCGCGTTTTATTAGCTCCATGGGTATATAAAATAATGACCTTTTGTGGGGGAGGTACCAGAAGGAGTGCACCGATATATCCCATCTTTACAGCAGATCTTATGTTAGTAAGAATAATAGGATGTGTGAAATATGAAGAAAGCCAGATGCTTATTTCGGATTATATAATCGTTTTGTTTATTCAAAACTTTGACCCTTTGTGGGGGATGCACCAGAAGGAGTTGAAAGATATTGTCCATTTTCGCACCTGACCTAGCACTAACACAAATATTTATACTTGCAAAGTTGTAGCAAAATCGAATCACCGTTTCTCTTTCTGTGCAAAAAAATATTTTTTTTTTAAATTTTGAACTTTCCTGGGAGAGGTAGCAGAAGGCCAGACCTTTGTTTAATAAAAATATTGGGATGTGTGAAATTTGAACACAATCAGGCTCTTACATCACATTTTATAAGAGTTATAATTATTAAAAATTTTGACCCTTTGTGGGGAAGGTACTCGATGGAGGGGACCGATATTTTCCATTTTCTGACCTAGCACTGATGGAAATATTAGGATTTGCATAGTTGGTGCAAAATTGTAATATCGGAGTTAACCGATATTGTCCATTTTCGCACCTGACTTTGCACTGATGCAAATATTAGGATTCGCAAAGTTCGAGCAAATTCAGGTTATCCTTTTTCTTTTTGTGCA
Organism: Musca domestica; assembly: GCF_030504385.1. NCBI lineage: Eukaryota > Metazoa > Arthropoda > Insecta > Diptera > Muscidae > Musca > Musca domestica. The sequence goes on from NW_026712312.1 coordinate 2,664,597, forward strand.
GTAAAATATTTTTTTTTTGAACATTTCTAGGGGAAGGTATCAAAGCCAATATCGCCTATCTCTGAACTCGATTTAAGTTGGATAATAATATTACGATGTACCATGTTTGAACTGAATCGAATACTTCCTTTGAGTTATTTTGCGCACTAGCCAGACGGACGGACGGAAATGGCTAGATCGATTTCAAATGTCCTGAAATGGATTTGGTCTAAAGTGACCCTGGGTCTAAGACAGTTGTTTCGATGAGTCACGTTTTGGCCGTATCAATCCATTCAAATTTACATTCTACGGATTATAATTCGTAAGTATGTTTCTGATTTTAGTTCATCATTTAGAGCATTTAGAAATGACTAGATTTTCCACCCAGGAATTCAAGTGTTTTTTCTTGAGACATTTATCATTTGTTGGAGTCGTTTGATATTGCATTTCTATATACCAAAAACAAAACAAGAATTAGAATTTCTCAAAAATTTCATTTTAAAAATATCATATAACAGCATTCCCCCATCTAATAAACGAAATCTAAATTAGTTGCTTTTCTAACAAATCTTAGATTTAAATTCATTAGTTTGACAGCAATCATAAAATGTTTGAAATCAATTAAACAGAAACATGATGAACGAGGCAAGTGCAGTTCTTGGAATAACTCAACAAAAAGGGTTCGTTGATTCAGAAGGGATCAAGTGTTTCTGTTTATAAAAAATATTAGCTGTGTTCACGCAGGATAAGTGATATTTGAATAACAAATTAAACAAAAAAAACATTTAAACACAATATCTTCTTTACTTAGCGAGAACAACAATCTTAGGTCACTATTATAATCTCACTATTTAATTCTATCTTCTAGCTTTGAAACCCAGAATTTAGGGAATGCAATGATTGTTAAATATTGTGAATATAAGGTTTTGAATTTCTGAACTATAATTGGTATAATATTTCTGCTTGATATTCATATTAAGGAACACACCTAATACCCCCCTCTAGGCTATGAGCTTCCTTCGATTTCTTGGATTTTCTGTAAAAATGACACAACATCAACAGATGATTTATAAGAGCATATTCAAGAACCGTTATATGTCGTCTCGTTGTTCAGTCTTCAATCTGTCGCTTTTTAACGGAAAACATATGTTGTTGTATTTAATCCACTTGAAAGATTGAATATCAATTGGATTATGGAACAAAAAAAGGGGTAATACAAAACTCCTCCTCTTGAGGGCATTTTAAGATTATGAAGTTGGGATGGCATGGGTAAGTACAAGAAATGAAATTTCATTGAAATAAAATAATTGTACGTACGATGGAATAATAAGGAGATATATACTTTTATTAGACTTAGTTTTAACTAAAAACCCAGGCCTTCTACTTTATACAGGGTGAGATGAAAAAACTGCAACCAACTTCAGACGGATGTCATTTCTGAGCCACTCGTCCGACAGCTGTTAAAATTATTCCAGTGACGGCTCATTATATTGTTTACAAGCCTACAAATGCATTTTGGTAAGAATTTTCCAGAAAAAAAGTTATTCGTGATGGAATTCAGGCGTGATAGTGTGATTTCTTTCCATTTGGCTGGAAAACCACAAGTGACTATCGTTAGAGCACTCCAGCATTTAAATGTGAATAATTCTTTTGTGTCTAGTAACATCGAACGTTACCGTGATACTGGTAGCGTAGCCCGACGTCAAGGAAGTGGACGGAAGAAAACAGCAACATCAGCAGAAATGGTTCGAAAAGTAAAGAAGCGGTTTCAAGGAAGTGGACGGAAGAAAACAGCAACATCAGTAGAAATGGTTCGAAAAGTAAAGAAGCGGTTTCACCCGCGTTGCAGTGGCCGAAAATGGCTCGTAAGCTGAACATATCGCAATATTCCATTCGGCAAATATTGAAAAATGAGCTCGGGGTAAAGCTATTGAAAGTCCAAAAAGTGAAAGAACTTACACCGCAATAGAAAGAAAAGTGACTCAAAAGAGCCAAAGAGTCGCTTGGCCGAAAGTGCCGTATTTGGTTTTCTCCGATGAGAAAACATTCGTTGTCCAGCAGTTTGTAAACAAACAAAATTGTCGTGTTTACTTGCCAAAGAGGTCAGCTGAAAATGTGCACCTTCCGTTGGCCACCAGAACTCAAGCGCCAGCCATGGGGATGGTGTGGGCCGCCATAACAACCGATGGTCGCTCTTCGCTCATATTAATCGACCAAGATATCAGAATAAATGCGGAATATTATCGCGAAAATATTTGGGAGGGTTATTATAGCCTTGGACAGGCAAACATTTTGGCCGCAGACCTTGAACATTCCAACAGGACTCAGCACCATCACATTCAGTACTTGCCACCCAAAAACGGTTACAAAATGTGATTCCTCGCTTAATTTCCATCGCACAATGGCCACCAAAATGTCCGGATACCAATCCGTTGAACTATTGTGTCTGGAGTTTTGGAAAGCAAGGTTGGCACTAAAAAATGCCAAAGTGTCGATCACCTCAGGCAAGCTCTTCACCGGAAATGGACCAAAATACCGCAGAGCAACATTCGGGCAGCGTGTGACGGCCATAATTCGTGCCAAAGGTGACAAATTCGAACAAGTCTAAACTTATTCTAAAATATGATGCTATTTCCGACATATTTTGCTTTCATTCAATAAAAGTAAAAAATATGTAACAGTTATGGCGTTTGACTTTGTTTCAATTGTTTTTTTATCACCCTGTATATTTAACTGCCCACAAAAAGAAACTATAATCCTAATGTGCTCCAGCTTTGCAAATCCTCATATTTGCATCAGTGTTAGGTCAAGTGGAAAAATGGACAATATCGCTTCACTCCATCAAGTACCGCCCCCACAAAGTGTCAAAATTTTGATTAATTATAACTCTTATTAAATGAGAAATAAGAGTCCGATTGTCTTCAAATTACCCACATCAAAATATATTTATTAACCTAAGGTCCCCCACAAAGGGTGACAATTTTGAATATCCATGAAGTTCTTAAAATGCGAAATTAACATCCGAATCTATTTGGACATGGCACATCTAAATATTTCCATCAGCACAAGATCTGTTATAAAGATAGTAGAGATCGGACAATTCCATCTGGTACCTCCCCCACAAAGGGTCAAAGTTTCGAATAACCAAAACGATTATAAAGTCCGAAAAAAACATTTGGTTCTCTTCATATTTCACACATCCCATTATTTCCACTAACACAATATCTGCTGTGAACATGGGATATTAAAATAAAAATATATTTAAAAAATCGAATATTGGCTGAGGGCCTACATCTGTCGGAATCTGACATCTTAAATATTTTTCTAAAAAAGGTTACAATATTTCCAATAATATTAGACCCGGAATAAATATGCGTTATTTTCTAGAACACTTTTCACAATTTTAAAATTAGTGGGCTTCATTCAGATATGGATATGAAGAATATAATCCAGCACTCGATTCGATAATCCTTGCAAGTGCATTAATTAAAAAAAAATATAAAAACACCAACAAAAATATTTATGTTCATGCCTCCAAATTTATGAGCTGTTTGAAATTGCTTTTGAAAAACATGATTATGATTTCCTCTGACGGTTAAGAAACCACAAAACATTTCGGAGCACTAAACTCTTTTGCATACTAACACAGACACACTTAAAAAACAACAACAACCATTGACGTCTGTATTTCCCCCATTCATATTTGACAGAATTTAGCCTTCAACAATGTAGCTCCACTCACTCACTCACTCACTGACTTCCAATCTCCAGCCATATTTCATTCTTTCCGCCACAACAGAATTATGATGAATGAAAAGCGACACGTTTTTATGGAATTTTAAGAAGAAACGGATGTCGCTTAGATACGTAAATTTATACATTTTTAATACTCTCAAATTCAATCTAAGTTTTGAAAAAAAAACTACAAATCCACTCTTGAGGAATTTTGTTTAGCGAGTGTGAGTGTTTCTTTCGTTTTCAAGAGAGGCTATGGCAGCGCCAGAATAAAAGACTGTGGCCGTCGCCAAAAAATATATCTGTAGTCAAAACAATTTCACCAACAACAAAAACGACAACAACTAAAATGAAGGAGTTGATTTTTGATACTTTATGAATTTTTGAATTCTAGATAGAATATTTGCTCTTATTATGCTGGCAGGCTGGATGTATGGCTGAGTGGTGTTTTAGCTGTGCGACACTGAATGACGGGGGGTTCAATGACGCCATGTCACATAGCCGACTGTCCCTATTTTTAGGAGATTGGAGATGGGGACATAAGTTATTATGTGTGTACTAGGGAAATACACTAGTCTGCGAATTTGGGACATTTTTATTGTCGATAACAATATTTTCATATAGAAAATATTGTCGATAACAATATTTTCAATGAAAATATTGTTAATAACAATATTTTTATATATAAATATTATCGATTACAATATTTTCCACAGAAAATATTGTCGATAACAATATATTCTAAAGATAACGTAAAGAAAATATTGTTATCGACAATATTTTCTAAAGAATAACAATCGATAACAATATTTTCCAAGGAAAATCATAGAGATAACAATATCTTTCATAGAAAATATTGTCAAAAACAATATTTTTGTCACAGAAAATATTAACGATAACAATATTTTCTATAGAAAATATTATCGATAACCATATTTTCCATAGAAAATATAGTTGATACAAATATTTTCTCTAGAACGAACTATATTCCCCACAGAAAATATTTTCGATAATAATATTTTCATGTAGAAAATATTATTATCGAAAATATTATTTTCCATAGAAAATATTGTCGATAACAATATTTTCCATAGAAAATAATGTCGATAACAATATTTTCATATAGAAAATATTGTCGATAACAATATTTTCATATAGAAAATATTGTCGATAACAATAGTTTCATATAGAAAATATTGTCGATAACAATAGTTTCATATAGAAAATATTGTCGATAACAATAGTTTCATATAGAAAATATTGTCGATAACAATAGTTTCATATAGAAAATATTGTCGATAACAATAGTTTCATATAGAAAATATTGTCGATAACAATATTTTCATATAGAAAATATTGTCGATAACAATATTTTCATATAGAAAATAATGTCGATAATAATATTTTCCATGGAAAATAATGTCGATAATAATATTTTCTTTAGAAAATATTGTCGATAACAATAATTTCTTTAGAAAATATTGTCGATAACAACATTTTCTTTAGAAAATATTGTCGATAACAACATTTTCTTTAGAAAATATTGTCGATAACAATATTTTCTTTAGAAAATATTGTCGACAACAATATAGAGTATTGTCGATAACAATATTTTAATATATAAAATATTGTCGATAACAATATTTTCATATGGAAAATATCGTCGATAACAATATTTTTATATAGTAACAATTTTTTCCAAAGAAAATATTGTCGATAACAATATTTTCCATAGAAAATATTGTCGATAACAATATTTTCCATAGAAAATATTGTCGATAACAATATTTTCCACAGAAAATATTGTCGATAACAATATTTTCCATAGAAAATATTGTCGATAACAATATTATCCATAGAAAATATTGTCGATAACAATATTTTTTTGAGAAAATGTTGACGATAACATTATTTTTCATAGAATATATTGCAGATAACAATATTTTCTTTTCAAAATATTGTCGATAACAATATTTTCTTTAGAAAATATTGTCGATAACAGTATTTTCTTTAGAAAATATTGTCGATAACAATATTTTCTTTAGAAAATATTGTCGATAACAATATTTTCATATAGAAAATATTGTCGATAACAATATTTTATATAATCGATAGTAATATTTTCTTTAGAAAATATTATCGATAATAATATTTTCTTTAGAAAATATTGTCGATAACAATATTTTCCATACAAAATATTGTCGATAACAATATTTTCCACACAAAATATTGTCGATAATAATATTTTCTTTAGAAAATATTATCGATACTAATTTTTTCTTTAGAAAATATTGTCGATAACAATTTTTTCTTTAGAAAATATTATCCATAGTAATATTTTCTTTAGAAAAATTTATCGATAGTAATATTTTCTATAGAAAATGTTATCGATAATATTATTTTCTATTTAAAATATTGTCGATAACATTATTTTCCATAGAAAATATTATCGATAGTAATATTTTCTTTAGAAAACAACATTTTCCAGCTCTGTAGCCCAGTGTTCTTCTCAACACTTTTAATTTTATAGTCCCCAAGCATCGTGTACGCGTAGCCCCCCTACATTATTAACCTTGTCCCCAATTTTTGCATTAATAAATAAATATTCTGTAACGTATTTTTTCAATGCAACTTCGGCACGAACCCCTAACGGCTGGAGCCCATCAACAACCATTTAAGAAATACGAGTTGGCGCAGTTGTGCCAGACGGACAGACAGGCAATCAAATCGTATGTTTGTATCTAAACTTAAACTGATTCACCCTTAACGCATAATTGGTTTGTGGGGGGGAGTGCTGAGTCATTCGTTCAGTTGCGTTTGGAAAATGGAATTTTAACAATTCTAACGGTTTTTCCATATGTCCTGTAATCGAAACTATGAAAAGGACTAGTTTCTATGGCCGCCATAAAAGAGGCCATGTCAAATTCATAACAACAGCAGACACATTGGTGAGCGAATGAATGAATGACTTTTGCGCATGCGCCACTTTTCACATTTCACAAATGTCGAAAATTATTACTAGACTCACTCACAAAGCAGTCAGGCGGGCGGCATTATTCATCCCCCTACACACAACAACAGCACCTTGTTTGTAAGTTCTAATATGAGAGAGTATGTGTGTGTGTGGTATGCTATTGTGGTCTGGCTCGGGTTTTTTGATCGATCCCACAATAGCACGAGCCAAACATATTTCGTTGCAATATAAATATTTATAAGCAGGAGCGAAGTAGTAGGGGTGACTTCGCCTAAACCCATTTGTAAAGCAATCAATTTAAAGTGCAACAACCTTAGAGCCGTGTGTTGATTTGCGTGTTATTTCTTCTAAACAAAAACTCAACTCCGAAGCACTCGATTCGAATTGATTCCACATTCATTAGGACGCGCAGGCACACACCACCATCCACGGGTATGGACACCCAAAATTATTTGGTTCAAGGTGGGTTTGCATATGCGTTGGCGGCTCAGCCAGCCACCCTAAGGCAAAGCAGAAAACAACCCCTTCATAGTAAGGTTTTGGAGCAGCGGCAGGCACCACCATATGCGCCACTTTTTTTGTTGGAATTCATGTTGTTGTTGCCGTTGGCATTCCCTGAATGACGTAGAACAGATATTTTCACCTATTTTTAGACTTTGTAACGGGTTTAACGCCCTCACATTTTGAACACGGCAATGTGTCATTAACACGAAAAAGAAATGCCAAACATAAACACCTTTGAATTATTGGAAATTTGGAATTCGGGCGATTGTTGTTGTTATATTGGTTAAGGGATCGGAAGGAAGGAGGAAAGGGGGTATCAAAATATGACAAATGTTTTTTGAAATTGTTTGTTGTTGTTGTAGCTTCATTTGAATACTGTTTATGAACAAAGTTTGTTTATATTTCCTTGTTACCTTGACATTAATTGTAATTTTTTTCGTATTATTTGATCAAGGTGTCGTCACTAAATTCAGGACTACAAGGAAATTGGAGGAATGAATGTACAGTTTTACATAAAAAAATAGAGAAGTATTTGAGAGTTCTATTTAAAAAAAGGCATGTGTTATTTGAATACACAGTGTATAAATAACGCAAAATGAACGAGTCGGTCGGTATTAGGACAGATATAAACGATATCATATCATCAATGATATCATATGGTTTGTTCCAATTCTTTACCCACACTATGACATATATAGTACCATTTAGTACACAAAACTACCACTTTCAATACTAAATTTCAACATTCCGCCTTTATCAATTCACCTAAAATTGTACCAAATTTAGTACAATTTGGTATAGTTCTCAAACTTAATGACCACTTTGACAAACACCTCCTTCTATCGATCTCAGCTTCAAACTTTACACCATTTGGTACTTTTCGTACTTTTTTCCCAAAACAACATTTAAATCTCAAACCTACACTCTAAGACTGACTCCAATATTAACATTTCAATATTCCAGTTCCATCTGGTCACCTAAACCCAAATTGTTCCAAATTTAGTACACATACAGGGTGAGATGAAAAAACTGCAACCAACTTCAGACTGCTGTCACTTCTAAGCTACTCGTCCGACAGCTAAAATTTTTCCAGTGACAGCTCATTATATTGTTTACAATTGTACAAAAGCACTTTGGTGAGAATTTTCCAGAAAATAGTTATTCCGCGCAATGGTCGAAAAATTCAGCCAATATTCAAAAATGAGCTCGGGGTAAAGCCATTGAAATTCCAAAAAGTGCAAGAACTTACACCACAACAGAAAGAAAATAGACTCAAAAGAGCTAAAGAGTTGCTTCACTTGGCCGAAAATCCTTGGAGTATTTTGAAAAGCAAGGTTGGCACTAAAAATACCAAAGTGTCGATCACCTCAAGCAAGCGCTTCGCCGGTAATGGCCCAAAATACAGCAGAGCAACATTCGGGCAGCGTGTGACGGTTTCATTTCGTAGAATAGAATCCAAAATAAATCGTACCATGTCGGTTTGCCCCAATTTCTACATACCCCAATCCTACATTCCCACAGTAACCCTAATACTAAATTTCAGGATTCCATACCTATCGGTTCGCCTAAGTACAAATTGTACCAAATTTAGTAACACATAGCACAGATAAGTACACATTTCCAAAGCTTAGAACATACCTCAATCCTCTACTCCCACAGTAATCCCAATTCTAAAGTTCAGCATTATTGGTTCGACTAAATACTAATTGTACCAAATCTAGTACCATATGGTACTGATATGTACGAATTTCCAAAATCTCCTGCATATCCCAATCGTACACTCCGACACTAATATTCTTTCCAATGTTCAGGAACCAGCTCTATTGGTTCACCCAAGTCCAAATCGTATCAAATTTGGTACCATTAAGTATACATAAGTACAAATTTCCATAACTACCTACATCATACAGTCCAACAGAAATCTTATTTCCAAGTTTCCGGACTCCAACTCTACCGGTTCTCCCAAAATGTAAATTGTACCAAATTTGGTACCATAATACCATGATTACAATTTGGTAAGATTACAGTTGGTGTGTAGGATCGGGGTATTCGTAAATATGAAATTGAAATTCGTACTTATGGGTACTAATAAGTACGAAATCCACAAGTTCATATATACCCCGGTCCTACACGCCAACTGTAATCTTACCAAATTGTAATCACCCAAATCTAAATTTTACCAAATTTAGTACTTATAAGTAAAAATTTCACATCTTACCAACATATCCCAATCCTACCCCCCAGAGTAATTTTCGGGATATCCGCTCAATTGGCTACCTAAATCTAGATTATACCAAATTTAGTACATACAAGTAAAAATTTCCTTTATGCCTACATCATACAGTCCAATATAAATCTTATTTCCAAGTTTCCGGACTCCAACTCTACCGGTTTTCCCAAAATTTAAATTGTACCAAAATTAGTACCACTTAGTACAAATAAGCACGAATTTCCAGAATTGGCTAGATACCTCAGTCTTGCGAAACAATAGTGGTCTTATATTCAAATGTGAGAATTCCAGATCCATCGTTTCACTAAAATCGAAATCGTACCAATTCGTAATTTTCGCGCACATAAGTACACATTTCGAAGACTACCTCCATATCCCAATCCTACACTCCGCCACTAATGTTAATTCCATATTTCTGAATTTCAGGATTCCAGTTCCATCCGTTGTACCGAATTCGAATCCAAAATTTAAAACCGTTTAGTACTTTTCGTATACATATGCACGTACTTCCAAAAATAACTCCTTATATGGACCTAACTCCTCCTCAACTTTGATTCATATTCCAAATTTCAAGATTTTAGCTCTAACTGTACACATGATACGTAATGGTACAAAATGTAGCACCTTTTAGTACTTTTCGTACACTTATAATGCGAACTTCCGATAACATTTTCTTACATCTATCATATACACCATTAGTGACCCTCGTACTAAATTACCTGTTAATACTTTTCGTACCGTTCTACTACAAATTTCCTAGAACTCCGCCATATCTGAGACTTTCGGATCAAAAGTGACCTTCACCCAAAATTTCAAGTTTGTAGCTTCAGCTGTTTCGTTTGGTTGTAATGAATCGTTAAGTCAGTCAAAATGTTGGGTGAGGATCACTTTTGGTCCGAAGGTGTCAGATATGGCGGGGTTTTAGAACGATTAATGAACATTTTGTGGGTTTTTCTCTGCAATTGCTTTCGTGCTTTCGATTGCTTAGCTTTTGCTGTAGACCCCACGTGAGGGTAGCGGTATTTTTTCATTTTCATCATTTCTTAATGCAAGAGGTCAGTATTAGAACCTGGAAAAAATATTCACACGACACAATTTCATAGGCTTTCGAAACCTTCCCTTCCGAATTTTTTAAGGACTATTTTCTAAGAATTTCAAAACAAAAGTTCAATAAACTTTTTTATTTGCTTCGAAGGAATACATAAAAATACGCCACCAATTCGAGAGCACTTCTGCTGCACATGCGCATGGTTTGCTCAAAAAAAAAATATAATATAAAGCAGATGGCAGGCAGCCGACACAACAAGAGGCAGCAACTTTGTTGTATGTTAATTAAATTTACCCCCACAATTAGAACCTCTCCCCTCCACCCTTAATAGGGAGAAAAAATGCTTCCACGGCTTGGGCAAACAACAGTGTTATATCAAATTATAAATATAACTTTATCTACTCGAAATGAGTGAAGCTACAATGGAAGAAGAAGACGAAGAACTGAGAAGTCGAACAAAAAATAAGCACACAAACATTTTATTTCAAACTCCCCCCCACAAGAAGCCCCTTTTTCTTTGCTTAATAGAAATTCTTCAGAGGAGCTGGGTTGGTATACAAAACTTTGGAGTTTACAATAATAACATTCAACAAAATTCCGCCCCAGCCCACACAATCATTTTCGAAGAAGCCAAAGAACAACAACTGTGTTGACAAATGATTGCACACATGCGCAGCAGAGCAGCAACATTCATTCATTCGTGTCGGGGGAGAGGGATATTGGAGAGGGAAAAATAAAGAAAACGGAGAATTAATGTCTCAGAGCAGGAATGTAGCTGAGACGCCTCCATGTATCCACCTTCTAAACAATGTGGAGGATGATGATGGTGGTGGTTCAATGGAACTCCTCTTGAAAATTGGGGGAGCCAGCCGCCTAAAAATAGCCCACGAAAATAGATTCATTAAGCCAATGCCGAAAGATGAAATGCAGCCTAGCAATAATGTTTCCGGTTTTCCGGTGGCGCGTGCTCCTTCTCTCTTGTGGCTCATGATTTCCTCAAATTAAATCCACTTTAAAGTGTAACATTTGTTTGGAACATAAATTAGTTTTAATTTCAAATTTCACAATTTAAACCTTCCTTCAATGGAGACGCTGTAATGCAGGGTTAGGGCAATTAGAATACTTTTTGTTTTGGAGGCCATAAATTTACCTCCATGTCATGAAACTGGACCAAATGCTAAATAAACACCACAATTAACCCCCTTTCTTTTCGAAGCTTATCTTTTGGTCGGCAAGAGTAGAGAAAAAAAAACACAAGACAAAGAAATCTAAAATTGGGTCAAGTATTTACTGTAAATTACGCAGCATCCCAAGACAGGCTGTGGACAAACAATTGCCGGGAAATCCCATTAAAGATGCATAAAAATGTCCGCATATGTCCACAACACCAGGAAAAGGGGAGGGGTTTTGTTTTTCTAAGAAAATACTTGATTAGGATTAGGGGATAGCCTTGCAAAAGATATGAGGCTATTGTAAGGCGATTTATGAGACAAAATTAGCATAAGACCATGAAAGACCAAGGCTGACCTGACCCATTTTGGGAAAATAAACGGGCGAGCGGCTCAACCAAGAGTTAAATATCCACTCATTAGCCTTTGGACAAAGACAAATGATCGTAGCTTTCTTTTTTTTTTGAAGAAAAGAAAAGCCCTGCGAAAATGCTTTGCCAGGACAATGGACCATATCAACCCCCTATCTCCTTGGTGACATCTTTCAAACGTTTTCCATGAAATTGAAAATTAGTGGTATATTCGATATCATCCCAAATAAGGATGCTGTTACGATCAACCCTTTTTTCTCACGTTGGGCGCCACTACGCTTGTTCTAATGATATCTTTCAGTTTCTTTATGTCATTCATTCTTTTCTTTAATTTATTTTTCCTTTTTTTTTTTGGTTGGTTGCAATATCTCGTGACCTTATCTAATTCGTTCGCTGCAACCATGAAGCAAGCACAACGAAAAGAAAATTTATTGTCGAAATGATGTGAAGGCAAAAACTTGTTTTTCCCATTCCAAACTGGGTCACTCATTCCAAAACAGCCATCCCTCCAAAGCTAATCATAATAAAGTGATCTTATTAAACGGAAAAACATGAAAACGCCTCAAAGGACATCATCCTTCCTTCATTTCCTGCATAAAATTCCATGCTTTTTTTGTTACAAAAATGTGTTACATTTTACATGCGGAAAATTATGGTATCACATTTATTATTATGACAGGATATCATGATTTTACATCAAACCACGGCGAGATGGCATTCGGCAACACCTAAGTTTCCGGTGTTTTTATTCAGGAAAAATATGTAAATTTTCTTGTGACAAATTGTAGCCAATTTTTTTTCGACGAAATAATGATCCTTTTTTTCTGTAACAAATATTAAAAAGCATTGTATCCTGGAACAGGACATTTGTCTCATGTCACTGTCATTGTCATAGAAAGGGAACTTTAAGGATGTCTTGGTAGTTATTACTAAACGTTCAGTTCACATAATAGGATTATGAAAAATTGTTTGAAGTTTTTGATTTAGTTCGGAAAATATTCGCCATGAAAAGGACAATGTTTTATGGACGATTTTGTGAGCTTAAAATTATCAAAAAGTAGATTTTTTCACCGCCATAAGAAATTTTGAAAAGATAAAAAAAAAAAAACAAAATTAAACATAACGTCCGCAAAAAATTTTTTTTTCAACTAGTACTTATATCATGAAAGGTAACACTAAGTTCTTGCCTGATTTGTAGGATAATTATGTTTATCCTTCCGCTGAACGAATATGGTTGTGTATACGTCTTAAAATCCCTGAGAAACATTGGACATTACTTGAGAAATCATGCTAATGTTGCAGAATGTGTGCGAAAATTTGCAAGAGATTTTGGAAGAGAAGCACCATCCGCTCTATATGTAAACAAGAAAAATTTCCGCATTTGGGACACAGAAACTCCTCAAAAGTAGTCATTGTTTGGTGCGGACTTTGGTCCAGTGAAATCATAGGGCCATTTCTCTACGAACATGAGAAAGGAGTGGCCTTTACGTTATCGGGTCATGTTGAACGGATGTTTTTTCACAAAAATTTAAGAGGTGGACATTGACAACATTTGGTTTCAACAGCGCTACATGCCACACAGGCGAAGTTGTAGATGAGCGGAACAAGGTCGTGACCAACAACGACGACTGAAGCATTGAAAAGCTCCTCTCTGCATTCGAAATGAGAGAATATGGCTTTTAGATGAAAGAGCAGAAGAGAGCATAAACTCTCTCCCACAATTCGAATTGGGAGAATGTGTCTCCTAAACTAGAGTCAGAGACAATTTCCCCATTGAGTTCGATTGCAAGGAATGCTGGGGAAGGGGAACCATGTATTGAGCATATACTTTGGCGTAACCAAAATATCGAACTTTTACAGAGTTGGAATATTTTTTGCGGGGTGCCGGCAAAGATAAGTGTTACATAGACAATACAGAGACAATTGAAGCTTTAAAGAACAATATTAGTGAAGTCATTGGTAAAATACAGCTGTACACAGACGATAAAGGGCTTTAAAATTTGACCCATGGTATAGGTTACTGCATGACCAGCCAAATTAGCATTTTTTATTTTTGGTTTTAAACTTACTAATTCTAATATTTCTCAAAAAAAAAAAAAAAAAAAAAATGGCGTCCCCTTTACGAAATGGTTTATCATAAAATTTTCAACTCCAAAAAAATGTTAAAACCTCGAAACAGATTAATACGAATATTAATACGAATTTTTAAAAAAAGTTTTGATGATGGGTTCAGGTGCCCCTTCTATTTAGGTTCATTTGCGATTAGCTCTACTATTTTTAGCTCAACTTTTATAATTTTCTGGGTTTGTTCCGTAATTATTTTTTGTGGTGCACAGTTTTATATAAAAATATATATTTTTATATTCTTTGGACAACCTTTAGTGAAATAGGAAAATTGTTGTATGTGACGTCATCTCCCTAAAATGATTTTTTGTAGTTTATGCAATCTCTGATGGCGTGCGATGTTAACCCTAAATCGTGAGATTTATTTTCGAGGTTTTAACATTTTTTTGGAGTTGAAACCTATAGTAAAATTTTATGATAAACCATTTCGTAAAGGGGACGCCAATTTTTTTTTTTTTTAGTGTTAACATAAAAATAATTACGGAACAAACCCAGAAAATTATAAAAGTTGAGCTAAAAATAGTAGAGCTAATCGCAAATGAACCTAAATAGAAGGGGCACCTGAACCCATCATCAAAACTTTTTTTAAAAATTCGTATTAATATTCCCCAGAATCCGGTCAGTCTCTTCGTCAATATTACAAATAACAATTCGAGGATTATCTTGATCAGAAGCTCTAAGCCTCAAGCGAGCTGACAAAGGGGTTTATTTTATATAAACGCCCAGACAAGAAAGCTGAAATAGAATGTTGAACTTTTTTGGAAATACATACTAAAAGGATACGAAAAGTACAAAACGGACAAACGGAATGGACCAGAAGTGTGCAATTTAGAATGAGAGTTACTGATGGAGTGCAGGATAAATACACCAAAGGGTTTTTGGAAACTCAAACTTTAAGGTTACGGAAATTTCAAAATGGTACCACTTGGTATTATGTGAACGGATAGAGCTAAAAACTTGACATTGGTATAATAATCGTGGTTGGAAAGTAAGTTTGATATATGAAGATGTCCTTTAAAAATGTGTTCAAAACATGCGAACTGTACTAAATGGTCCAAATTGTTTAACAAGCTCATTTAGGGTGAAAGGATAAAACTGGAATTTTGAAAATTTGTATTGGGGTCCCTGTTGAGAGTAGGTTTATGATAAAGATGAGGTTTTGAAAATGTGTACCACAAGTTTATGAAAATACCTAAATAGTACTATAATTGGTACAATTTGGTATTGGGCGAAGTGATAGTGCTCCTGGACATATGGAGGTGGTTTCAGAAATTTGTACTAAAATTGTAGGTGTCTTGGGTGAAGGAATAGAGCTGAAATACGGAAATTTGACCATCAGAGACCTGATGGTGGTACGAAAAGTAATGTACTATGATACTTTATTTGATATTGGGTAAAGGGATAGGATAAAATTCTGAAATTTGATGTTTAGATTACTAATGGTATCTGAGTTTGAGATTTGGTGGTGCTTTGGAAATGAGTCCAATATTTGTACGGAAACTACTAAATGATACGAAATTTGGCATTGAGTGAAAGGATAGGACCGAAAACGTCAAATTTGGTACAGAAATCACTATTAGTGTCTGTTCATAAGATATGGAGGTGGTTTCGGAAATGTGTCCTATAATTATTCGAAAAGTGATAAGTGGTACTAAATTGGGTATTTGACGAAGGGATAGAGCTGGGCTCCTAAAATTTAATATTGAGATGGTTTTGGACCAAAAACGTCAAATTTGGTATAGAAGTCACTATTGGCGTCTGTTCATAAGATATGGAGGTGGTTTCGGAAATGTGTACTATAATTATTCGAAAAGTGGTAAATTGTACTAAATTGCGTATTTGACGATAGGATAGAGCAGGGCTCATAAAATTTAATATTGAAGTCTCTGTTGATATCTGGGGTTGAGATATGAGAATGGTTGTGGAAATGTATAGTTCGAAAAGTACTAAGTGATACATAACTGCGCATTGGGTGAAGGAATAGAGCTGAAATCTTGAAATTTGAAAAGTACTTAAACTTTAGATGTATGACGTCAAAGACAATATTATTCTATATCAAATTTTACTAAAAGTTGCCAAAGAAATAAAATCTATAGTTCCATTATATGCCAAGAAAATACAGGGTGAGATGAAATAACTGCAACCAACTTCAGACTGCTGTCATTTCTAAGCCACTCGTACGCCAGCTGTTAAAATTATTCCAGTGACAGCTCATTATATTGTTTACAAGCGTACAAAGGCATTTTGGTGAGAATTATCCAGAATAAAAGTTATTCATGACGGAATTCAAGCGTGATAGTCTGATTTCTTCATATTTGGCTGGAAAACCACAAGTGGCTATAGTTAGAGCACTCTAGCATTTAAATGTGAATAAATCTTTTGTATCTCGTACCATCGCTCGTTACCGTGATACTGGTAGCGTAGCCCGACGTCAAGGAAGTGCACAGAAGAAAATTGCAACATCAGCAGAAATGGTTCGAAAAGAAACGAAGCGACTTGATCGAAACCCGCGTCGCAGTGGCCAAAAAATGGCTCGTGAGCTGAACATATCGCAATATTCCATTCGGGAAATATTGAAAAATGAGCCCGGGTATAAATCCATTGAAATTCCAAAAAGTGCAAGAACTTACACCGCAACAGAAAGAAAATAGACTCAAAAGAGCTAAAGAGTTGCTTCGCTTGGCCGAAAGTGGTGAACTGCCGAATTTGGTTTTCTCCGATGAGAAAACATTCGCTGCCCAGTTTGTAAATAAACAAAATGATGGTGTTTCCTTGCCAAAGAGGTAAGCTGAAAATGTACACCTTCGGTTGGCCACCAAAACTCAAGCGCCGGCCATGGTGATGTTGTGGGACGCCATAACAGCCGATGGTCGCTCCCCGCTCGTTTAAATCGACAGTGGCATTAGAATAAATGCCGAATATTATCTCCAAAATATTCTGGAGTGTGTATTAAAGCATTGGGCACGCAAACATTTTGGCCGCAGACCTTAGACATTCCAACAGGACTCAGCAAGCGCCATCCAAGATTGGTTACAAAATGAGGTTCCTAGCTTCAATTCCAGCGCACAATGGCCACCAAAATCTCCGGATACCAATCCGTTGGACTATTGTATGTCTGGATTATTTTGGAAAGCAAGGTTGGCACTAAAAAATACCAAAGTGTCGATTTCCTAAAGCAAGCGCTTCGTCGGGAATAGGCCAAAATTCCACAGAGCAACATTCGGGCAGCATGTGACGGTTTCATTGAATGCCATAATTCGTGCCAAAGGTGATCAATTCGAACAAATCTAAACTTATTCAAAATTTGATGCTGTTTTCAACATTTTGTGCTTCCATTCAATAAAATTAAAAAAAAAACTTTAAAACAGTTTTTTTTTATCTCACCCTGTATATTTACGTAATTTATCAAGAAAATACATGTAACAACATTGCACAAAAAAAATTAAAAAAAATACTCAAAAAAATTTTTTAATATTTTGATAGAGTTTTCCAGGTTATTTTTTTCAAGTTGGTGTATGAAAGTAGCATAAAATTTCGTTTTAGACCGAAAGTGTCAATAGGAGAAATATTCTACACAAATTTTCACTGCAAGTCTCGGAATAAACTATATATCTAGCTTTAGCAGTTTTTAAGAAAATTGCATTCGAAATTTATGTATGACAGGTAAAAATTATGTGTTGACGTGTTTTTTCCTCCTAATTCCACAATTTTTAATTCCAAGTCCAAATCTTCCTTTATACTTCATTTTTTGGAGAGGGTATCAAAGGAAGAAATATTCTAAATAAAATTTCATTATAAGTTTCCGAAAAAAGAATGGTGTATACTTAATATTTACCATGCCAATATATCATCAATTTTGGTTTATAAAAGCTGAACCCCTTTATGAAGCTTTTTTGTTTAATTTCGTCAAAGGTAGACCTTTTGAGTTCTTGCCAAAAAATTATCCATATATGTCCACGTTTTGGTACAGTCCTTATATAAGGATACCCCCTAATTTCAATTATTGCGAGGGGTTTGGTCCTATCCTCTATTCAAATAATAAAACAATTTTTGTTGTATTTCAGTTATCAATCGTTTTATTCGTAAATATCCAAATGTGTATCTCAACACCTCACTCCTTCCTTATTTCTTCAACAAACTATCCATGGCATTGTTGATGAATTCGCGCAAATTATAGACATCAGCATAGACACCAGGAGCACCGGAGGCGCAACCAGCACCAAAGGATACAATACCGCAAAGTTCTCCAAACAGAATAGCTGGGCCGCCAGAATCGCCTTGGCAAGAGTCCTTGCTGCCACCATTGGCACAGAACATGTAATTGGTAATGGGGATGCCATAGTAGCGTTGACACTGCTCCCTGGTGACAGTTGGAATACGAATGGTAAGCAAATCATGAGAACCAACACCCTCGAACGAGGTGTGACCCCAGCCGGAAATTTGCACCAAATCACCCTGCTCTGGTGGGGCAGAGCACAATGGCACAGTCCTAATATATTTACCCACCATTGGACTCTCCAGTTTCAGCACAGCAACATCGGTGTTCAGGGTTTGTTTGTTGTAGGTACCCTATTTGATCATGGACACAACACGGCGTTGAACACCTTCATCGGTTCTGGTATTGGCACCGCCAACAATCTTCAAATGAGCCATCAATTCGGGGGTAAGGGAATCGAAACAATGGGCAGCGGTGACCACAATTTCAGGATGAACCAAGGTACCACCGCAGAAGGGTTGAGTGCCAATTCTCAGCTGAACAATATAGGGAGCTTGACTGATATGGATGACATCGCCATCGACAATGCGGGTATCGTCGGGATGGGCACTGGTGCCGGCGAAGAGGAGTGTGGCCACAAGGCCCAAAGTCACCCAGAGTGGAGAGTTCATTGTATTCGAAGCTTGAGGAAAGTTTGGAATGCTGTTTAATGAAATTTCTGGCCAATTTATATGCTGTTCCCATAGGGGTCTCAGAAGTTAATTCTTTTGTTTTTTATTATTACTTTGGCATAGAACAGCTGTTATTTTAACTTTATTCAAAATTTGTTTTGTTTCTACCTCTTAGCTATGCATTATTATCGGAAAGTAAATACTGGATAAATAGTGTCCAAATAAGTAAAATTCTATTGTTCGCAGCACTTGGTGATATCATTATTTATAATTATCACGCATACCTCTCGAATGCGTGGGAAATGGCAAAATATGTTTGTGAATTTTGGGGATGGTCAAATATAATCGAAAATACGTAGAAATTGTTTTTTATTTGCCAATCAAGATAAACAGTTGAAGTTGCATGTCATTTATAGGATTAGCTAGTGACGTTACCTAAACAAACTTCAATTGGATGTTATAGGGACTTACCAATAAAAAATAATAATGGAAATATTTTTAATTGTTAACACTTACCTGAAATAAAAAGAAAATGTTTTAATTATTTTTTCTGTATGAAAATGCAAGAAGTATAGGTATAATTTACTGCTAGAAAATATAAGTCCTTTATAGGTTTAATTCTTACTAAGAATTAATAAAGTAGAGAGTATCTGTCATTGGGATATGAGCATTAGGAAGCTTCCCTTTTGTGGGCAAGGTAGCAGAAAGAGTGGACATACATATCTCTTCTTCACACAAGATCTATATTTCTTTTAAATCTGACTGACTATTAAATGGGAAGGAGAGGACCGACATATCACATTTACAACCAATACCTAATATGTTGGCTAGAATATTGTGAAGTTTTAAGTATGCAGAGAATCGGACACTGATTTCACATTTTAAGGGAGTACTTAATATTCAAGATTTTGAGCTTTCTTGAGCCTTGGAATGAGATTGATTCAAAAACAAGTTAAAAAGTATCAGTTGGTTTTGCCGACAGATGTATACCCTCAGTCAATGTTCGATTATTTAAATATATTTTGACTTCTGTTATGATTATACAAATTGTTGACCTTCTATGAAGTAGGTTCCGAAGGAATGTAAAAATATTGTCCATTTCGTAATGGACCTAAATTAATATGATAAAAACATTGGGATGTGCCAGATGTTCGATTATTCAAATTTATGTAGGCTCGTCTTATGATTTTTCATATTCTGGACCCTTATGGAGAAGGTTCCGAAGGAATGGGTCAATTTAATCCATTTCGTATCGCACCTAAATAAATATGATATAAATATTGCTACGTGCCAGGTTTGGACTATATCGACTACTCCCTTAACTTTATATGAGAATGTGATAATTTTTAGAAAATGTTAAAATGTGCGTGAGGTACCCAGATATAGTCGACCGAAGTATTCCATATTCAAAATTCATATAATACCGACAAAAATATTGGTATGGGCAAAATTACAAGAAAATCGAACATTTATATCCATTTTTTTGCGAATTCATAAATTCCATATTCATCTCTGGTTTTTGGTTAAGAGAGGTATATTTAGATATAGCAAGTTGTAAAGAATTGCTAACTTGTTTCGATTTTTCATAAACACATTATCTTCGCCTGAACAAGGCAATATTCAAACAAGTAAAAAAGCAGCAAACTCGACTGAGCCGAACTATTAACGCCCCCACCGTTTTGAAGGACCTGGAAAAATTTAAAAAAAAATCGTTGAAAAATACAAAAAAATACCAAAAATGCAAAGGAAATGCGTTATATGGGGGAGAGGACGTTTCAATTACGAAATTTGAAACAATTCTGGTTAATAATGCCCCTAAAATCATTAAAATGCCGAATATCGGGAGGTATCGATATATGGGGGCTACACGATATTGTGGAGCTGAATAACAATATAATGGACCAACTCTATTTCAGTAAAAACTCTTATATTTTTTCGAAATATTCTCCAAAGGAAGGCATTTTTACCCTGATTCCGAGAAACTATTTTTTTCTTTGGGACCCCAGATTTTTGACCCGAAAATTAGGGTTCAAAACCCGTGTTAATAGAAAATCGAACATTTAAATCCTATTTCATGTGAAATCATAAATTCCATATTCATCTCAGGTTTCTGGTTAAGAGAGGTATATTTAGATATAGTAAGTTGTAAAGAATCGCTGATTTGTTTCGCAAGTTATGACAGATAAAAGTATTGAAAATGTTGATCCTTTGTGAGTGAGGTATCAGAAGGGGTTCGCAGATATACATTATCTTCACAACAGATCTTGTGCTTGTAAAAATGTTTGTACAGGGTGAGATGAAAAAAAATTAACTGCAACCAACTTCAGACTGCTGTAATTTCTAAGCCACTCGTCCGACAGCTGTTAAAATTATTCCAGTGACAGCTCACTATATTGTTTACAAGCGTACAAAAGCATTTTTCTGAGAATTTTCCAGAAAAAAAGTTATTCGTGATGGAATTTAGGCGTGATAGTGTGATTTCTTTATATTTGGCTAGAAAACCACAAGTGGCTATCGTTAGAGCCCTCCAGCATTTAAATGTGAATAAATCTTTTGTGTCTCGTACCATCACTCGTAACCGTGATACTGATAGCGTAGCCCGACGTCAAGAAAGTGGACGAAAGAAAACAGCGACATCAGCAGAAATGGTTCGAAAAGTAAAGAAGCGAATTGATGGAAACCCGCGTCGCAGTGGCCGAAAAATGGATCGTGAGCTGCACATATCGCAATATTCCATTCGGCAAATATTGAAATGAATGAGCTCGGGCTAAAGCCGTTGAAATTCCAAAAAGTACAAGAACTTACAACGCAACAGAAAAAAAATAGACCCAAAAGAGCTGGAGACTTGCTTCGCTTGGCCGAAAGTGGTGTACTGCCGAATTTGGTTTTTTCCGATAAGAAAACATTCGTTGTCCGACAGTTTGTAAACAAACAAAATGATCATGTTTACTTGCCAAAGAGGTCAGCTGAAAATGTGCACCTTCGGTTGGCCACCAGAATTCAAGCGCCGGCCATAAAAATAATGTAAAAATTATGGCGTTTGACATTGTTGCAGTTTTTTTTTATCTCCCCCTGTATGTGTGGAATTTGGTGAGAGTTGTATGCTTATTTCGCTGTTTTCGAGCGTTTTGTTTTTCAAAATATTGAAACCTGTGTTTTATGAGCTTCATTGCTATTCAAAATTTTGATCCTTTGTGGGAGAGGTACCAGAAGGAGTGGACCGATATATCCCATTTTCACAGCAGGTCTTGTGTTCGTAGAAATAATGGCATGTGAGAAATATAATGAGAAACGAATGCTTATTTCGAATTTTATAATCATTTTGGTTCTTCAATACTTTGACCCTTTGTGGGGGAGGTAACAGAAGAAATGGTTCTCTCTCTACCACTATTATAAGTTATCTTGTGTTGATGGAAATATTGAGATGTACCAAGTCTGAATGGAATAGAATGTTAATTTCGCTTTTTATGATCTTCAGGGATATTCAAAATTTGGACCCTTTGTGGAGGAGGTACCAGAAGGAGTAGACCGATATATCCCATCTTCACAGCAGATCTTGTGTTAGTAGAAAAAATGGGATGTGTGAAATATGAAGAGAACCGGATGCTTATTTCGGATTTTATAATCGTTTTGTTTATTCAAAACTTTGACCCTTTTGTGGGGGATGAACCAGAAGGAGTGGTCCGATCCCTATCATCTTTTAAACAGATATTGTGTTGTTAGAGATATTGTGATATGCCAAGCCTGAATGGAATCGTATGTTAATTTCGTATTTTATGAGCATTATGAATATTCAAAATGTTGACCCTTTTGTGGGAAAGATGCGAGAAGGAGTGGACCGAAGTGGACCATCTTCACACCAGACCTTGTATTGGCAGAAATATTGAGAGATGCAAAAAAAAAAAAAAAAAAACAATCGGACTTTTTCGTTATATTTTATAAGTTTACATTTTACAAAATTTTGACTCTTTGAGGAGGAGGTACTTGATGGAGTGGACCGATATTTTCCATTTTCGCACCTGACCTAGCACTGATGCAAATATCGGATTATCTTTTCTCTTTCTGTGCAGTAAAAAAGAGACAAACGGACGGACATCGCTAGATCGATTTCAAATGTCCTGAAACGTATTTGGTCCAAAAAGACCTAGGGACTAAAACCGTTATTTCAATGAGGCACTTTTGCCCGTATCAAAGGAGATATACCCTCTCTAGCCATACTATGGCTGAGGGTATAAAAAATGTGAAAGAGAAGAGGATGTAAATCAAAATAACACCTCTTGTTAAAAACCCCTTTAGAAAATTCGGTGTAGAAGGAGGATATTCTTGTACACCAGGCGACAAATTTTGTAAGAGCCTTTTGTTAAATTTTTTTTTTTTTTTTATTTTATTATTTTTTATTTTATAATTCTGACTGCTATTTAAAAATAAGGTCAAGAGGTTATAACATGCACACATTTACAAAATGAAGAAGTAAAAAAGTAAGTTCGGCCGGGCCGAGCTTTGAACATGGATAGGCAACTTTGACATAAGCTCTTACCATATGCAAATACGAAACTTGAAAAAAATTATCATAATACCGAATATAGGGAGGTACCATTATATCGGGGCTGTACGAGAATCTGGATCTGCATAGACAATTTTTTTAAACAATTTCGTTGAAATATTGTATTTAAAATCGTCAAATACCGAATATATGGAGATACTGAAATATGAGGGTAAAGTGCTTAGAAAGCAATTCTAGTATGGAGTTTTAAACAATTCCATTCCAAAATGTAGCTTAAATCATCAATACACCGAATATAGGGAGGCACCATATATACAATACTCTTCCAGGGGGTAAAATACTCGGAAGGAACTCCTTTTGTGGGCTTTAAGACAATTCCATTGAAAAAATGTGGGTGAAATCATCTAAATAGCGAATGTCGGGTGGTAACGTTATATGTCGGCTATGCGATATCGTGGACCGATATAGTCAATCTTCGAACTTGACCTGCCTGCAGATAAAAGACTGATCTGTGTAAAATTATAGCTTATCTTAATTCGTTTTGACTCTGGCGTGATTTCAACAGCCGGACAGATGAACTGGGTCTTAGAATTTAACGCTGATCAAGAATATAGACCTACATATTCTAGAATATAGAATAGGTCTAAAATTTATTATTTTGATGAGACTATGTGTGGTGGAGGGTAAAAAAACACATTTCAGGTTTAAATCTGCAATTTATGTGACTTTCGGTACAAATCTCCCACAAAACATAAATTTAGGAGGATGACGTCAATATCAAAAATGTTCCTCATCAAAATTAATTATAAGTCGCCAAGGAAAATTTTTAATGTATATCAAAAAAAAAAAAAATGTTCGAAAAAATACTTCATAGATTTCGGATGCATTTTTCCCAAGTTGAGGCATTAAAGTAACATAAAATTTCGTTTTAGACAGAAGGTGTCCGAAGAAGAAATATTTTACACAAATTTTTACAACATATCTCAGTGTTAACTATACATCTAGACACAATAGATTTTATGAAAATTATATTCGAAATGCAAATTACAAGTTAAAATTATGCGTTTAAGTTTTTTACTGCTACTTCCACAAACTCCGGTCATACTTAACTCTTTGATTAATTTATTAAAGGATGACATTTTCTAGATCAAATTTCGTTATCAATCTGTGAAAAAAAAAATTCTACAAATTCTAAGTTTTTCTAAGGAAGGTTATTTTCAAACAAAGAACTCAGAACTCCACTGCCTTGCGGGAATATCTAACAAAACGGTCCCTAGACAAACCATCTAAAGCAAATATTTAAACTCCTCGGTGACACTTCACACAAACGACACAAAAAGTCAATTAACACTCATTACTCCGGAGAGGTTGTTCTGCCAACAGAAATCGCAGTCCCCGGCAAAGGGACCAATATTCCCTACAACAATGCGTTTTTTTACAACAATGCAAACAAAAAAACAACAACTTTGCATTTAATTTTTTCGCAAGCAATTCATGACTTCGACTACGACAATCTGCTGCTGCTCACCATTACAAGCGGAGGAGCCGAACAGCGATTGTTCCAAGCTACCACCACCATTTAGCCAATGAAGTTCATTAAAAACTGTCGGCGATTTTCAGGCAGCGATGCAAAAATAACTCCAAAGAAAACAAAACGGAACGGAAATGATTACTGGAAACGTCAATTGGCAGTTATTTGTTAAATACACATTACAGACATGATTACGACGGGGCGACGCGACGCTTTTACACAAACGGGCCACTCAAACATGAATACCGCAAATAAAAAATACCAAAAAAAGAAATGAGAACAACGACAACACCAGTAACAACAACAACGGCAAAAAATGCGAAACAAAAATGCAAACAAAATTACAATAATTTGTGCACATATTTGTTGAGAATGAATCCATCATTCGTTTGCCGTTCGCCCCCAAACGTCTTACCCAGCATTTGTATGAGTTAAGCGAACGAACGACCACCAGGGAAAAAAGGGATCGCAGCAAAGCTACGCAGCTACAATGCAGAAGCATCGTCATTGCCGCCGTCGTCGTCGTTGTCATTAATTGGAGCTGCAAGCAAAGTGTAAAATAAACTTCATTCATTTTTACTCAATGGGCAGGGGATCCTCTCCTCCTCCTATCCACTCCACCAGCTATGGCTACATATGAGCTCCACTTCCTTTGCCCCTTTTCGTCCCAGTCTCTCTCTATCTCCCTTTTGTGGTGCTGCAAAAATTATGGGATACCCTTTGGCGTGACCCTTGTAGCTGTGGCCGCTGATAACGATGCAATCCAATCGAAACTGATGAGGATCTTGATGATTACCGTGATGATGTTAATGATGACGTTAAGTGTAAATGTTGTTCTTGTTTCAATGAAAATGAATGCGAGGCAATAACAACAACTATAACAGCAACAACAACCATGGTTAGTGATGAGATGGCATGGCTGGTGACGATGGCAATGGAGATGCTGCTGTTATGACAAAAAAAAAGAAAAAAACTCATTAAAATCAGTCCACCAAAGGGCTTTGTGGTGTGTGGACTTCGATTGTTTGCTCCCATTTTTTTGGCGAGGACAGTGAAACTATAAATCTAAACGAGTAGTGAAATGTAAATTCCTGTTTTATAAGCTTCATGGATATTCGAAATTTTGATCCTTTGTGGGGGAGGTACCAGAAGGAGTGGACCGATGCATTCCATCTTTACAGCAGATTAATTGTAGAAATAGCGGGATATGTGAAATATGAAGAGAACCGTATGCTTATTTCGGATTTAATGATCGTTTTGGTTATTCGAAACTTAGACCCTTTGTGGGGGAGTTACCAGAAGGTGGCCAATTGATTGACTTAACGATTCATCAACGCCCACACGAAACAGCTCACATTTTGGGTGAGGATCACTCTTGGTCTGAAGCGGTCAGATAAGAGTGGTTTTTTGGAAATTCGTACTAGAACGGTACGAGAAGTATTAAAAGGAACTAAATATGGTACCCCCCTTTGCATTTGAGTTGATGGCAATATTGAGATGTACCAAGTTTGAATGGAATCGGATGTAAATTCCTGTTTTATGAGCTTCATGGATATTCGAAATTTTGATCCTTTGTGGGTGACGTACCAGAAGAAGTGAACCGATACATTCCATCTTTATAGCAGATTAGTTGTAGAAATAGCGGGATGTGTGAGATATGAAGAGAACCGGATGCTTATTTCGGATTTAATGATCGTTTTGGTTATTCGAAACTTTGACCCTTTGTGGGGGAGTTAGCAGAAGGTGGCCAATTGACAGACTTAACGATTTATAAACGCCCACACGAAACGGCTGAAGCTAGAATCTTAAAATGATGGGTGAGGGTCACTCGTGGTCTGACTGTGTCAGCTAAAGCTAGGCTTTTGGAAATCCGTACTAGAATAGTACGAAAAGTGTTAAAAGGTACTAAATATGGTACTCTTTGTATTTGAGGAAGCAGTAGAGCTGAAACTCTTATATTTGGCCCCCTGATGGCATGTATGATAGATGTACCAAAGGGTTTTTGGAAATTCGCACTATAAGTGAAAGAAAAGTACCAAAACGTACTACACGACGTACCATTTTGTCGGATGTGAACTTTTAGAGACAAAAAAAAACTTGGAATTCGAAATGAGAATCAAGGGAATATATATCTTGAGAGCTCTTGGTCCGAAGGGGTCAGATAAGGCTGGGTTTTTGGAAATTCGTACTAGAACGGTACGAAAAGTATTAAAAGGTATTAAATATGGTACCCTTTGTATTTTAGGAACCAGTAGAGCTAGAACTCTTAAATTTGAATCAGGCTCACTGATGAAGTGTATACATAATGTATGGAGTGTATTATAAGTGTGCCAAAAGGTTTTTAGAAATTCGAACCATAAGTGAACGAAATGTACCAAAACGTACTACATTTGGTAACATTTCGTTGAAATTTGGAATGGGAATCAAGGTTGAGGATTGTAATGAGGTAGTTTTGGAAGTGTGTACTCATGTATACGAAAAACAATAAAGGGTACTAAATTTAGTACAAAATTGAATTTGGGGGAACGGATGGAGTTGGAAACCTGAAATTTGAAATTAACATTATTTTTTGGGGAGGTACCAGAAGGAGTGGACCGATGTATCCCATCGCCACAACAGATCTTGTGTTGATATAAATATTGGAATGAGCCGATGTACTAAAGGGTACTAAATTTAGTACAATATGAAGTTGGTGGAACGGATGGAGTGGGAATGAGTGAAATTTGAAATCAACATTATTGGCGGAATGTAGGATTGGAATTTGGAGGTAATTTTCAAAATGTGTACATATAGGCCGAAAAGTACTAAATCGTACTAAATTTAATACAATTTCGATTTGGGTGAACCGATAGAGCTGGGTGTGTGAAATTTAGAAATAAGATTACTATTACATTGTAGGACTGAGATACTGAGGTAGTTTTGGAAATTCGTACTTAAGTGCACTAAATAGTACAACATTTGGTACAACTTAAATTTTGGGAGAATTTGGAAAAAGATTGCTTACTATTGCCTTCTAGGATTGAAAAATGTAGGGAGTTTTGGAAATTAGTACTCATCTGTACTAAACAGTACTAAATTTGGAACAATTTAGATTTTAGAGGAACCATTGGAAATAAAATCCTGAAATTTAAAAATAAGATTTCTATTGGACTGTATGATGTAGGTAGTTATGAAAATGTGTACTCAAGTGTACCAAATGGTATTAAATGTGGCATAATTTGTATTTGGGTGAAAAAAAGACCAGGTATCCTGAAAAAAAGATTACTGTCGGAGTGTAGGATTGGGATATGTAAGTAGTTGTGGAAATTTCTAATATGGTCTGAAGTGGACTATATAAAGTACACTTTATAGTTGGTCGAACCAACAGGGATGAAATGGTAAAATTTTGAAATGGGGTTGCTGTGGGATTGCTTTGGAAATTCGTGTTTATGTGTACTGAATTGGATGGAGCTGGAATTCTGTTCTTTGGAATGAGAGTCAGTGGTGCAGGATAGATGTACAAAAGGGTTATTGCAAATCTGACCTTTTAATTTAGGAAAATTTCTAAAATGTTACAGAACTTCTAAAATGGTACCATTTAGATAGAGCTAAAAACATGAAATTTGTTATGAGAATCAAGGTCAGGGAAAGTAAGTTTGATATATGGAGGCGGTTTTGGAAATGTGTATTAAGTGTGCCAATAGTACTAAATGGTACTAAATTTGGAACAGTCTTCGTTTAGTGTGAATGGATGAAGCTGGAATTTTGAAATGTTGTATTAGGGTCTCTGTTAGTGGTTGGTTTGTGATAAACAGGTGGTTATGGAAATGTGTACTACATGTGCAAATATAGTACTAAACAGTACTATATTTGGTACAACTTGGTTTTGGGATGAACATATAGTCCTAGAAATCTCCAATTTGGCATTACGGTCGCCGTTCATGAGTAGTTTGGACATATGAAGGTAGTTTCGAAAATGTGTACTATAATAGTACGAAAAGTACTGAATGGTACTACAGGGTGAGATAAAAAAATTTCAATAAAGCCAAAAGCCATAATTTTTATATTTTTTTTTAATTTTGTTGAATGAAAGCAAAATATGTCGGAAGTAGCATCAAATTTTAGTATACGTTTAGATTTGTTCTAATTGGTCATCTTTGGCACGAATCATGGCCTCCAACGGCCAATGAAACCGTCACACGTTACCTGAATGTTGCTCTGCGGTATTTTGGCCCATTCCCGGCGAAGCGCTTGCTCGTGATGATCGACACTTTGGTATTTTTTAGTGCGAACCTTACTTTCCAAAATACTCCAGACACAATAGTCCAACGGATTGGTATCCGGAGATTTTGGTGGCCATTTTGCGCTGGAAATGAAACGAGGAACCTCATTTTGTAACCATTCTTGGTTGGCGAGTGCTGAGTCCGATGGTGCTGAGTCCTGTTGGAATCTCCAAGGTCTGCGGCCAAAATGTTTTCGCTTTCGCCCAAGGCGTTAATACACCCTCCAGAATATTTTCGCGATAATATTCGGCATTTATTCCGATGACACAGTCGATTAATACGAGCGGAGAGCAACCATCGGGTGTTATGGCGGCCCACACCATCACTATGGCCGGCGCTTGGGTTCTGGTGGCCAACCGAAGGTGCACATTTTCAGCTGACGTCTTTGGCAAGTAAACACGAACTTGGAGAGTTTCTAGTGCATAATTCGCATATGCTAATTTGCAAAAAGTTCGAAATATATAATACTTTCCAGAGAGCGGCCCTTGTAAGCCATCATCCACACCAAATATGCCTGATGAGCCGCTTAACGAACGGCGAAACGCGTCGCATAGTGGTGAGTGTGTGATAGTGTCTATCTGGCTTTCCTTTTCACTGCAAATTTCAGATAACTAAGCTCGTCTCGAAAGAGAAAACAAACACACAAACAATGAATGTTTTCTCATCGGAGAAAACCAAATTCGGCAGTTCACCACTTTCGTCCAAGAGAAGCAACTCTTTAGCACTTTTGAGTCTATTTTCTTTCTGTTGCGCTGTATGTTCTTGCACTTTTTGGAATTTCAGTGGCTTTACCCCGAGCTTATTTTTCAATATTTGCCGAATGGAATATTGCGATATGTTCAGCTCAAGAGTCATTTTGTCGCTTCATTACTTTTCGAACCATTTCTGCTGATGTTGCTGTTTTCTTCCGTCCACTTCCTTGAGGTCGGGCTACGCTACCAGTATCACGGTAACGAGCGATGGTACGAGACCCAAGAGATTTATTCACATTTAAATGCTGGAGTGCTCTAATGATAGCCACTTGTGGTTTTCCAGCCAAGTGCAAAGAAATCACACTATCACGCTTGAATTGTATCGCGTATAACTTTTTTTTTGGAAAATTCTCACCAAAATGCTTTTGTACGCTTGTAAACAATATAATGAGCTGTCGCTGGAATAATTTTAACAGATGTCGGGTGAGTGCCTTAGAAATGAGAGCAGTCTGAAGTTGGTTGTAGTTTTTTCATCCCACCCTGTCTATGAATTCCTGGCGCTTAGGTAAGATTTAGACCTCTGACGTTTTCTCGGACCTATGGAAGTATTATATTACAAATAATTTTGTAGAATATTTTGCTAACATGCTACGATCCCGTTTAAAGAGAATTTTTAACCATATTTTAAGAAAAGGACCAAAGAGACCTCTTTGTTTTCGCTCTTATGTTTATCTGCAATATTGCGGAAGACACTACATACCTAAAATGCACGGATTTCGAGGAATCTAAATCCGAAAATTTCCAAAGCGTGGAAGAGGGGGACACTTACTACCTCTATTTTTGGGTTACTATCCGAAAATCTCCAAAATGTGGAAGAGGGTGGCACTTGCTCCCTCTATTTTGGTTACTTTGCGTTACAAAATTTTAAAACGCCGATAGACGTGTCTTCCTTGGTTAGATCGACTCTCGCTATTGGCCGGATTTCGGCCCGTAATTATTGAAAAAAAAAATTAAATTTAGTCCCAAAGCGTTATCCAGGTTCAAAAAGCAATGACTCCGCGAAGTGTGTCTGGAACCACTGTTTGCCCCACTCACCCAACATTGATTACTTCTTTGTGCAAAACTCTACTACTTGCCGAGAAGGCTCATTGTTACGACCACAATTATATTCTCATTCGAAATGCAATAAAATAAAACAAAAAAAGCAGCAACATTTTGCGTGGCTTGTTTTGATACGGTTTTTAACACTCTGTCCCGGCCTCCACATATGATGATGTTCGTTCGTGTTCGCTCGCCCATATTTGTCGGCATCTTTTGGTTTGCTGTTGGTTGTAAATGCTTTTTTCGTTGTTGTTGTGGCGATGGAACAAAACCTCAATCGATTTCCAAGGAATTTTTTTTTTCAAAGTTTTGGTTTTCTTTGTTTTGTTTCGTTCGTTCCTTGGAGCCTCCTCTCTTTTGTGTTGGTCCGTCTCCATTCTACAACAATGTATAAATTATTAAATGGGATTTGGTGCAACATCAGCATCCCACTTTGTCGTGGATAAATAATCAAAATGAAGTTGAATTTGGAATTGGAATTGAAACTTGCAAGGATGAAACAATGTTGAAGGCCCAATTGTATTGCTCGGGTATTTTGAAATTTTGGAAACTATTTGCAAAACATAACACAAATAAGAGAAGAGGACGAAAAAGAAGAAGGAGAAATATTGACCTACAATTTTAAAGTTCATAGCAAGTTTATTTCACGACTTCATGGAGCTTCGGCATTTGCCTTTTTTTCGCTGAACCAGCACCACTGTGGTACTCCAAATTTGAGTCCTTTACATTTGTATTCATTCAATACAATAATGTTGTGTATGGAGATCATACATAGCCCCACAGACGTTCCATGTGTTATATGTATGTAGGTGCACATATATGTATTGTTTATATGTATGGTGGTTCAGACGATGAAGATCATTTGAGAATCCGACATTACAGAAGTTCAAGTGTAGATATAATTCTCTCTGTGACATAAAACATATGTGTATATAACAGTATGTAATCTCAATATTGTATATATGTATATCGTCAAACAATTATTTATTGATTTTTTAAAATTCGAACATTTATGGTACTAAATGGTACATTGTTATTTTCGGATCGGTAGGAGATTGACCGTTAAAATTGTTCGTCTCTTTATTGCAAAGGATTAAAATACTGCTGCATTTTAAATGCCATATTTCGAGGGTACGAGATAGTACTTTTCTAAAATTTCATGTACAGGGTGAGATGAAAAAACTGCAAGCAACTTCAGACTGCTGTCATTTCTAAGCCACTCATCCGACAGCTGTTAAAATGATTCCAGTGACAGCTCGTTATATTGTTTACAGGCGTACAAAAGCATTTTGTTGAGAATTTTCCAGAAAAAAGGTTATTCGTGATGGAATTCAATTTCTTTATATTTGGCTGGAAAACCCCCAGTGGCCATAGTTAGAACACTCCAGCATTTAAATGATAATTAATTTTTTGTGTCTCGTACCATCGCTTGTTACCGTGATACTGGTAGCGTAGCCCGACTTCAAGGAAGTGGACGGAAGAAAACAGCAGCATCAGCAGAAATGGTTCGAAAAGCAAAGAAGCGACTTGGTCGAAACCCGCGTCGCAGTGGCCGAAAAATGGCTCGTGAGATGAACATATCGCAATATTTCATTCGGCAAATATTGAAAAATGAACTCGGGGTAAAGACATTGAAATTCCGAAAAGTGCAAGAACTTACACCGCAACGGAAAGAAAATAGACTCAAAAGAGCTAAAGAGTTGCTTCGCTTGGCCGAAAGTGGTGAACAACCGAATTTGGTTTTCTCCGATCTCCGATGAGGAAACATTCGTTGTCCAGCCGTTTGTGAACAAACAAAATTATCGTGTTTACTTGCTAAAGAGGTCAGCTGAAAATGTGCACCTTCGGTTGGCCACCAGAACTCAAGCACCGGTCATGGTGATGGTGTGGGCCGCCAAAACAGCCGATGTTTGCTCTCCGCTCGTATTAATTGACCGTGGCATCTGAATAAATGCAAATATTATCGCGGAAATATTCTAGAGGGTGTATTAAATATTCTGGAGGTTGTATTAAAGCCTTGGGCACGCAAACATTTTGAGCGCAGACCATAGACATTCCAACAGGACTCAGCACCATCATAATCAGCACGCGTCACAAAATGGTTACAAAAAGAGGTTCCTCCCTTCATTTCCAGCGCACAAAGGCCACCAAAATCTCCGGATACCAATCCATTGGACCATTGTGTCTGGAGTATTTTGAAAAGCAAGGTTGGCACTAAAAAATACCAAAGTGTCGATCACCTCAAGCAAGCGCTTCGCCGGGATGGTCCAGCGTGTGACGGTTTCATTAGCCGTTTTAAGGCCATAATTTGTGCCAAAGTTGACCAATTCGAACAAATTTAAATTTATTCTAAAATTTGATGCTATTTCCGACATTTTTTGTTTTCATTCAATAAAATTTAAAAAATGTAAAAATGATGGCGTTAGGCTTTGTTGCAGTTTTTTTTATTTTACCCTGTATAAGTTTTAAAAGTGTCAAGGGTATTTTTCCCTTTTGCCAGAAGAGTTACCCTCCTTGTATTGAACGCTTGGTAAAAGCTAAAAATTGGCTTAAAGGGTACAAAAAGTTGCAAAACGATTCAACATTGATACTATGAGACCTTTAGCATGAGAGACATTTTTTTGGATGAAGAGGAAAAATTCCGCAAAATTTTGGAAACTTTATGGGTACGAAAAGGAGTAATGGTACAATTTGTATTCTAGGTTGATAAGAGTAAGAGTTAGATGTTTTTGATGAGAGACACTATTGGTCCACTATTTTTATTGAATGATATGCAAAAGCTGTAACATTGATTGAATTCTGGCTCGGGAAAAATCGGTAAAGAGTACAAAAATGTTACAAGTGACAACACCGTACAAAACTGTTAATAAGCGACAGATAAGAACTAAAACTGACATTTTGCATGAGGGTCACTTTTTGGGTAAAGTGGGAAACATCCAAAATGTGGAAAATTTAAGGGTACCAAAAAAAAAACTAAATAGAGTACCAAAAAATAGAAAATGGTACCAAATATTATTGAACGATTGATAAGAGCTTCAATTTTGAAAGTAAAATATTTGGTGCTTTGTATCTTAAGGGTACAAAATGTAATTAATGGGACAAAATAGAACGACTTTGCTATTCAAGGATCGGTTTGAGTTAGAACTTTGGACTTTTGAACGAAAGTTGAGAAAAGCCAGGATTTTGAAATATCCGTCATAAGAGAGCATGAAAAATACTAAAAGGTACAAAATAATGCCAAATTGTAAGATTATGTGGAAATTATTTGAGGGCTACTTTTGGTTAAATGGATGAAATATGCCTGGATTTTTGGAAAATGTTATTTAAGGTTACGAAAATTTCTATAAGGTACTAAAAGGTTCAACATTATTAAGTGATCGATAAGAGTTAGAACTTTTAAAAAATTCAATAGCCTCACTTTTGGTAGAGAGATAAAACAAGCCTGATTTCTAGGATTTTACCACTTTATGAGTACAAAAAGTAATGCAAGGTACAAAAGGATAAGGGGTTGGTAAGAGGCAGGACTTTGGAATATTTGATTAAAAAGAAAGAAAAAAAGTACAAATATTACCAAATTGTAATTTACGATTACAAGAGGTAATACCCAGAAAATTTGAGAGAGGTCTTGGTGCAAGTGAATTTTTATTTAAGGATCGGAAACATACTAAAAATTACAAAATGGTACTGCATTGTTGAGCAATTGATAAGAGATATAATCTGGAAAATTGGTTGTATTTTAAAGGTACAAAAAGTAATGAACTGTACAAAATAGTACAACATTGTTATTGTGTGACTGGTAAGAATTAGAACTTTCAAATTTTGAACGAAAGTTGAGAAAAGGCGGGATTTTGTTAATCGCTAATTTAAAAAAAAAATCCTGGATTTTATTGTGCGTCAGGTTAAAGTTAGAATTTTCCAAATTTGAACGGTTGTCGAGATTAGTCAAAATTTTAAGGGTTCGTAAAGGCAAAAAATACCAGATTGTTATTTAATAATTAGTAAAAAAATAGAATATTGAAGTTTTATATGTATTTGCAAAGGGGGTAAGTCTGGATTTTTGAAACGCTGTACCTTAAGGGTACAAAAAGTACTATAGGGTACCAAATGGTTGTCCATTACAATTGAGCGATCGGTAAATCTAGAACTTTGAAATTTTCAGGACGGTCGCTCTTGGTGTAAATAAGAATTAAGTCTGAATTTGTGAAAAGTTAAATTTTTAAAGGTACGAAAAGTAGTAAAAAGTATCATGAAATTAGTGAAAGGTACAAAATAGTACGAATTGATATTGTGTGCCTGATTTGAGTTTGAATTTTAAAATTTTGAACAATGATTGAGATTCTATTTTAAAAGGTACGAAAGATGCCAAATGGTTATTGAACGATTTTTTTATAGATTTAACCCTGAAAATTTGCAATGATGATTTTCTTGGTTTAAACGGATTTTTCGAACGTTGTACTGTACTGGTCAAACTTTTATAAAAGGTAGAAAATGGTACAATATTTTAAAAATGTTTTGCGTGAAGAGACGAAGAAATGTAGCGATTTTTTCGGATTTTTTTTATTTTGGGCTACGAAAAGTACAAAAAGGCACACTAATGACATTTATCGATCGATAAGAGTTAGAAATTCAAATTTTCAAAGAGGGTTATAGTTTTTTAAAGATGGAAGAAATATGGCAGGATTATCGGGACTTCACACTTTCAGGGTACGGAATAAAATAAAAGGTACAAAAAACAGTATTTCGTTATTGTGTTGTTTTCAGATACATTTCCAAGCGATATTTAATGCTCGTAATGGGTACCAAGATCTCTGACAGAAAATTGTTTATAAAGGACCAGGTTTCCGTGTAGCTCCATATGGCGGTAAAACAATTATTCAGAGTTTTTAATGATTCTAGTGTAATTTTTTTCACCGACATGTTTAAAATTGGGTATTTTAAGTTTTCAATGGGTACCAACTACTAAGTCAGAAAATTTTCGATACAGGCCTATGTTTTTTTTGTAGAGGCCCAATATAATAGCATCACCTGATATTCCGAATTGTAAAGAATATGGTGTCATTATTAAATAAAAATTTTCAAAGCTTGGCATTGACATGATATTAGCCAGCTCTTTCAACTGAAAACTGCCTACATGGGTCATAGCCACGAAATATTCGGAATTTTGAGTTTTAAAAACGTAATGCAAAAAATAATTAATAATTGGCATACTTTTGAAAGTTTTCAGTTGTTCGTGGGGAGGGTATCAAGAGTTCAGTAAGACCGAACTTCGTGCCCTTGTTACTTGTTCCTTAGATAGTTATGTATTTTTGAAGTAGCGATAAACAGATTTTTCGATCATTCTATGTCTATACGCTCTTCTAGGACTGATCCCAATTTTTCTTATAAAAATTCTCTGTTTTATGTTTTTTTATTTCCGAATGGTTATTGGCTTGTTCACTGAAAACATCCTTCAAAAGTACGATATACCTTAAAATAAAACAATAAAGCTAAAATATCAAAGTGAACTAAAAATAACCCTTCCCCATATGTCAGTTGTCTGCACTTCACATCCTTGACCGCAAACTGAAGCCCTTCAACGTTAAAATTCCCACAGTTAAGAAATTGACGATTTGGACGGCAATGGACAGAGTGGGTAAGCAAATGTAACACTAATGCGATATTAATATGTCATCTGTAAATAATATGGACCAACTATGGTTGGACAGAAGAGAAAAGAAAAAAGGAGAGGATGAAGTAAAATCTTATGTTTTGAACAACCTTGACACTTTTCTGGGTGTAGCCATGACAAGTCGACGACGACGTCAACGGAAGTCATTAAGTCAAGGAATTGGGGGGCTAGGAGAAAATACCATACAAACACATAGAAAATAAAAATGCGAAAAGGCAGGCATACAAATCATTACAAAGCTCTGCTCATAATGGCAGAAGTACTTGAGAAGTCTTCCTAGGCTACAGGAACGTTGTTGTTGGATAACACAACAAAATCGAAATGCCAGAGAACAAAACAAACCACGAAGATCATTGACAGTCTTTTCAATGGTTGTTATTGTTTACAAACATTCGTCGAGGTCCTTGCACTTCTTACATCGCCATCGAGTGGATGTTGGAAGACGACGTCTGCCAGCCATGGCGGCCATTGAAGGTTTGTTTTGAAGAAAAATAACACGATTTCTTAAAGAACAAAATAAAAAAAATTGGTGGGTACAAAAAGAGCTGCTTCTCAGATTGCAGTAACTACTTCGAAGTGTATGGTCTAGGTATGGAGGAATCGGTCGATTGCCTTTTCGAATATTTGTTTTTGTTTGTAATTTTCTATGTACTCGAGGTTGTCGTGGTTGTACTACGCAAAAGGATGAACTATTCTCTAGCCAACACAACTGGTTTAGACAATAATAAAAAAATCTTCCGTAGGAATACTTGTTTACCAACTCAGTACATCGTAGTACCGAACAAGATTTACAAAGCAGCTGGGACAGAAAAAAATCGCCATGTCACGATATCTAAGTAGAGCTCGTTTATGTTTATGCTGCACTGAACAAAATCGTGTGCCGTAACAGTGGACACTAAAATGCTCGCAGAAAGTTTGATATTAAAAAAAACTCTGCGGAATATTTATGGAAGACCTGTAGAAGGTCATCCGTCGATGGAAGACTTGTAAAAGGTCTTCTGGCTGTAGAAGACCTGTAGCAGGTCTTCCGACTATAGAAGATATATAGAAGATCTTCTGTCTATAGAAGACCTATAGAAGGTCTTCTGGCTACAAAAGAAATGTAGAGAGTCATCTTTCTCTAGAGGACCTGTAATAGGTCTTCTGGCCATAGTAGACCTTAAGAAGGTCTTCTGGCTATAGTAGACCTGTAGAAAATCGTCTGTCTGTAGAGGAGAATTATCTGTAGAAGAACTGTCTACAGAAGGCCTGCAGAAAGTCATCTGACTTTAGAAGAATCGTCTCTAGAAAGCCTCTAGAAGGTCATCTGGCTGTAGAAGACCTATAGAAGGCCTTCTGGCTACTGCAAACCGACAGAAGGTCTTCTACCTATAGAAGGCCTGTAGCAGGTCTTTTATCTACAGAAGACCTGTAGCAGATCTTCTATCTATAGAAGACCTGTAGCAGGTCTTCTGATTATAGAAGACCTGTAGCAGGTCTTCTGTCTATGGAAGACCTGTAGCAGGTGTTCTGTCTATAGAAGACCTGTAGGGGTCTGCTGTTTATGTGAGATATGCAGAAAATCTTCTGAGAAAACCAGAGGAAGGTCTTCTATCTTTATATTACCTGTAGCAGGTCTTATGTCTCTAGAAGACATGTAGCAGGTCCTATAGAAGGCTATAGAAGGCCAGTAGAAGGTCTTCGGGTTATAGAAGGCCGGTAGAAGGTGTCCCGTCTGTAGAAGACCTGTAGCAGTCTTTTGTCCATAGAAGACCTGAATAAGGAACTCTGTTTATAGAAATCCTGTGGGAGTTCTTTCTTCAATAAAAGATCTGTGGAAGGTCTTCTTTCTATAGTAGACCTGTGGAAGGTCTTCTGGCTATAAGAGACCTGTAGAAGGTCTCCTGGCTATAAAAGACCTATAGAAGGTTGTCTGACTACGGAAGACCTTCTGCCAATGGAAGATATGTAGAAGGTCTACTGTTTAAAGAAGGATTGTAGCATGTCTTCTGTCTGTAAAATAACTTCTGTCTGTAGAAGACTGATAGAAGGTCTTCTGGCTTCTGTAGCCTTATTCTGTATTACTTCTAAAATCTGCTGAAAAATCCAGTTAATAATTTAACTAAATCCGCTCAGCTGAAAATAGCCTGCCATAGCAAAAAGGGAACAAGAGACACAAAAAATCAGCAACGTTATCTAAGAAGTGATGTAAATTTTGCATGCCTGCCATATGGTGCCGGACGATTTTAAGTGGCTGGCTGGCTGAGGCTTTGAGCATTCTCCACAATACCCACACACACGCACTTCCTCACATACGCATGGTGCAGGCAATTCTGGACAACATCTCACGCTTTAATGATTCTTATTAACATTTTGTTATGCTTTTTAAGTCTTCGCTGCGGCCATGTCATTCCATTGAAGATAAATGTCTCGAATTTCATAACAGAAAAGGATGTAATGGCAGGAAAGGAAGAGAAGCTGCTGCTGCTGCAGAACGCAAAATTGAAAAGAGTTATGATAGAGAAAATTAAATTTAATTGGTGATATTTATTTTATAACAACATCATCATCATCATCGTCAGACTGCCCCTCCTCCTCGTTGTCTTCATCTTTCAAGTCGGCTGGGTGTTACTTAATCTTGTCTTGTTTTCATTTCATTTTGTTATTCATTTAATTAAAAGCAAAGGACGCACTCATAAACGGAGTTAATCAGCGAGCGACAGCGGCAACAAACACATGATTAGTGAGTGAGTGTAAATAAAGTGGCCCACGAAATAACTTCTTTTTGCAGTAGTCCATTTTTTTCTCGCCAAATTTTAGAAAGGTCCATTCTTTCTGAAATTAACTTCAATGAATGAAACTGACTACCCCAACCCGTGTTTTTTCTTCTTTGTGCTGCAGGGGTCATTATCATTACGTGTGTCAATTTGAAGTTTTCTCATCGTTTTGTAATGAAATATAATTTCTGCGGACTGAAAGAATGTCTCTGAAGTTCTTTGGCGGACAACTTTCTCGCCACTTGAGGACTTTTGGTATTGTTTTTGTAAGCGCCTCATTGGAGTCTTTTTTTTATTGTGGTCGCCTGGCGATATGTAATAAAAAAGCGTTGAAAGTTTTAGTGGAGTTTAATAAAATGTCATTGTGTCTGGTGACTCGCAACAAATTGTTGAACACATGTTGAAGATGACACAAAGATTGTCATGTGGTGTCGACAACAACAGTGAGTGGGGGGGGGGGGGGGGAACACAATTTGTCCTCGAAAATATATAAAATAAGAAAAAACTTTCGTTTGATGATTGCAGCTTACAAGGCTAAGTTTTTTTTGGATCACTGAACATATTCTGAACATTGCTGGAATATATTGCCGATTTCATTTGAATGATTGGGCTAAAAAGACAAAATGATATAGTATCAATACCAATTTTGCGCTAGGTACATAAAGAAAAAAAAATAATACCAGAAATATTCTCGGGAACACGAAACGTGAGACAAGCAGAACTTGATCTTACACATACTAAGCTATATTTTAATAAGTTTAGCAAAGTTGGTTTTAAAAATTTGTCGCACTGAAACTCACAACGAATCTCCCAAGAACCGAAACGAAGAACTAGTTTGTGGACCATATATAATGAGTTGATCGAGTTCATATTCGAAATTGACCTATGATTGTACTAAAATGTTGACTCTCCATGCTATTTCAGAGAGCGCAAGAAGTAGATGATCCATTAGTCCATTTTTTCGCAAATAGTTAATTCTCAACGTCTTGAAATAGATTCTGTCAATTTTCGAATCGAAGTAGGTTTCGAAGGAGTGGTCCAATATTGTCAATTTCGTATCGGACATAAATACAGCGTGAGATAAAAAAACTGTAACAATGTCAAATGCCATAAATTTTACATATTTTTTTTAAATTTTATTGAGTGAAAGCAAAAGTGTCGGAAATAGCATCAAATTTTAGAAAAAATTTTGAATTTGTTCAAATTGATCACCTTTGACACGAATTATCACCTTCAAACGGCCAACGAAAGCGTCACACGCTGCCCAAATGTTGCTCTGAGGTATTTTGGCCCATTCATTGATTAAGGTGATCGACACTTTCGTATTTCTTAGTGCCAACCATGCTTTCCAAAATACTCCAGATACAATAGTCCAACGGATTGGTATCCGGAAATTTTGGTGGCCATTGTGCGCTGAAATGCGGAAATTAAGCGAAAAACCTTTTTTGTAACTCCCGTTGGAATGTCCAAGGTCTGCCGAAAAAAAAAGGTTTGCGCTCCCAAGGCTTTAATACACCCTCCTGAATATTTTCGCGATAATATTCGGCATTTATGTCGGCCCACACCATCACCATGGCCGACGCTTGAGTTCTGGTGGCCAACTGAAGGTGCATATTTTCAGCTGACCTCTTTGGCAAGTAAACACGATCATTTTGTTTGTTGACAAACTGCTGGACAACGAATGCTTTCTCATCGGAGAAAACGAAATTCGGCAGTTCATAACTTTCGGCCAAGCGAAGTAACTCTTTTGAGTCTATTTTCTTTCTGCCGCGGTGTAAGTTCTTGCACTTTTTGGAATTTTAATGGCTTCAACCCCAGCTCATTGTTCAATATTTGCCGAATGGAATATTGCGATATGTTCAGGATATGAGCCATTTTTCAACCACTGCGACGTGGGTTTCGATCAAGTCGCTTCATTACTTTTCGAACCATTTCTGCTGTAGTTGCTGTTTTCTTCCGCCCACTTCCTTGACGTCGGGACTAACAGTATCACGGTAACGAGCGATGTTAGGAGACACAACAGATTTATTCACATTTAAATGCTGGAGTGGTCTAAAGATAGCCACTTGCGGTTTCCCAGACACACTATCACGTTTGAATTTCATCACCAATAACATTTTTTCTGGAAAACTCTCACCGAAATGCTTTTGTTTTGCAGTTTTTTCATCTCACCCTGTAAATAAGATATAAATATTCACTTTATATTCGAAATGTGATAATTTTTAGAACATGTTTACATGTGCCTGAGGTACCAGATATAGTCGACCGAAGTATTCCATTTGCATACTTCATCTAATACATATAAAAATATTGGTATGGGCAAAATTACAAGAAAATCGAAAATATCCAATTTATTCATCTCAGGTTTCAACTTGAACCCTGTATGGGGCAGGTAGCAAAAGAAATGTTCCGATCTCTACCATCTTTACAACAGATCATGTGTTGATGGAAATATTGAGATGTACCAAATCTTGAATGGAATCGGATGTTAATTTCGTTTATTATGAGCTTAATGGATATTCAAAATTTTAAGTCTTTGTTGAGGAGGTACCAGAAGGGGTGGACCGACATATTCCATCTTCACAATAGATATTGTGTTAGTAGATATAATGGGATGTGTGAAATATAGAGAGAACCGGATGCAAATTTCGGATTTTATAGTAGTTTTGGTTATTCAAAACTTTGATCCTTTGTAAAGAAGATACCAGAAGGAATGGTCCGATCTCTACTATCCTTATAGTAGCTCTTGAAAGAAATATTAAG
Organism: Musca domestica; assembly: GCF_030504385.1. Classification (NCBI taxonomy): domain Eukaryota; kingdom Metazoa; phylum Arthropoda; class Insecta; order Diptera; family Muscidae; genus Musca; species Musca domestica. The sequence goes on from NW_026712312.1 coordinate 2,706,895, forward strand.
ATGGGCCAAGTTTAAATGGAATCAGATGTTAATTTCGCTTTTTATGAGCTTCATGGAAATTCAAAATTTCGACCTTTTGAGGGGGAGGTACCAGAAGGAGTGGACCGATATATTCCATCTTCACACCAGACCTTGGGTTAATAAAAATACTGTGATGTGTGTAATTTAAAGACAATCGGACACTTATATCACATTTTATAAGAGTTATAATTATTCAAAATGTTGACCCTTTGTGGAGGTGGTACTTGGTGGAGTGGACCGATATTGTCCATTTTCGCACCTGACCTAGCACTGATGCAAATATTAGGATTTGCAAAGTTGGAGCAAAATCGGATTATCCTTTCTCTTTTTGTGCAGTAAATTATTTTCTTTGAAAACTTTAACTTTTTGTGTGGGAGGTACCAGATCTAACGATGTCCGCCAGTACCTCCGCCTGTCTGTCTGGCTGGCTAGAGCGCACGATAACTCTCGAAGAGAGTATCCGATTTGGTCCAAATTGGGTACATAGTAATATTTTTGTCAAACTTAGATCGAGTTCGGAGGTGGGCAATATCGGTCCACTCCTTCTGGTACCTCCCCCACAAAAGGTCGAAATATATATATAAATATATTTTTTGCACAGATACAGGATAATCCGAATTTGCTCCAATTTTGCAAATCCTAATATTTGCTTCAGTGCTAGGTCAGGTGCGAAAATGGACAATATCGGTCCACTCCATCAAGTACCTCCCCCACAAATGGTCAAAATTTTGAATAATTACAACTCTCATAATATGTGATGTAAGAGTCCGATTGTCTTCAAATTTCACACATCCCAACATTTATATTAACCCAAGATTTGGTGTTAAGATGAACAATATCGGTCCACTCCTTCTGGTACCTCCCCCACAAAAGGTCGAAATGTTCAAAAAATATATTTTTTTGCACAGAAAGAGAAAGGATGATCCGATTCTGCTCCAACTTTGCATATCCTAAAATTTGTGTTAGTACTAGGTCAGGTGTGAAAATGGATAATATCGGTCTACTCCATCAAGTACCTCCCCCACAGAAGGTCAAAAATTTGAATAATTACAATCTCATTAAATGTGATGTAAAGGTCCGATTGTCTTCAAATTTCACACATCCTAATATTTGTATTAACCCATGGTCTGGTGTGAAGGGGGAATACATCGGTCCACTCTTTCTGGTACCTCCCCCACAAAATATTGAAATTTTGAGTACCCATGAAGCTCATAAAACGTCAAATTAACATCCGGTTCCATTTAGACTTGGCGCATCTGTCGCAATATTTAAATCATATTTTTGGGTCCGATAGGAAATGGGCAATATGGGCCCATTCCTTCGGGATCTGCTCCATAGAGGGTCAAATGTTTGAATAATCTTAACACTAGTCAAAATATATTTAAATAATCGAACATAGGCTGAGGGTATATATCTGGCGGCAATACCGACTGATACTTTTTAACTTGTTTTTTGATATACTTTGCATATACATAAATACGCATAAGTTTCGTCATAGGCTGTGATTTTGTAATTGCCTACTAATATTTCTTAACTTGACAATTAATGACTCATTTACTTCCATGCCAAAATTTTCATTGACAAAACGGTATCTGAGTTTGATTCATTCATAAACAAAACTGACATTCATTTCACACCAGATTTGGCAAATAAGAGAAAAAACTTTTTTCTTCCACATAAAACAAACTTATGTACAAACATATGTCTGTCTAGATGTCAATGTCAACAATGTCGAACACACATTTGAAAAAGCCGCCTTTTTTTAATAAACAAATAAAAATCTAGAAATCTAAAAAAGCTTAGCAAAAATTGCCATAGAGGGCCGTCCAAAGCTGATAATGATGCTGGGAAAAAATAGTTATTAAACAAATAGCAATGAGAAACAGAAATAGCAAATGAGAGCAAAAATTCTAAAGAAATTCAAACGTGATGTCGGGGATATTTCCGCTCAAACATATTTTGGGGTATGCTTGACCGAAAAAAACACAAAAAAAAAAAAAAACAAGTAAAAAAGCTGTAAGTTCGGCCGGGCCGAACTTTTAATACCCTCCACCATTTGGTACAAATTTGGCAATTTCCAAAAAATAAAATCCATTAAAATTCTGTTAAAATCTTAAAAATACCCAATGCTTATACGACGGCTTGGGTCTGCATAGGCAACTTTTGTCATAAGTTATTACAATATTTAAATGCGAAACTTGAAAAAAAATCTGTTTATAATGTAGCTAAAGTCATCCAAATACCGAATATGGGGGGGTACCGTTATACGGGGGCTACACGAAGACGTGGACATGCACAGACAATTTTCTAGCATGGGCTGAAGTATCCATTACGAATTTCACATGCGAAATTTGAAACAATCCCGGTAAAAAATGCCGCTAAAATCAACAAAATACCGAATATCGGGGGTACGGTATATGGGGGCTATATGAAGACGTGGGCCTATATGGCCCATTTTCTGTTTTAAGCTGCAGTATCTATTACGAACTTCAAATACTAAATTTGGAACGATTCCGCCAAATAATGTCCCTAAAATCATCAAAATACTGAATATCAGGGGGTACCGTTATATGGGGGCTATATGAAGACGTGGACCTACATGGCTCATTTTTAGACTTAGTATTTAGTATCCATTACGAACTTCAAATACTAAATTTGAAACGATTCCGGTAAACAATGTCGCTAAAATCATCAAAATACCGAATATCGGGGGATACCGTTACATGGGGGCTACACGAAGACGTGGACCTGCACAGACAATTTTCTGTCTTAGGCTGTAGTATCCATTACGAACTTCAAATGCCAACTTTGAAACAATTCCGGTGAATAATGTCGCTAAAATCATCAAAATACTGAATATCGGGAGGTACCGTTATATGGGGGCTATATGATAACATAGACCTACATGTCCCATTTACGAACTTAACCTGCCTACTGGCAAAATAAGCATGTGTACAAAATTTTAGCCTTCTATCTCAATTTGTTCGAAAGATAGCGTGATTACAACAGACAGACAGACAGACAGACAGACGGACAGACAGACAGACAGACACACAGACAGACAGACGGACATGGCTAAATCGTCTTAGAATTTTACGCTGATCAAGAATATATATACTTTGTTGGGTCTGACATGAGTATTTCGAGGAGTTACAAACGGAATGACAAAATTAATATACCCTCCATAGTATGGTGGAGGGTATAAAAACGGTATTTTTTCACAATGTGTGGGCATCACAGGTTACTAGAGTCTGATACTATAGTCTCCAATAAACATCGTTGCAACTGCTTATGTTTATCTCTTTTTAACATTCCAATGGAAAGATGCCGCATCCGCTAGGGAATTTTGGCTTTAGAGAAATGTAAAGAAAAATTATTAAAAAAAGAAAACAAACTTCAGACTACTGTCATTTCTAAACCACTCGTCCGACAGGTGTTAAAATTATTCCAGTGACAGCTCATTATATTGTTTACAAGCGTACAAAAGCATTTTGGTGAGAATTTTCCAGAAAAAGAGTTATTCGTAATGGAATTCAAGCGTGATAGTGTGATTTCTTTATATTTGGCTGGAAAACCACAAGTGGTTATCGTCATAGCACTCCAGCATTTAAATGTGAATAAAGCTTTTGTGTCTCGTACCATCGCTAGTTACCGTGATACTGGTTGCGTAGCCCGACGTCAAGGAAGTGGACGGAAGAAAACAGCAACATCAGCAGAAATGGTTCGAAAAATAAAGAAGCGACTTGATCGAAAACCACGTCGCAGTGGCCGAAAAATGGCCCGTGGGCTGAACATATCGCAATATTCAATTCGGCAAATATTGAAAAATGAGCTCGGGGTAAAGCCATTAAAATTCCAAAATGTGCAAGAACTTACACCGCAAGAGAAGGAAAATAGACTCAAAATAGCTAAAGGGTTGCTTCACTTGGCCGAAAGTGGTAAACTGCCGAATTTGGTTTTCTCCGATGAGAAAACATTGGTTGTCCAGCAGTTTGGAAACAAACAAAGTGATTTTGTTTACTTGCCAAAGAGGTCAGCTGAAAATGTGCACCTTCGGTTGGCCACCAGAACTCAAGAGCCGACCATGGTGATGGTGTTGGCTACCATAACAGTATTAATCGACTGTGGCATCAGAATAAATGCCGAATATTATCGCGAAAATAATCTGGAGGGTGTGTTAACGCCTTGGACACACAAACATTTTAGCCGTAGACCTTGGACATTCAAACAAGACTCCGCACGCGCCACCAAAGCGCACAATGGCCACCAAAATCTCCGGATACCAATCCGTTGGACTATTGTCTCTGTAGTATTTTGGAAAGCAAGGTTGGCACTAAAAAATCAAAGAGTCGATCACCTCAAGCAAGCGCTTCTCCGGGAATGAACCAAAATACCGCAGAGCAACATTCGGCCAGCATGTGACGGTTTCACGGCCGTTTGAAGGCCATAATTCGTGCTAAAGGTGACCAATTCGAACAAATCTAAACTAATTGTAAAATTTGATGCTATTTCCGACTTTTTTTGACTATATCGACTACTTCCAATACTTAATATGCAATATGTGATATAGCGGACCATTTTTAGGAGGATACTCAAAATTTTGACTCTTTTAGGGGGAGGTAACAGAAGAAGTGGACCGATATATCCCATCTTCACACCAGATCTTGGGTTAGTAAAAATATTGTGATATGTGTAATTTGATTGTTTTGGTTTTTCAAAATTTTGACTCTTTGTTGGGGAAGGAATGGTCCGATCTCTACCATCATTACAACAGATCTTGTGTTGATGAAAATATTGAGATGTGCCAGGTCTAAGTGGAATCAGATGTTATTTTCGCGTTTTATGAGCTTCATGGTTACTCAAAAATTTTGAGCTCTTGTGGGGGAGGTACCAAAAGGAGTGGATCAATATATCTCATATTCGCAATAGACCATGTGTTAATAAAAATAATCCGACTTTGCTCCAACTTTGCAAATCCGAATATTTGCGTCAGTGCTAGGTCAGGTGTGAAAATTGAAAATATCGAGTACCTCCCCCACTCTAGCAAGTACCTCCCCCACAAAGGGTTAAAATTTTGAATAATATCAACCCTTAAAAAATGTGATGTAAGAGTCCGATTGTCTTCAAATTTCACACATCCCAATAATTCTATTAACCAAAGTTCTGGTACTCCTTCTGGTACCTCCCCCACAAAAGGTCGAAATTTTGAAAGCCATGAAGGTGATAAAACGCGAAATAAACATCTGATTCCATTTAGAATTGGCTCTGCTGAATATTTCTATCAACACAGGATCAGTAATTCAGGTGGTAGAGATCGGGCCCTTCCTTATGGTACCTCATCCACAAAGGGTCAAAATATCCATAAAGCTAATAAAACGCGAAATTAACATCCGATTCCATTCAGACTTGGCACATTAAAATATATATATAAAGTATTGACATTTTTTGGGAGAGGTATCAGAATAAGTGAACCTATATTGCCCATCTCCGAATTCGATCTAAGTTTGACAAAAATATTACAATGTACCAAGTTCGGATCAAATCGGATACCCCCTTCGAGATTTATCGTGCCCACCAGCCACACAGACGGACGGGCGGACGGACATCGCTAGGTCGACTCCAAATGTCCTACAACGGATTTGGTCCAAAGAGACCTAGGGTCTAAAAAAGTTATTTCGATGAGGCACGTTTTGGCCGTATCAAAGGATATATACCCTTTCTCTGGCTATCTGACTGAGGGTTTAAAAATAGCATCAATTAATAGATCTCACTTCGAAACGGTAGGAGATGTCAAATATATTATTTTCTTTTAAACAAACTCTTCTTTTGAGATTTCAATAAGACTACTCCAAATAAGAGACAATAGACCCCCAAACCTAAAATGAAGTCAAGTGTGGTAAATGACCCTGACTCCTACGTGACGTTTTCATACACATTGTAATGTAATTTACAAGAAAAATGGAATTGTCTTCCATCTAATCGCTGTGCCTACCTCAATAGATTCCCCCCTACATTCACCACTCCATACAAATGTAATTTCAACAAAAGAAGAAGACAAGCCATATTTCCACAATTACAAATAATGATGCTGTGTGCGGAGTAATGCAACAGCAGCATTTACTTTAAATATAGCCAGCCCTTTGATGGGGTCCAACATCCAACATGACTTGCTGTGGAGCCCTCCTTCAGTGCTGTTCATCAGCGAATAACTCAGCAATGGTAGGTTGCCGCACTGCAAGGGCAATGTTTATTGCGTAGTTGTGCTGCAGCTCTTTCCATCACGAAGGAGGTTCAATAAACTCTAGCAACTAATGATAGAAATCTTCAATGTAAGAATATTGTAATAACTATAATGATGATGATTATGATGCTGATGAGGATCATCAACAACATCATTATTGGCTTTATATAAGAAAAACTGTTGTGCTAGTCTTTGAAAATCCAGAACTATTAGAGGTGTTTGCCAGCAACACCAATTGGCTTGGGGTAGGGAAGGAGGAAGTAGAAAATTGCAGCAAAGTCAAAGAGGCAAACAACAACATCCTGTCTGCAACTATTGTGGCAATTTAAGTTTATGTACATCTTTATAAATGCAATAAGGGCAACAAAAACAAGAGTAAATGCAACATATTGCACTGTGAGATGGAAGGCGCAGAATTGAAAATTAGGAAGGGGTCAGATAAGGCTGGGTTTTTAGGAATTCGTAATAGAACGGTACGAAAAATATTAAAATATACTAAATATAGTACCCTTTGTATTTGAGGAAGCAGTGTAGCTAGAAATCTTAAATTTAGAATGTGGATCACTGATGTAGTGTATGATAATTGAACCCAAGGGTTTTTGGAAATTCGAACTATCACAGTTCTAAAAGTACTACATTTGGTACCGTTCGGTTAGAGCTAAAAGCTTGAAATTTAGAATGGTAATCACAATTGAGGAGTAGAGTCGATGTAAGGATGTAGCATTAAAAGTATATACTTATGTATACGAAAAGTACTAAATGGTACTAAATTTAGTACAAATGGTGTGTGGAAAATGGGTGGGACTCGAATACTGACATTTTAGATTAATATTCCTTCCGGAATGTATGGTTGGGAGTAAATTTTCAAAATTTTTGCTTATGTCCAAGAAAAGTACTTAATGGTACAAAATTTGCTATCGAGGTAGGTGAACCGTTAGAGCTGGAACTCTGACATTGCGTTCTACGATTGAGGAATGTAGGTAGTGTTGGAAATTCGTACTTATATGTACTAAATGGTACTAATTTTGGAAAATTTAAATTTTGGATGAACCAATGCGATGCAGGTAGTTATGAAAATTTGTACTTAAGTGTACTTAATGGTACTAAATTTGGTACATTTTTAGTTTTGGGAGAACCAATAAATTTGGAATCCTGAAATTTTGAAAAAAAGATTTTTATTGGACCGTGTGATGTAGGTAGTTCTGAAAAGTGTATACTTAAGTGTACTAAATGGTACTAAATTTGGTACTATTTAAATTTTGGGTGAACGGGTAGAGTTGGAATCCTGAAAATTGGAATTAAGATTACTGTCGGACTGTAGGATTGGTATATGTAGGTAGTTTTGGAAATTTGTACTAAAACTAACTAAATAATGCACAATTTGTGTCCGGGCGAACCAAGAGGGGTGTAATCCTAAAATTGGAATTGGGATTAATCTGGGAGTGTGGGATTGGGGTATGTTTTGGAAATTTGTATTTATGAGTACTAAAAGGTACTAAATTTGGTACAAATTGGAATACTAATGAACCGATGGAGCTGGAATTCTGAAACTGGTGGGTTCGGGAATGTGTACTACAAGTACACGAAAATTACTAAATAGTCAGATGAGGAGGTGGTTTCGAAAATATGAACGAAATTTACTAGATGGTACTAAATTGGGAGTTGGATGATGGAATAGGGCAGGAATCCCGAAATTTGATATTGAGGGTTCTGTTGGTATATGGAATTGAGATATGATTTTGGAAATGGGTACTGTGATTGTATGAAAAGTACTACATAGTACTAAATTTGGTATTGGATGACGGATTGGGCTGGAATCCTCAAATTTAATATTTAGGTCTTTGTTGGTATGTGAGATTGAGATATGGACGTGGTTTTGGATACTGTGAATATATGAAAAGCACTACGTAGTACTAAATTTTGTATTGGATGAAGGAGTAGGGCTGGAATCTTCAAATTTGATATATATCAATGTTGGTGTCACTGCTGGTGTCTGTGATGAACATGTAGAGGCGGTTTTGGAAATGTGTACTATATGTGTACGAAAGTGCTAAATAGTACAGAATTTGATATTGAATGGAGGAAAAGGGAAGGAATCCTCAAAATTTATATTGAGGTCTCTCCTGGTACCTAGAATTGAGATATAGTGTTGGAGGCTAGGGCCACCAGAACTCAAGCGCCAGCCATGGTGATGGCTCGTATTAATCGACTGTGGCATCAGAATAAATGCCAAATATTATAGCGAAAATATTCTGGGCCTTGGGCACGCAAACATTTTGGTCGCAGACCTTGGACATTCCAACAGGACTCACCATCATCGCACTCAGCACGCGTCGCCCAAGAATAGGTACAAAATGAGGTTCCTCGTTTCATTTCCAGCCCACAATGGCCACCAAAACCTCCCCATACCAATCCGTTGGACTATTGTGTTTGGAGTATTTTGGAAAGCAACGTTGGCACTAAAAAATATCAAAGTGTCGATCACCTCAAGCAAGCGCTGCGCCGGGAATGGGCCAAAATACCGCAGAGCACTATTCGGGCAGTGAAGGCTATAATTCGTGCCAAAGATGACCAATTCGAACAAATCTAAACTTATTCTAAAATTTGATGCTATTTCCGAAATGTTTTGCTTTCATTCAATTAAATTAAAAAAATATGGCGTTTGACTTTGTTGCAGTTTTTCTTATGTCACCCTGTATTTTTTAATATATATGAATTCCTGCTGCTTAGGTAAGATTTAGACTTTTGATGTCTTCTAGGAACCATAGTAGAATTTTATGACAAATAATTGTGTAGAACAATTCAACTTGCTACGATCCCGTTTAAAGAGAGTTTTTAACCAAAGTATTCCTCGTATTTTTATCTGCAATATTGCCGATGACACTATACACTTAAAATGCACGGATTCGGAGGAATCTTTATTCGAAAATGTCCAAAAGTGTGGAAAGGGTGGGGGGTAGGTCTTGCCCCCTATTTTGGTTACATTGCGATGTGAACTTTTACGTGCCTTCTTTTTGAGTTCTCTTTCATAATCTGAGGATGTTCGTCGAAATTATTCAAAAAATTAATTTTATCGCTCAGTGAAATTTTCTTCGCTGGAGACATATATCTAAAACCGAAACTTATTTTCATTGAAATGTTGAAGAATTTTAAAACAAAAATAATATACTTCTTCTTCTTTCAAAGACCAATGTCACGGATAGAGAGACGAGGAAGACGAAAGATTTGAACATGTCCTTTGTTCCTGTCCTGAAAAATATAAGGTCGGGACGAACCTTCATCTCTCTCGGATTTTTTATGAGCGCAAAAATATAACATTTTAACATGTTGAGACTAAAATTTAAATATATCGCACCCCAACCAACCCGAACTACTAACATCTCTTCTTGTAGCTTAGAGAACCACTGTGAACAAAAAGAACACATTTTCAAGGAAAAAAGAAGTCAAATACAATTGCACATAAACTTGAAATTGTATGGAAATTTTTTGTAAAGCCCCCAATGGCAGACGGTTTGTCTAAAGTTCAAAAAACTCTCCAACTGGCTAGGCGAACACAAAACAACCGAGTGGAGACTTATGGCCATAGTTAATTGCATCCTCAACAGAATAATTCAAGTGCAATTGTTGTATAATTCTCTATACATGTATAGCTCGAATTGGATGCCCGATCCCCCCAAAACATACAGCTTCCATCCTTGGGTAGTTGAGTTGGTTCCCCAACATCATCATCATGGGGAGCATACATTGAAGTTAGACAACATATGTAATCGAGTTTGAAAGGGAATAGGGGACACACGTCGGAGGGAAGAATATAATTCCAGATAGAGAAGGAAGAAGGGAATACAAGATCTTGAGTATACACAGAAAATATATATGTGAGTGAGTGAGTGAGTGAATATGTGTAGCTACTATCAACCGATCTATGTTTCCTGAGCCAACTAAAGAAACAGGCAGCAATGTTCCTTCCATGCCTTTTTTTAATAGTTTTTCGTAGGAATTGAGGATGAAACAGAAACCGTGACACACGTCAATAACACATTAAACGGCGCACAATAAACACTGACAGCTACAACTACAACAACAACAAGTACATTAATGGTCACGATTTTAATGTTCCTTTTGATAGAGATTTTTTTTCTGTTTCTTTTTTTGTCGAGGAAGAATTCCCTTCTCAAAAATAAAATTCAATGTTCCTTCATTCCTGGTATTCAAAACATTAGTTTTAGTTATGTTGCGAGTATATCGTGATTTTTTACGATTTGTTTGATTTGTCCAAGCGGATGGGGTTATCACAAGGGGTTAAAAGGATTGAGTTTTGTTTTTATTCCACATTCGATAAGAGAGAAATAAAACATTAGAATGAAGGTGTTTGTGTTTATTAGAAGGTCAAAGGGAAACAAAGTTTTATTGATGAAAGGATTAGGTCATAAAGGACCTGTTGAATTTATCACCGACCATTAAAAGAAGGCTATCACCAGAAATAATTTCCCAAAAAAAAAAAAAAAAAAAAAAAACAGATATCGCTTGAAAGAAAACAAACAAATATTTCCACATAAACATTAGCAAATAAATATTTCGTGTTTATTTTTTTTATTTTTATTGAAAATTGAGAGTCACTGATTGTATTTTTTTTTTTTTTTTTTGGAAACTATAAAATTTTTGAAATTATGATATGAGGTAATAGAAATATTTTATCAACATTTTTATATTTCTGTTAATTTTTGAAAAATTTCTGGGGAATCATAACCTCAAAAAACAAAAAAAAAAAAAAAAAAAAAAATAATAATAATATAAATAAAGAAACAAATATATAAGTAAAAAAAAAAACTGAGATTTTTTAAATGAGTATATTATGAGAATATAACAGAAATGGAATAAAACTAGTCGAAAAAAATTAAAAACTGACTAAATGATAAAATGAAAAACTATTGGATTTTTTTTAAATTCCAAAGTTTTTTTTTTTTGAAATTTCCAGAGGTAGGCATCTCCACCCTGATTCCGGAAAGGTATTTTTTTTTTGGTTGATGGACTTATGAAAACTTATGTAAATTTGAAAGCTTATGGAAATACCTATCCCACAAGTGACCACATGGGCTTCAAATCTGTAGTTATGTCTAAATTATAGATTTTTTGGAGCCTTTTTTATAAAACCGCGAAAAAGTTAAAGAAGGGTTCATTATGGGTTTCCACAAAATATATAAAATATATTGCCTTTTCATGGTGTTGAGTCCTGTTGGAATGTCCAGGGTCTGCGTCCAAATTGTTTGCGTGCCCAAGGCTTTAATACACCCTCCAGAATATTTTCGCGAAAATATTCGGCATTTATTCTGATGCCACAGTCGATTAATACGAGCGGATAGCGACCATCGCCGGTTATGGCGTCCCACACCATCACAATGGCCGGCGCTTAAGTTCAGGTGTCCAATCGAAGGTGCACATTTTAAGCTGTCCTCTTTGGCAAGCAAGCACGATCATTTTTTTTGTTTACAAACTGCTGGACAACGAATGTTTTCTCATCGGAGAATACCAAATTCGGCAGTTCACCACTTTCGGCCAAGCGAAGCCACTCTTTAGCTCTTTTGAGTCTATTTTCTTTCTGTTGCGGTGAAAGTTCTTGCACTTTTTAGAATTTCAATGGCTTTACCCCGAGCTCATTTTTCAATATTTGCCGAATGGAATAATATTGCGATATGTTCAGCTCACGAGTCATTTTTCGGCCACTTCGACGCGGGTTTTGATCAAGTCGTTTCTTTACTTTTATAACCATTTCTGCTGATGTTGCTGTTTTCTCCCGTCCACTTCCTTGACGTCGGGCTACGCTACCAGGATCACGGTAATGAGCGATGGTACGGGACACAAAAGATTTATTCACATTTAAATGTGTGCTCTAACGGTAGCCACTTGTCGTTTCCAGCCAAATATAAAGAAATTACGCTATCACGCTTCAATTCCATGACGAATAACTTTTTTCTAGAAAAATTCTTTTGTACGCTTGTAAAGAATATAATGAGCTGTCTCTGGATAATTTTAACAGCTGTCGGACGAGTGGCTTAGAAATGACAGCATTCTGAAGTTGGTTGCAGTTTTTTCACCTCACCCTGTATATAACCGTTCCGAAATGCTAGGTATGTGCTATCATATTTCATGGATACCGAGATATGGGTCTTTGAAGCCGGACAACCCGATTCTGTTCTGTATTTCGAAACAAAGTTTTTCTATATTTGATGCTGTTAAAGGTATGTCCAACATCGGCTAAGCGAACCAAATTTTTTCTAAATGTGATACTTATTTTACGTAGTTGCTCTTCGGCAAGGCCTTGAGATTTTCCCCTCTGGGTATGTCAAAAACTGGCAACGCGAACCATCATTTTTTATACCCTCAGCCATATTTCTATATACCCTCTATATATCATTTGATACGCCAAAACGTTTGAACCAACTCCGTTTCAGGACATTTGGAGTCGATCTAGCGATGTCCGTGTGGCTTTCTGGCTGGCTGGCCAAACTTGGTACATTGTAATATAACTGCCAAATTTAGATCGAGTTCAGAGATAGAGAAAGTCGGTCCCCTCTTTCTGGTAAATCCCCCACGAAAGGTCGATATTTCAAAAAAAAAAATAATAATAATTAATAAATAAATAAAATATTTTACTGCACAGCAATAGAAAGGATTACCCACTGTTGTACCAACTTTGCAAATCCTAGTATTTGCATCAGTGTCACCTCAGGTGCGAAAATGGACAATATCGGCCCACACCATCAGAGTCAAAATTTTGAATAATTATAACTCTTATAAAATGTGATCACATCACAATATTATATATTAACCGAAGGTCTGGTGTGAAGGTGTAATATATCGGTCCACTCCTTCCGGTATCTCCCCACAAATCCTCAACATTTTCACAAAATGCGAAATTTACATTCGATTCCATTCAGTCTTGGCACGTCTCACTATTTCTATCAACGCAAGATCTGTTATAAGTTTGGTAGAGATCGGTCCACTCCTTCTGGTACCTCCCCCACAAAAGAGTCAAAGTTTTAAATAACAAAAGCGATCCTAAAATCCGAAATAGACATCCGGTTCTCTTTTAAATTAAACACACATCACAATATTTTTATTAACGAAAGGTCTGGTGTGAACATGGGATATATCGGTCCACTCCTTCTGGTACCCACAACGGGTAAAAATTTTCTAAAATGCGAAATTAACATCCGATTCCATTCAGACTTGGCACATCACACCATTTCTATCTAGAGATCGGTCCATTTCTTCTGGTACTTCCCCACATAGGGTTCAAGATATGGAAAAACAAAACGCTAAAAGAAAGCGAAATAAGAATCTAACTCTCTTCAAATTTCAAATAACGCAAGATCTGTTGTGAAGATGATATATATCTGCCAACCCCATCTGGTACCTCACTACAAAGGGTCAAAATTTTCAATACTTATGTCTGTCATAACTTGCCAAACAATTCGGCGATTCTTTACAACTTGCTATATAAATTTATGATTTCGCATAAAATTGGATATAAATGTTCGATTTCGAGGGTCAAGAGTTTGAATAATCATAAATCAAGGCTGGGGGTATACATCGTTCGGCAAAATCGACTGATGCTTTTTAACTTTGACCAAATTTTTTTTTTGATATACAGTGATAATTGAGATGTCTTTTGGATGAAGAGTATTATTGTCTGTGACGTCACAATTCAAAAATGCTGCCTTCTGGTAGATTTTTGCCCAAACCCCTAAAATGTACCTTTAATGTAAATAAAAGATAGAAACTCAAATAGAAAATCTTGTTTCGAAGAAGACACGTGTATCGGAAGTTTAGAAAAATAAACATTCGTACGAAAATTATGTCACACGTTTTGATGTAGCCCAAATACGCGCACTTACATCGCAGCCTCAATTCAAGGTGGCTAATTTCGTCATCATTTTGTAAAATGTTTTTCAATAGTTCACAAAAAAAATTCTTGTAATTATTTAAACAGTTGGATTCGTGACATAACAACTAAAAACTTACGAACTCAAATAAAAGTCAAGCTTAGGCATGATTAACGTTTATTTGACAACTAGAAGTTCGATGTCAGAGATGGCTGAATGGAAACAAATCTTGGTCTATTTTGTGTTGGCCTTGTTATTTAACAAAGTGCGATGTCAAGGTCGTGTTGTGGGTGGAATGCCAATGAATATCGCCAACACACCATATCTGGTGCAGCTGAGGACCCTTAGAGATGGTCATCTGTTTTGTGGCGGAACATTGGTGACATATTCCCATGTAGTTTCGGCGGCTCATTGTATTCGTGAAGAAATTCTCGAGAATACCGTTGCCGTGGCTGGCGCCACAAGTATCTATGGAGAAGGTGTGCAACGTTTAATAGCCTCGTATCTAATACACCCCAGATATAGAAATGTGACGGGTTCGGAGGCCGATATTGTTATCTATAAACTTGTTGCCCCAATGTTGGGTAGATTTATACAACCAATTGCATTGTGTTCACGGCAATTGAAACCCAGAGATCGTGTTCTAATTTCTGGTTGGGGAAAACTTAATGAACAGTCGGAACCCAGTATTGTCGCGCACAGCGTTCGTGTACCGGTGGTGAATCGCAATTTTTGCCGGCGAAATTATTTGGCCCTTTATGGAGAGGATCGAATTAAGGATACAATGATTTGTGCGGCCGAATTGGGTGTGGGCGATGCCTGTCAAGGTGATTCCGGTGGACCAGCTGTCTTTAGGAATGAACTGTGCGGCATCGTTTCGTGGGGTAGAGGTTGTGCCCGACCACAATTTCCCGGTGTCTATACGAGTGTTTGGCATTTTCAGGATTTTATTGTAAATGCAGTTAGAAATATGTGATTGAAATGAGATTGAAAAATTTTGTAAAATTAAATGTTTTTAATGGATTTTTAAGAGGATAGACATTGTTCAGCCACGGAAGACATGACAAAGGTCTCCTAGCCACAGATGATCGGCAATAGGTCTTCTAGGCATAAAATACATGTAAAAGGTCTTTAAGGCATGGGAAATCAGTAAAAGGGGTCCTAGCCTTAGGAGCACTGTAAAAGGTCTTATAGCTATAGAAAACCTGTAAAGGGGCCTCTAGGCTTAGAGGACCTCTTAAGGGTCTTCTAGGCTTAGAATTTCTCCCATAGTCATAGAAGAAATGTAAAAGGTCTTCTATGGTATAGAAGATCTGTAAAGGGTCTTATGGCCAGAGGACCCTTTACAGGCATGGAAAACCAGTTAAAGGGGTCCGAGCCATAGCAGAGCTGTAAAAGGTTTTGTAGCCATAGAAAACCTGTAAAGGGTCCTCTAAGCTTATAGAACTTCTCAAGGGTATTCTAGGCTTAAAAGATCTCCCGAGTATCTTCTAGGCCTAGAGGACCTGTAAAGGGTCTTTTAGCTTTAATAAACCTGTAAAGGGTCTTCTAATCATCGAAGGCCTGTAAAGGGCCATCTGGCCATAGAAGACATGTAAAAGGTTTTCTATGGTATAAAGGATCTGTAAATGGTCTTCTATGGCTAAAAGTCGTGTAAAAGGCCTTCAACCCATAGCAGACCTGTAAAGGGTCTTTTGGCCGTAGCAGATCTGCATAAGGTATTTTAGTCATAGGAGACCTGTAAAAGGTCTTTTAGCTATAGAAGACTTGTAAAGTGTCTTCTAGCAATGAAAGACTTGTAAAGGTTCTTCTAGCCATAGAAGACCAGTAAATGGTCTTCTAGCCTTAGAAGCCCTTTAAATGGTCCTCTAGCCTTCGAAGAACTGTAAAGAGTCTTCTAGCCATAGAGGACCTGTAAAATTTTTTTCTAGACATAGACGACCTGCAGAAGGTCTTCCAGCCGCAGAAGATCTGTTAAGGGTCTTCCGGCACAGAGGACCAAAGAAGAGCGGCAAAACATCTTCTGCCCATATAAGACCGGTTTTCTAGGCATAGACGATCTGCAAAAGTTTTTCTGGCCAAAGAAGACTTGAAAGGGGTCCTTTAACGTGTGAGGACAACTTACAGGCCTTAAAATACTTGAAGACCTGTTGCGTAATTTAACTATAGATGATCTGTAAAGCTATAGAAGACCTGCAAAAAGTCTTCTAACCATAAAAGTCCTGTAAAGGGTCTTTTAGCCATAGAAGACCTGAAAAGGGTCGTTTAGCCCAAGAAGACCTGTAAAGGCTCTTCTAGCCATAGAACCTGTAAAGGTTCTGTAGGCTGAGAGGACCTGAACAAGGGCTTTTAGCCATAGAAGTCTATTAAAAACTCTTCTAGCTATAGAAGGCCTACGAAAGGACTTCTGGACATAGAGGATTTGTAAAAGGTTTTTACAGGTTTTCTGTAATAGGTCTTTTAGCCTTAGAGGCCTATAAAGGGCTCTCCAGCCTTATAAAAATATTCCTTTTAAAATATTCATCAATGAAATGATTAATTCTAAAAATCATATGTTTCTGTCTCTGCTTTCGTCATGCAACCCAGCGAAATATGACGGTTCTAAAAATTCCCACGCCAATATGAGTGCTTCCAAACCCAAAGAACACAACTGCAACAACATCGAATACTGTTGCGGGGGAAGGAATCGGAAACAGGCAAAGCATAAATATTAAGACAATTGTCTGAACGGGACGCCAAAGTCAACTGAGCTGAGAGACATTGTTGCTGCGTACGTGTTGCGACGATCTACAACAAATCGACCAGGCAAAACGCATAGAAGGATGGCGGATGTACGGATGGATCAACAACCAACAGATCTTCTTGCAAATATTTAATATTCTGCGTAAATGATAAATAAAAATTGCACACTAACACGCGAAGTTGTTGTGTGCAGATCACTTGGTTGTTAGTCGGCTCTTGTAGATTGTTTGTATGTATGTATGTTCCTGAAGTTCCCCTTGCAAATGCCTGTGCTTGAGCGTAAACCCCCACCATTCCAACACTATATCAAGAAGACATCGGACGCTCTGTTTTCTTTTTTTTTAATGCTCCGAAAAAGAATTTGTGGGTTTCATTGTCGGCTGGCGGCACTCAAAGCCGAAATAAGCCAACAAAACCAAACATTGCCCGGCTGATGCTGCTGCTTAACTTTGTGGTTATTGCCTTTCATTGACGGCTTTATGGGCTTAACAGCGGAGAGGCAAACAACACCATGTTCGACTTATGTTTATTTGGATGAATAAATAAAATATGAATTCCATAACAAAAACAACAACAAGAACAAAAGTAAAAAAATGTAACAAAAGTTATGTTTATTGTTTATTTTAAAGATCTCGATCTGGTGGCTGGTTCCAATTAAAATGAATACTTAAACTAAATATTATTTAATTATAATATCTTCCAGCATCTGGATGTAGGGGATTATTTTAATCTAATTTTTGTATACATGTTTTCTCTAAATGAATTTGTAGGTTCTGGTGAGATTTTTTCTTGCAATGGAGCACAAAAAATATATAGCAAATTTCTACTTCAAAAAGAATTAGAATTTTTAGTTCAAATTTTCAAATCCCGCCTTATTATTAACCAATCCACAAAACTTCGAGTTTCTACCCCTTCTAAATGCGACTGAGAGAAAAAAATCATATTTTTTTAGATTTTAGGTAAATTTTATATATGTGCTAGCAAATACCCGCTGCGTCGTATGCGGAAGGAGGATTTTAATATTAAGTGAATTTATGCTAAGAGATTTTTTACCCCAAATTTCAATACACATTCATTTTCGATTTCCAGCTCTATTCCTTTCTAAAATCCCAAGTTTAATATCAATTAGTACTATTTTGGATTACATTTCCAAATCGACCTCCATATATCAACCCTACCCCACAAAAAGTGATCTAAACTTGAAATTTCAGATTTCCAGTTCTGTTTCTAAAATAAACATCAAATTTAGAACTATTTAGTACTTTTCATACTTTTTTGTACGAATTTCCAAAAACACCACTCAACCCTAATCTCAATTTTTTGATTTTAAGCACTGTCTGATTTATACCATTTATTAGCTTTCGTATAAGTGTATTACACATCTCCAAAACCACCAGGGTTCATATAAGACCCTATTTCCCAGACTTGCTTCTCACACCGAATTTCAAATGTTTAGTTATTAGTTATTGAAGACCTCTAAAACGTCTTCTAGCCATGGAAGATCTGTAAAGATTTTTAGCCAAAGAAGTCCTGTTAAGGGTTTCCTAGCCATTGAAGACCTGCAAAAGGTCTTCTAATTATAGAAGTCCTGTAAAGGGACTTCTAGTCATAGAAGACCAGTAAACGGTCTTCTAGCCATATCTGACCTGTAAACGGAAGACCTGTAAAAGGTTTTCTAGTTATTGGAGACCTGTAAAGAGTCTTCTAGATATAAAAGTCCAATAAAAGGTCTTCCAGCCATGGAAGATCTGTAAGAACTCTACTAGCCAAAGAAGACTTGTAAAGGTCTTCTAACCATAGAAGACCTGTTGAAGGTGTTTCAGCCATAGAATACCTGCAAAACGTCTTCTAGTCATAGAAGGCCTGTAAAGGGTCTTTAAGCCATAGAAGATATGTAAAGAGCCATTTAGCCATAGAAGACCTGTAAAAGGGTCTCCTTGTCATAGAGATTACCCATAAAGAGTCTTCGATAAAAAAAATCCAAACTTCAGAATTTATATAGGTTCAAAATAATGCAATCCTACACTCCAACAGTAATCTTAATTTCAAATTTTAAGGTTAAAAATCCAAACTGTACCAAATTCAGAACACATAAGTACGAATTTCAGTTTTATCGGAATTCCAGCATTCCACAACTACAATTTGTACCAAGTTCGGTACCATTTAGTACACATTATACAGACCAATAGAAATCTTATTTTCAAATTTCAGAATTCCAGCTCTATTGCTTCACCACATTGTCAATTTTTACCGAAATTGGTACCATTTAGTACACATAAGTACACATTTTCGTAACAATCTGCATCATACAATCTCATAGAAATCTTATTTTCAAAATTTCAGAATTCCAACACTATCGGTTCCACAAAAAAGTAACAAAACAATAAATAAATAAAAATAAATTGTACCAAATTTAGTACCATTTAGTACACATAAGTACGAATATCGAAAATGTCCTACATACTCCAATCCAAAAAGTTATTATATTCCAAATTGTCAGAATTTCAACTTCCCCCGTTCCCCCGAAATTTTTAAATTGTACCAAATTAAGTACCATTTAGTACACAAAAGTGCGAGTTTCCAAAATTTCTTACATTCTCCAATCCTACAATATTTGTTGTATTTGTTACTCCAAAAATTTAAATGGTACCAAATTGAGTACCATTTGGTATAAATTACCTACATACCACAGTCCTATAATGCACTAATAATTTTATTTTCAAATTTCAGTATTCCAGCTCTATCGATTCACCCAAACTCGAAATTGTACCAAATTTAGTACGTTTTAGTACTTTTCGTACTTATGTACAGATTTCGCAAACTACTTCCATATTCCCATCCTACACTCCGCCAGTAATGTTAATTGCAAATTTCCAGGATTTCAGTTCCATCCGTTCCTCCAAATTTAAATTGTACCAAATTTAGCATCGTTCAGTACACACTTCCAAAACTACCTTCTTACATCGACCCTACTCCCAACGTAGATTTCCATTCCAAATTTCAAGTTTTTAATGGTCCGAAATGGTACAATATGAGGTATATCATTTTATTACTTTTCGTACTGTTATAGTGCGAATTTCCAAAAACACTTTGGTTCATCCATCACATTCGCCATCAGTGATCCGTATTCTAAATTTAAGAATTCTAACTCTAATAGTTCGCCAAATACAAAGGGTACCCTATTTAGTTCCTTGTGGTACTTTTCGTACTATTCAAATATGCAGCCTTTTCTGACACCTTTGGACCAATAGTGACTGTTACCCATAATTCAGTCAATTACTTTACTCCTTTTTTATACCCCGAAATGGTACAAAATGTAGTGCGAATTTCCAAAAACCCTTCGGTTCATCCATCAAACACTCCATCAGTGGTCCTCATTCTAAATTTAAGAATTCTAACTCTAATAGTTCCCAAATACAAAGGGTACCCTATTTAGTTCCTTTTGGTACTATTCGTATCATTCTAATGTGAATTTCCAAAAACCCAGCCATATTTGACACCATCGGAACAAGAACCCACAGAGGGAATATATTTTTCGATACGGCCAAAACGAGCCTCATCGAAATAACGATTTTAGACCCTAGGTCTCTGTGGGCCAAATCTGTTTCAGGACAGTCGTTCTAGAGGTGTCTGTTCCTCCATCTGTTTGCCTGGCTGGTACGCACAATAACTCTCGAAGGGAGTGTCCGACTTTTCGCAAACATAATACGTTGTAGTATTTTTGTCAAACTTAGATCGAGTTCGGAGATGGGTAATTTTGGTCCATTCCTTCTGGTACCTCCCCTCTAAAAAAAGTTCGGAAATTCCACAGAAAATAATTCCCGGTATAAAACAAGAAAATATCATAAATTGTTTTGCGAGTGCTAGGTCAGTTGCGAAAATGGATAATATCGACCATATGTACCTCTCATACACACAGGGTCAAAATTCGCCATAAAAATAATTCTTAGAGGCCATGCCTTTTTCTGTAAAAATTCTGGTTTCCATAGAAGCACATTTAATCCCAGAAGAGTCTCAAACAATAAACCTGAAACAATTATCGATCGCTCAAAATTATTGACATACATTTGGAAATTTTATTTTGCAGATAAAAGGTAAACACAGGTGTTTTCCCATAACACGTAGCAATGTTACGTCTTCTACCGAAGCTAATATTGAAAACAACAAAATTTTCCAGTTCGTTTCAAAACATCAGCAAATAATGTCTACAAAAATAACTAGACTGTTCTTTGTTTCTATGGCATTTATCTTCTTTGGTGACGTCCAAGCTGGAAATGACGATATAATTTCGAAATTGGCCAAAATCATTAGACCCGTTATTAAGCATGATAATCCCGTTTACATACCCTATTACAAGGCCCCCTATACCATGCAATTGAGAATTGGCTCTGGAGATGTTATATGCGACGGCACATTAATACGACCCCAATATGTCTTAACGGCAGCTCATTGTCTGGATGAATATGATGGCTCGGAGATAACTGTTGTCGGTGGAGCCACAAAGAAATCGGATATGGGTATAGAACGTAAAATATCCAAAGTTTTCAAACATCCTTTGTATAATGCCTCAAATTGGCACAATGATGTGGCTGTGCTGAAATTGGAAACCGCCATGGTGGGGGATCGCATCCAACCCTACACCGAGTTGTGTGACGCTCCCTTGGAGTCAAATGATTTTATTTCCATTAGTGGATGGTTGAGACCAAATTTAATTGGGCCACTGATGAGAGAGGAATTGCGTAGCAATAGATTCCCAATTCTCTCACAAATGGATTGCATTCGTGACGCTCCGAATGGTGAAATGGCAATTACCAGCAGCATGTTTTGTGGCAATATTTTGAATCATGATGCCTGTTTACATAATTCTGGAGGACCAGCCATATCGTATGGACAAGTTTGTGGTATTGTCTTGGGCGGCAAGGCATGCAGTGATCTAAAATTTCCGGGAGCTTATACCAGCGTCTATGAAGTTCGTGATTTTATTTTGAATGTTATCGGAGAATAGTTATGTCCATTTGTAATGTTTTTGAATTTAATGAAAATAAACTATTAAAAATTCAGAATTCAAATTCCTCATTTGTCATCTTCTGCCAAAATGTGTTTTAAAATCATCAAATAGTTTCTAATTTCAGGGATTGTTTAGGTTTAAATTTCAGAAATCCTGAAGTATTTCTTAAATTTCAGCATTGAAATTCCTATTGACCTAAATATTGAGCTTCAGATACCAGGGATGGGAATTTCAAACTGGGTAAGTCAAAAGCCGCACAAAATAAGTGACTTAATAGTACTTTATTGGACAATTGTAAGGCCTTACTCGATTTATCCATTCTGTTCCGAGAGATTTTATTTCTCAACTCTCTATTGATTCACCAAAGGTCTTCGACACCTGAGATAGGAATTTAAATCTCGCAAATCACAAATAAATGAATGAAGAAATAAGTCATTGGTACTATTTTGGTCCATATTGGTCATTCGCTTTTAGAAGACCCAGAAGGATTTATCTGCTTACAGAAATGACTTCTATGTAAAAAAGACTAGGAGAACACATTTCAGGTATAGAGAACATATATAAGGACCTATAAAAGTTCATCCAACCTGTAAAAGGACCTGTAACTATAAGAGGTATTGCAAAGGTCTTTTAAAAATAGAATGGCTTTGAAATATTATCAATCTTTAAAAGCCCAGTCCTTTGTCTACTTTTTAAACAGGCATTTCATCTCTACATGCCTTAAAGAAGCCAATCTATTAACTAGAAGACTTCAATATCTTTCAGATCTAATATTTATAGAAGAAGGTGTTGTAGTCATAGAAGACATATGTAAGACTAGCAAGTGCCCGCTACTTTGTCACCGAAAATCCAGGCTAAAATTGTGCATCCGTTTCAACAGTTCGTGTTAGGCCTCTTTAGTACTCAAAATGTACAATTTGTCCGATTTGACAACTTTTTTTTTTTTTTTGTCGAAACCTCAAACATCAAACATTTTCACAATTTCAAAGTTTTATATTTTATTCAGGTTTTTTTCTTTTTCGGAAAGAATAATTGGAAAATGTTTACTTTTTTCTCCAAAAAGCTTTCAAAATCTTTCTCTTTGAAGTTTTCCGGGGAGGATTTTAGTAAAACCATTTCAAACCCAATGGACCCACACCTATTTCTTCTGTCCAGAATTATTTCAAGGTCTCCCTATGTAAACGCGAAAAGCTAACAGGGACCTCAATATCAAATTCCATGATTCAAGTTCTATCCATTCACTCAATGGCAAATTTGATACCAATTAGTACTTTTCAAACAATCATTCCCAAATCTACCTCCTTCTATCAAGGCTATATATCTCCAGTGGCCTCCACAAAATTTAGAATTCGAGCTCTATCTTAAGACCCAATCCCAAATTTATTACCATACTTTTCATATAGATATACCACGTGTGTCTGAAACCACTCCTTCTTTCTACCCAAGAGGCACCACGTTACATTTTGTGGCATTTTGTACGGTCATTAATTATTTTAAAATCACCCCCTTCTCACACCAACAGGGACATCTATATCAAATTTCAGGATTCCAGCTCCATCCCTTTACAGAGTAACAAATTTAGTACTATTTAGTACTTTTTAAGCAACTATAGCACACATCTCCAAAATCACCCCCATATCTCAAATTTCAGATACCAACACAGACCCCAATATCAAATTTCAGGATTTCAGCTCCATCCCTTTATTCATTATAAAATTTAGTACCAGTTAGTACTTTTCCCATAATCATGGTACACATTTCCAAACTACCTCCATATCTCAATCCAAGGCAACATCGATATCAAATGTCGGGATTGTAGCTCGACCCCTTTACCCAACGGCAAATTTAGTACCATTTAGTTATTTTCGTACAAATATAGGACGCATTTTAAATCATCGCCAAATCTCAAACACAAATACCACCAGTAATTTAAATATCAAGTTTCGGGGGTGTAGATCGGTTCCATCCACCAATATTTAGTACCATTTAGTACTTTTCGTATAGTCATGGTACGCATTTCCAAACTACCTCCATATCTCAATCCGAGATACCAAAAGAGACCTCAATATCAAATTTCAGGATTGTAGCTCGATCCCGTCACCCAACGCCAGATTTAGTACTTTTCGTACAAATATAAAACGCATTTCCAAACCATCTTCATATCTCAATCCCAGATAGCTCAATATCAAATTAAAGGATTTAAGCTCGATGATTTCACCTAATATCAAAATTTAGTACTTTTCGTACAAATATAGGACGCAATTGTAATTTGATCCCTTCACCTAATAGTACCATTTACTTTTCGAACAAATATAGGACGCATTTCCAAATCAACCCCAAATCTCAATCACAGATACCATCAATAATTTGAATATCAAATCTCATAATTTTATCTCCATACCTTCACCCAATACCACATATAGTACCATTCAGTACTTTTCGTACAATTATCACCATATTTCAATTACACATACCAACGGAGACTTCAATATCAAATTTCGGAATTTTAGCTCGATCCCTTCATTCACCGCCAAATTTAGTACCATTTAGTACTTTTCGTATAATTACAGTACGCATGCCTCAAACCACCTCTTTATCACAAACCTACCTCCAATAGGCTACCCAATAGAAAATTTCAAATTTCCAGTTTCATCCGTTCACCCTAAACTAAACTGTTTCAAATTTAGTACCATTTCGAACATTTAGTACACATTTTCAAAACCACCTTCATATATCAGAACTTACTTTCCAACCTTGATACTCATACCAAATGTCAAGTCTATAGCTCCATCCGTTCATATAATACCAAATTATACCATTTTAGAAGTTTAATCCCATTTTAGAACTTTTCGTAACCTTAAAGTTCGAATTTCCAAATACCCTTTGGTACATTTATCCTGCACTCCATCAGTGACTCTCATTCAAAATTTCGGAATTCTAGCTCATTCCGTTTCATCCATTCAAAGTATTATATTTTTAGCATTTTTTAGTACTTTTCGTACCATTACCATACTTATCACACACCTACGCACCTAGACTGACATTCGTGAAAAATTTCCAGATTCCAGATTCATTCATTCATTCTCTAGTCTGGGCATTGATTCTCGATCAGTCAATTATTTCACTAGTCTTTTATATTATAGATAGAATATCCTCTATAGACCGAAAAAAATATCTTTAGCCGATCCAAAGACAAAAGGAAAGATCCTCCACCTATTTTATTGTCACAGAAGCCCCTTTGTATATGAACAGCCCATAGAAGGGGCTCTATGTATAGTAGACCTATAAAATATTCTCTCCTATATAATATATGGAAGCTATAAAATATATGTAATAGATCCCATTTGAAAATGTAATCTACTACAGAGCGTCTACGGAACGTCCTCTTTAGACACAAAAAAAGGCCCCCTCATAAACATATATTAAGTCCGCTATTTCTAAAAAAATTTAATAGGTTTTTTTTCCGAAGATGTCCCATACGTCATGTGCCTTAAGAAGACGGCTTCGATAAAGTCCGCCAAACAATTTTTTTTTTTTGAAAATCGATTGATTTGTACCCTCAGCCTTATGACTACAGAGGACATTTGGAGTCGATCTAGAGGCGTCCGTCCGTCCCTCTGCCTGGCTGTCTCGATTTGATCCAAACTTGGTACATCGTAATATTTTTTTAAAACTTGGATCGAGTTCGGATATGGGCAATATCGGTGCACTCCTTTTGGTACCTCCCTCATAATAGGTAGTAAATTTCCATGAAAACAATAGATCGTATAAAACAAGAAGATATCATCCAATTATGTTCAAACTTTGCAAATCCCAATATTGTTAAAATTCGAGTTCGAATATCTTAAAATTTCGTACATCTACCCTTGTAACTTCCCCACAACGGGTCAAAATTTTGAATAACTATATAAACAATAATAAGTTTCCGGTTCCTTTTAAACTCGACACATGCTATTGTTTCTATCAATATCTTGTCCGAAGATGCAATATATCAGTCCAATCATTCTCCCCACAAAGGGTCACAAAAGTAATCCTCCTATCAGAAAATGGTATAAATTTCACGATTGGCCTCTAATGTCTTAATTACAGCAAAAAAATATCTTTTAGATTAAAGCAACAACAAACATTTTTTCATGCTTTTATTCTCATTTATGGAATGCTGGTCATCTAACCTTTCAGACTCTCATTAAGAAAATCAAGGACATTCATGACATTGGTAAAAACGGCCGGTTTAATTTCATCCCCCTCATCAGAGTTCAGCGAAACAATGCCACATAGTTCGCCAGCAAAAATCCCTGGGCCGCCACCATCAATTTCAGAGACATCATGATTACCATCAAAGGCACACAGGATATTCTCACTCTTACCACCCCCGTTGGGGCACAACTCCTTGGCCAAAACTGGAATACGAATGGTACTGAGGACATTTTTTTCTGGTTCCGGATCATCTTCGTAGATTTCATCCCATCCCGATATTTGCAATAAATCTCCAGATTGCAAAGGTTCCGAGCAGAGATAAGTGTTGCGTATGTTGCGACCCTTTGGAAGAGGCGAATTTAATTTCAAAACCGCCACATTGTTGCCCAAGGGATTTGTGGCATCGAATTCGGGATGCAGAGTTAATTTTTCAATGCTTCGTGAAACACCTTCCTCGGAGAGGGAACTGGCTCCAGCAACCACATTGATGTGTTGATAATCACGATCCAAGAAACAATGAGCCGCACTTACCACAAAGTCCATGGCGACCAGGGTGCCACTGCAAAACGTCTCACCCTTCTCATTTCGAAGTTGTACCAAATATGGGGCTTTGTCAATTGCTATAATATCGCCATTGATAATCCGAGATGTTCCAATTTTCGTTGCCCTTCTCGCCAGAGCTGAGGTTAGGAAAAATGTACAAATTAGAAATAATTTAATGCTCATCCTCTTGGTGGTGTTTGAAAGACTGCAATGTGGAACGGTAACTTCGGCGAAGATTATTTTGATTATTTTGAGAAGCAGTTGTTTAAATATTTGAAATGCATTTCGTGTGGTTAAATAAAAAATATTGTTTTTATGATCGAGAACATCATAGCCGAATATTTTGTTTCATATTTAAATGTAAAATTGGTAGAGTCGGGATGGGTCGACCACTTTATACCCTAAAACACTATAAGTTGCAGTAAATAGTAAGTTGTGAAATAAGTAATGGGTTTTATCCTTCTGTAGAGCTTTCCAAAATTGACATCGTAAAGTAACCTGTAGAGAGGCAGAAAGTTCCCCTATTCCATGTTTTCATATCCTACAACACTAGGTGTTGGGGGTATTATACGTTTGACTGGGTCAAAAATTATGTAACACCTCGAAATAATGGTTCCCGACATAGGAAACTATGTATGGATCTTCCTATCTCGCCGGGCTGAGTCGATATAGCTATGAACGTCCGTCTGTCTGTCCATGTTAATTTGTAAGCACTATACAGGTCGCAATTATGGCTCGATTCTCACGAAACTAAAAATGTAGGTGGGTTTAGGGTCAGAATAGAAGCCTATTGTTTTTAGAGATGATTGCACAATATTTAGGGGTTGAAATGGTCCAATGCACAAAAAATTCCAGATTTACAGTTGCTCTACAGGTCGCAATTATAGACCAATCGTCCCGGAATTTAGCATGGGGCTGACCAGCCCTATAGGTCAGAAGCCTGGATACCTATCAGCACGACACAGAATGTAAATATAAGGAATATATCCCTTGTAAAAACAAAGGGAATATTTGTGCAGGACAGTATTGCATTACTTCAAATAATCGAATAAAATGTGTTCGGATCTAAGGAGGTTTTCCAATATATTATAGTGTTGTAGGACATCAGATGGTCGGCCACGCACGACTATAGCCTTTGCAGGGTAAGATAAAAACAGCAACAAAGTCAAACGCCATAATTTTTACATTTTTTAGGTTTTATTGAATGAAAGCCAAAAATGTCGGAAATAGCATCAATTTTTAGAATAAGTTTAGATTTGTTCGAATTGGTCACCTTTGGCACGAATTATGGCCTTCAAACGACCAATGAAACAGTCACACGCTGACCGAATGTTGTTCTGCGGTATTTTGGCCCATTCCCGGCGAAGCGCTTGCTTGAGGTGATCGACACTTTGATATTTTTTAGTGCCAACCTTGCTTTCCAAAATACTCCAGACACAATAGTCGAAGTCGAACGGATTAGGATTTTGTAACCAATTTGGGTGGCCACTGCGATGGTGCTGAGTCCTGTTGGATTGCGTGCCCAAGGCTTTAATATTTGGATGACCAGTCGCGTGATGTATGGAGCAAAAACTGGTAGAAGTTTCGACAACGCAGTCTGACCGGAGACTATTCTGGTGCCGTGGGTGTCAGGAGCCCCTAGATCTGTTGATCTAGCCTGACTATGGAGATGCCCCTGTTTTGGGTGCAAGGCGGTGCTTGTGGTTTATATCCAAATCGCGGGTAGAGCTTTGGCTCGATGTGGTGTTGCATTTCTCAACCGGGTGCTGCGTCCCATAGAGCAGCAGAGGTGTGAAATAGTCCTCGAACTCTTACCAAGAGGGAAATGAAGCCTACCACTCTCCAAGAGAAATGGGTAATTCCAAAGGGACGCTAGCTGACGCATAGAATAGCGACCCCTATGTAATGGTGCATTATGGCTGAAGCCGTCAAGGCGATAATTATGTAAAACACCCCGACATCTCCCTCCAGAATATTTTCGCGATAATATTCGGCATTTATTCTGATGCCACGGTCGATTAATACGAGCTGAGAGCGACCATTGGCTGTTTTGGCGGCCCACACTATCACCATGGTCGGCGCTTGAGTTCTGGTGGCCAACCGAAGGTGCACATTTTTAGCTGAAATCTTTTGCATTTTTTTTTTATCTCACCCTGTATATAAAATTTTGGAAGATGGAGATACAGTTTTAGAGCGCTTTCAAAACGCCAATAAATGTGTCTTCTTTTTCTAGTTCAATTTTTTGCTAGCCTTACATAGCATTACCATACCCAAAAGGAACTAGAAAAATTCCGAAAAGTTTTGACAAGGGTGGGGGGGGTGTGTGTGGTACTTAGCCTTTTTTCGTAGGATATTTAGAGATATAGACTTTCAGAACGCCTTCTATAGTTCCATTTTCATAATTCCTTCGTCTGATATCTGCTTCAGGATTTAAACGTTGTTTTTTTTTTTAATTTGTCGAAGAATTAACAGATATTTTCACCGATATTTTCAATTTTCGCAACTGACCTAACTTTTACACAAATATATTGTAGGGTACCTACAGATCCACTCAATTCTCTATATACCCTTAAATATTTATTCCAAACAACATAAAAGTTCGCCATAAAATATAAAACAATGAATATTTTTTTGTGTTTTGACGGGAAGTCACAGGTGTTTTGGATTCAGAATAGCATAGAACTCGCATCGAAAAACAACAACCCCCAAATCGCTAAATAACGAACCTTCATTTCTCTATTTGAGCTTGAAAATGCGTTTACTTGGAGTATCGCTTTCTGTGGCTGTTCTCTTACTCGTCTGCTCAGCCACTCAAGCTGTGTGGAGGCCGCCAAAGGTGCGCCTGGTAAATGGCTACAGTATTCCCATTGAACAGGCCCCCTATATTGTACAGCTAAGGAATACCACAAACACTCACTTCTGTAGCGGCACATTGGTAACGCCGAAACATGTGGTGACCGCCGCGCATTGTTTTGATGAAAATAGTACCAAGGGTGTAAAAATTGTGGCTGGAGCCAATACTCCCAAGGAGATCGGAATTCAAAAACAGGTTGTAAAGGTAACGTTGCATCCTAAATATGATGCCACAACCTACGATATGGATGTGGCTGTTTTGGAATTAAATGAACCAATAACTGAAGAGAATCGGGTTCGTACAATCCCATTGTGCGGTGCACCCATAAGGCCTGGAGATGTAATCGATGTCCCTGGATGGGATACCCCCACCAAAGATTATAAATTTAACTCCGATAGTTTACATACTGTTCGTCTGAATGTTATATCTGAAGCCGCTTGCACCTATAGATTGGCCCATGACCCCTATGGTCTGGATAAATCAATGTTTTGCGCCTTGACTTCGGAGGAGGATGTCTGCAGTGGAGATTCTGGTGGACCAGCCGTCAGAGATGGCGAATTATGTGGCATTATTTCATGGGGTCATGGTTGTGCTGAAGATTATGCTGCCGGAGTGTTTATTAACGTGAATCTGGTGCGTGATTTTATTGAGGCAAATTTGAAAATGTAAAATTCAAAAATAAAATGTATTTAAAGTGAAATGCAATATCAGAATTTTGTGAGAGTTTTGGGAAGATGGGTTGTACGAGGAGCAGTGGGTCAAAAAAAATGGAATAAAACGTAACACGTGGGACGAATTTTTCCGAAAATGAAGGACCGATATTATCCATCTCCGATCGATACAAGATATTGCTATGTACAAAATGGGGACAAAGCCGGATTCACCCTTTGAGCAAAGAGAGAGAGAGGAGAGAGAGAGAAACTAAATCGACTCCAAATCTCCTGAATAAAATTTTGACAAGACTTATTTCGAGTAGACATATTTTGACCGTATCAATATTATTTTAGCCCCGGTAGTCATTTGGCTAAGGGTATTTTGATCTGCAGATGAGTTGTAAAATCTTTATGTGGAAGACCTCTTTTATCTGTGGGGACCTCTCAAATGTCTAGAGAACCTGAAAACCTCCATCTTAAAAAAAAACAAGTTAAAAAGTATCAGTCGGTTTTGCCGACAGATGTATACCTGGGGAGAGGTGACGGAGGAAATGGCCAGATATATACAATCTTTATAACAGATCATGTTTTCATGGAAATACTGAGATGTGCCAAGTCTGAATAGAATCGGATGTTAATTTGAAGAGAATTAGATGCTTATTTCGGATTTTATAATTGTTTTGGTTATTCGAAACTTCGACCCTTCGCGGGCGAGGTACCAGTAGGAATGCTCCGATCTTTACCATCGTTATAGCAGATCTTGTGTTGATAGAAATTTTGGGACGTGCCAAGAATGAATGGAAATGGATATTAATTTCACGTTTTATGGGCTTCATGAATATTCAATTTATTTTTGTGTGGCAGGTACCAGAAGGAGTGGACCGATATATCCCATCTTCACAACAGATCTTAATTTGGAGAAATAGTGGAATGTGCGAAATATGAAGAGAACCGGATGCTTATCAGGGATTCTATGATCGTTTTGGTGTTTCAAAAATTTGACCCTTTGTGGGAGAGGTACCAGAAGGAATGGTCCGATCTCTACCATCTTTATAACAGATCTTTTGCTGATAGGAATATTGAAATGCGCCAAGTCTGAATAAGATGCTAGTTTCGCGTTTTATGAGCTTCATGGATATTCAAAATTTTGAACATTTGTGGGGGATGTACCAGAAGGAGTGGATCGATATTTTCCATATCCACACCAGACCTTGGGTTAAAAAAAATATTGGGATGTGTGTAATTTGAAGATAATCGAACTCTTACATCGCATTTTATAAGAGGTCAAAATGTTGACCCTTTGTGGGGGAGGTACTAGATGGAGTGGACGGATATTGTCAATTTTCGCACCCGACCTAGCACTGACACAAATATTAGGATATTCAAAGTCGGAGAAAAATCGGATTATACTTTCTCTTTCTGTGCAGTAAAATATATGTTTTTGAAAATTTCGAACAGAAGGAGTGGACCGATATTGCCCATCTCCTAACTTGTTATAAGTTTAATAATAATATCACGATGTATCAGTTTGGACCACTCCCTCTGAGAATTATTGTGAGCACCAGCCAGACAGACGAACGGTCATCGCTAGATCGACTCCAAAGGTCCTGAAACGGATTTGGCCCAAAGAGACCTAGGGTCTAAAACCGATATATAAATGATATATACCCTCTCTAGCCATATGGCTGAGGGTATAAAAAAACATCCATCTAAAGAAGGTTGTTAAGATCATATACCCAGAGAAGAATTCAAAGAATATTCTGTAGAGGACCCCAGGGACCTTTACATTTAGTGGATTTAAAAGAAAGGCCTGCCATCTACGACGTTCTCCCAAAAGTCTCTTATATAGCGAATAACTCAAAAATTATAGATGAACTAAAACCGGATCTCTAATAGGCCTTTCATCCGTAGAAAGGCTCAAAAACACATTTCAATCAGCAGAAGAACTCAAGACGGTCTTCTCTCTGAAGGCGATTTGAAAGAGCTTAAAACCAAAAAAAAAAAAAAAACTTCTTGTTTTGAAATTCTCAAAAAAATTCTGTTATCTGAAAGGGGTTGAAAATGGGGTCTTCTATATGTGGAGGATTTAAGGAACTATCTGTATTTCGAGTAGGAAGTCGTAGAAAAAAATGTTCTTAAAAATCGGCATAAGGATTTTGTGTAAAGACGTTATGAGGTCCTTTTAGATATGCTTCATAGAAAATTCAAGATTTTTCAGGTCCCATGCTTCTTCCGCATTTGACCAGTTTTGGTGGAGATATCAGAAGGAGCGCACCGATATCTCCATTTACGAAGCCACAAGCCATTGCCGCAAAGTTTACAAAAACAAAAAAAAAAACAACAAGCTGCCAGTCTAGTTATATACCGAAATGTGAATCTATACAGTCAATTTTCAATACCAATTGAAATTTGATTTTTTTCCCACCTATTTCACTCCGTTCGGAGTCTAGACCTCGAAAGGTCTCGAAGACCTTGTAAAGGTCTTCTATTTGTAGAATATACTTTGGGACCCCAAAAATTTTTTCAATCTATAGACGACCCGTTTTCCTTTTCTATTCTTAGACTATTTCAAAACGTTTTTCTGTTACTAAAGTCCTCAAATAGTCCTTCAACAGAGGGCTCCAGAAAGAATTCTATTGAAAGAAGGCGTTAAATATATTTTCTATCCCTAAAAAGCCTCGAGAGGGACGCCTAGCAGGTATTCAATAAAGATCTGCACATGTTAGAAGAAGAAGGTCTTCTATACATAAGAGACCTCCAGAGCTGTAGATGATGTCGTTGCTGTAGCAGGACCATATACGGTAGACCTTTTGACTTTATATCAGTGGGAAACTATATTTATGGATTGTCATTAGAATTTATTTATCTCCAGGAGATTCAGTATTTAAAGAATACTCTTTTAAGATCTTCTACCCCCAGAAAACCTTCTGGGGATACATTTTCATAAGATCTGCAGCCATAAAATGCGTTATATTCAAGGAATAAAACAACTTTTTTTGCTTTTTATTAAATCATTTATTCGTTAAGAAACGACAGAGTTACATACAACCCTTCCGCCCATTCTTACTGCTTCAACAAACTATCCATGGCATTGTTGATGAATTCGCGCAAATTGTAGACATCAGCGTAGACACCAGGAGCACCCGAAGCACAACCAGCACCAAATGATACAATACCACAAAGTTCACCGAACAAAATAGCTGGGCCGCCAGAATCACCTTGGCAAGAGTCCTTGCTGCCACCGTTGGCACAGAACATGTAGCTGGTGATGGGGATGCCATAGTAGCGTTGACACGTTTGACGGTTAATAGTGGGAACACGAATTGTAAGCAAATCATGAGAACCAACACCCTTGAACGAGGTGTGACCCCAGCCGGAAACTTGAATCAAATCACCTTGCTCTGGTGGAGCGGAGCACAATGGTACGGTCTTGATGAATTTTCCCACCATAGGACTTTCCAGCTTCAGGATGGCAACATCGGTGTTCAGGGTTTGTTTGTTGTAGGTACCCGATTTGATCATGGACACAACACGGCGTTGGACACCTTCATCGGTTCTGGTATTGGCACCGCCAACAATCTTCAAATGAGCCATCAATTCAGGGGTAAGATCATCGAAACAATGGGCGGCAGTGACCACAATTTCAGGATGAACCAAGGTACCACCACAGAAGGGTTGACTGCCAATTCTCAGCTGGACGATGTAGGGAGCCTGGCTCACATGGATGACATCGCCATCGACAATGCGGGTATTGTCGAGGTCGGCATTGCCACCAGTGAATAGGGCGGCCATAAGGCCCAGAGCCAAACAAATCGGAGAGTACATTGTATTCGATGCTTCAGGAAAGTCTTTGAATGTGGTCTACAGAAATTGCATAGGCTTTTATATGCTATTTTCAAATTGGTTGGTACTCGCAATTCTTTTGTATTGGATTTAGATTCAAAGTCTGTTTCGAAAAATATTTAATCTATGCATTTGCCATCAAAATATATACTGAGCAAATAGTGCCAAAATAATTGCGATTCAATTGTTTTAAGACGCTATACATTTCAGAAGTTTAGATTATGTTTTTATTGTTGCTATCTATGATGGTCTTGGGAAATACCAAAAATTGTTGGCTAATAGAATAATGAATTCACGTAACAAATATCTGTTAAATTATGATGTTATTAAAAGAGTGAAGTATCAAGATGTTTTGCGACATATTTACATAGTCTGCAATGTCTAAACATTTTTTTTTAAAT
The DNA here is from genome assembly GCF_030504385.1 of Musca domestica. NCBI lineage: Eukaryota > Metazoa > Arthropoda > Insecta > Diptera > Muscidae > Musca > Musca domestica. The sequence continues at coordinate 2,741,281 of NW_026712312.1, forward strand.
AAATCGCGTAAATTGGTAGCCATTTGCCATATATGTTCTGTCAAAATAAAATTGTAATTTTTTTCTACTACTTTCGAAACATTTTTTATTCTACTCCATTTACTTGGTATACCCTCCACCTTGGAAAGAAGGGTATATTAACTTTGTCATTCCGTTTGTAACATCCTTAAATATTCGTCGTAGACCCCATAAAGTATATACATTCATAATCAGCATAAAATTCTAAGTCGATTTAAAGATGCCCTTCTGTCTGTCTGTCCGTCTGTCTATCCGTCTGTCTGTTGAAATCACGAAACAGCCCACATTATTTGACGTAGAGCGTTAAAATTTAGCAGAACAATTTGTATTGTGTCTAGGTTGGTTGGTATTGAAAATGAGATATATCGGTCCACGTAACGGTACCTCCCGATATTCGGTACTTTCATGATTTATGCCACATTTTTTCACGGATTTGTTTGAAAATTGGTATTTCTAGGTCGTAACGGGTCCCTGTGCGTGTGGCAAAACATTGCATGTATAGGTCCACGTTTTGATATAGCCGCCATATAACGGTACCTCCCGATATTCGGTATTTTGATGATTTTTGACACATTTTTTCATGGATTTGTCTGAAAATTGGTATTTCTAGGTCATAATGGGTCCTAGTTCGTGTGGCGAAACATTGTAATTAAAGTTCTACGATTTGGTATAACCTCAATATAACGGTACCTCCCGATATTCGGCATTTTAATGGTTTTTGCCACATTTCTTCGCGGTTTTGTCTAGAAATTGGTATTTGTAGGTCATAATGGGTCCTAGTTCGTGTGGCGAAACATTGCATGTATGGGTCCATGATTTGGTATAGCCCCCATATAACGGTACCTCCTGATATTCGGTATTTTGATGATTTATGCCACATTTTTTCACGGATTCGTCTGAAAATTGGTATTTGTAGGTCATAACGGTTCCCTGTGTGTGTGGCAAAACATTGCATGTATAGGTCCACGTTTTGGTATAGCCGACATATAAAGGTACCTCCCGATATTCGGTATTTTGGTGATTTTTGACACATTTTTTCACATTAATTATAGTTCTACAATGTGGTATAACCTCCCTATAACGGTACCTCCCGATATTCGGTATTTTAATTTTTTTTGCAACATTTTTTCACTGATTTGTTTAAAAATTGGTATTTGTGGGTCATAATGGTCCTAGTGCGTGTGGCGAAACATTGTAATTATAGTTCTACGAATTGGTATAGCCCCCATATAACGGTACCTCCCGATATTCGGCATTTTAATGGTTTTTCCACATTTCTTCGCGGATTTGTCTAGAAATTGGTATTTGTTGGTCTTAATGGGTTCTAGCTCTTTTGGCGAAACACTGTATGTATAGCTCCACGTTTTTGCCCCATATAGTATTGCCGATATTCGGTATTTTGACGATTTTTGGTACATTTCCCCATGAATATGTCTAAAAATTGGTATATGTGGGTTAAATGGGCTCTAATGTTTCCTTTACCCTATGGTGGACGGTATTAAAAGTTTGGCCCGGCCGAACTTAATGTTTTTTTACTTGTTTTACTTCTAGGATGTTTAGAATTTAAGCCAAACTCAGTCGGTCCATGTATAGTACAGCTCCTTTTTGGTCATAATTTGATAGAGACTATAAATTGAGCTAAATGGGTAAAGTTTGGTACAAATGACTCTTCTGTCTCCTGGTAGGACGATTTTAAGTTTTATGCAATATTAATGCCTCAAAAAAAAGTAAACTAAATGATGGATGCATATTCTTTCTAACCATGTGCGACCAACGGTAGAAAAAATATACTACGGGAATTTTTGCCATTAAAACTGTTCTTCCAGAGCCCACAAGTTCTTGGCATGGTTGCCAAAAAAAAAAAAAAAAAAACTGGAAAATCTACCATTTTTGGTCATAGATTCTCAAAATAAGCTATGTCTCTGAATAAATTTTGTCTCATTGTTGAAACAAGTTAAAAATTATTGGTCAGTTTGCCGACAGATATATACATTCAGCATTTGAAGTTTTTATACCCTACACTAAAAGGTGGTCAGGTGGTGGTTTTTGTACATTTGTTTGTAACAGGCAAAAAGAAACGAGATAGACCCATAGTTTCTTTTGATTATCTGCATATAATCACACTCTGAGTCGATTTATGCATATCCGTCCGTCTGTCCATGTATTTTTGTAAACAAACTACAGGTCACATGCTAAGAATCGGTTCAAATTTATATGTAGCTCCCATATATAGTTTCAACCGATTTTGTGTTAATTGTACACAAATGATCAATATCCGTCGAAATCAACTTGAATTTTGCCACATCCGACCGAATTCAGTCTAGAAGCAAGTGAATCAAATTTGCTGAAAATCGATTCAGATATATCGATATGTCCCATAGATACATCTCATCAGATTTGGTGTTTAAGTCCCTCACATTCGTAATATGCACTCGACAAGAATGATATATGGTACCGGCGATCAGATACTGCTCGAAAATACGTCTATCAAATATTATCGATTTTGATATAGCTCCTATATATATCCCTAATCCGATTTCAGGATTATTGTGCAAATAATGGGACGTACGTTTCCATTTTGTGGAACTCCGAGCACCGATATATATTTTAATATAATCCTTCTCCGAAGTGATATCATGCACTCTATAGCAAGGATATTTGATATAAAAGATTAAAATGTATCCGTCAAAATTAGTGAAAATCGATTCAGAATTGGATATACCTCCCATATATTTTCGGGGAATTTAGGGTGGAATTGTTCCAGAATGGCTTGTCAAATGGAAAAATTTGAAACTCTTAGTGTATAACTCAGAAAATGAGCGAAAAATTTGCATGTCATCGCATGCCGTAAGTATTACGCTTATAACTAAGGAACGGCTAGACTGATTATGATGATAGCGCTGGCGTTACGAATTCAAACTTACAACTCATTTCATTGATTCAGAAATTTCTACCGATATCGGCATTAAGTTCTGCCTTGTCGAACTTTTAATAAACTCCGCCAAAATATTCAATGTTGTACCACCGGAGCTAGAACATACAGATCTATAAATACCAATTTTTGGACAAATCTGTGGAAATGTGGCAAAAATTATTAAAATACTGAATAGCCGGAGGTACCATTATGTGGGGGATATACAAAAAAGTAGACCCATACATACAATATTTTGACACCGGAGCTAGAACTAATTATGACCTACAAATACCAATTTTTAGACAAATTCGTGAAAAAATGTAGCGAAAATCATCAAATTACCGAATATCGGGAGGTACCGTTATAAAGGGGGCCTATATCAAAACGTGGACCTATACGTTCCGACATCATCAAAATACAGAATTTCAGGATGTACCGTTAAAACACTAAAACATGGACCGACATATTTTATTTTCAATACCAACCAATACAAATTGTTCTGCCAATTTGGGGCTCTATGTCAAATAATGTGATCACGAATACTTTATACTTTATGGGACATCCCAATATTTCTCGGCCCACTTCATCTGACCCCTCCCGCATCGAAAAGAGCTAGAATTCTGACATTTAAAATGAGTGTCGCTTTTTGTTTTGAAATTCGAACAATAAGTACTAAAAATAACTATTAGAATTTAAAAACCAGTAAAGAAAGTCCTAAAATCGGGCGGGGCCGATTTTATGATACCCTACACCACTTTGCTAATTCAGTTGAGCTCCACATAACAATTAACAGTTTTTATGGGAGAATTCAATCATACACCCTATGATTATAATTATAATTTAGAGTTCAAAGGACTAAACACGCCGAAGCATTTGTATCTTTTAAATTCGGACTTGTATTGCCTATTCGGTGCAAAATTAATTTGAAATCAGATAAAGATATATATGGGAGCTATATCCAAATCTGAATCGATCTCGATAAAATTTAGCAAAGGTATTTCTGAGCTGTATTTGATATATTTCCCTGAATATCGTTGTTACGATAGAGTGCATATTACGGCTGTGGGTAACAAATACAACAAATCGGATGAACAATATATATGGGAGTTATAGCTATATCTGAACCGAACTTCACCAAATTTGGCGTACTAGCTTCTAGACTCAATTCGGTCATATGTGCCACATTCCATCCCATTTGGGCAAATATTAGACGTTTGGTGCACAATAAAAGGTAAATCGTACGAAGTTATATATGGGAGCTATATCCAAATCTGAACCGATCTCGATAAAATTTAGCAAAGGCATTTCTGAGCTGTATTTGATAAGGCACTAAAAAGTAGGGAAAATACTAAATGGTAGTAAATTTAGAATATGAAGAAATTGAGTTGGAAATCTCAAATGTGGTATTAGGGTTTAAAACAGGTTAAAAAGTATTGGTCGGTTTTGTCAGCATATGTATACCCTCAGCCAATTTGTATGTATATAAATATATTTTGACGTGCTTTATGATTATTCAAACTGTTGACCATTTATAGTGAAGTTGGTCAATATTGCCCATTTCGTATCTGGCCAAAGTACAAGCTACCAGATTTTAAAAATTTTAAGAACAGAACATCGAACACTTATTCTATGGTAATTATTGTTAGTCAATAGTTTAACCAACAACCAAAAAATATTCCAGTGGATTTTTGGTTAACATAAATTTAGATATACTAAGTTCGATGAAAATCGTACCAGGGAGGTACCAGTAGAAGTGGGACGATAATTTTCATATACTTATCAGATATTTGAGTTATATTTAGATAAACCAAGTTTGAATAGAATCACTGACTTATTTCACATGCTATGAGAGATATAATTATTCAAAATGTTGACCCTTTGTGGTAAAGATACTACAAGGAGTAACCCGATATATTCCATCTTCACACGAGATCTGGTGTTAACCAAAATATCGAGATGTGAAACATTGGAAGAAAATAGAATTATTATTCCGCATTTTATAAAAGATAAAATTATTTAAAATGTTGGCCCCTTGTGGGGGGAGGGACCGGAAGGAGTGGACCTACATATTCCATCTTTACGCTAGATTTTGTTTTAGTACAAATATTGGGTTGTGTAAAATTTTAAGGGAATTGGAGGCTCATTCCGCGTTTTGCGAGCTTCATGGTTATTCAACATTTTGACCCGTTGTGGGGGAGGTACTGGAAGAAGTATACCGATAAATCTTATAATCACACCATAGCTTATACGTGGAATTTCTAAAAACCCCTCGTTATCTCACCCCCTGCAAACAAACATTGGTCGAAATGCAATATTTCAAGATTCTATCTTCACCTGGGCGATGGCATCAATCAGTCAATGTATCACTCACTTAAATATTTTCAAACCACATGTTTCGAAATGAATGCTTTAAAATGGCTATAACTCATGAATCAGCAATAACATGCAAAAATTCTGAGTCTTTTTGGAATTTTCCAACATTTTCAATTATTTAATTTGAAAAGCTATTCCGGAACAAATCCAAAAAAAAAAACCTCAAACAAAAAAAAATTTTAATTTTTTTAAAAATTTCGGAGTTTTTTGAAGACTTATCTCAAAATTGTCTTTCGTATAATCCTTCCCAATACAATTACCATTACCAATACAATTTTTTGAATTCTTATCGTTAATTAAAATAATAAAACAAATTTTCATATATTTCGACTTTCAATTTATTTATTCGTAATTAGATAAAATGTGCATTTCAACACTTTCCTACGTCCACTTTACTTCTTCAACAAACTATCCATGGCATTGTTGATGAATTCGCGCAAATTGTAGACATCAGCATAGACACCAGGAGCACCGGAGGCACAACCAGCACCAAATGACACAATACCGCAAAGTTCACCAAACAAGATAGCTGGGCCGCCAGAATCACCTTGGCAAGAGTCCTTGCTGCCACCGTTGGCACAGAACATGTAGCTGGTGATGGGGATGCCATAGTAGCGTTGACACGTTTGACGGTTAATAGTGGGAACACGAATTGTAAGCAAATCATGAGAACCAACACCCTTGAACGAGGTGTGACCCCAGCCGGAAACTTGAATCAAATCACCTTGCTCTGGTGGAGCGGAGCACAATGGTACGGTCTTGATGAATTTTCCCACCATAGGACTTTCCAGCTTCAGGATGGCAACATCGGTGTTCAGGGTTTGTTTGTTGTAGGTACCCGATTTGATCATGGACACAACACGGCGTTGGACACCTTCGTCGGTTCTGGTATTGGCACCGCCAACAATCTTCAAATGAGCCATCAATTCAGGGGTAAGATCATCGAAACAATGGGCAGCAGTGACCACAATTTCGGGATGAACCAAGGTACCACCACAGAAGGGTTGACTGCCAATTCTCAGCTGGACGATGTAGGGAGCCTGGCTCACATGGATGACATCGCCATCGACAATGCGGGTATTGTCGAGGTCGGCATTGCCACCAGTGAATAGGGCAGCCATAAGGCCCAGAGCCAAACAAATCGGAGAGAACATTGTATTCGATGCTTGAGGAAAGTCTTTGAATGTGGTCTACAGAAATTGCATAGGCTTTTATATGCTATTTTCAAATTGGTTGGTACTCGCAATTCTTTTGTATCGGATTTGTATTCTAAGTCTGTTTTGAAAAATATTTAATCTATGCATTTGCCATCAAAATATATACTGAGCAAATAGCGTCAAAATGATTGCGATTCAATTGTTTTAAGACGCCACACATTTCATAATTTCAATTTATGTTTTTTTGTGCCTATAATGGGCTTGGGAAATACCAAAAATTAATGCCCAACGGAATAATGAATTCATGCAACAAATATTAGTTAAATGATGATGTTGCTGAAAAAATGACAAATGCAGATGTTTTGCGGCATATTTGCATAGTCTGCAAAGTCTAAACAAATTTTAAAATGAAGCGCGTCAATTGGTAGCTTTCCAAAGACGCCCTGTCAAATGTAATTTTATTCCTACAAATATAGGAAAATTTTCCTGATTCCACTACTTATTTACTTTTAGAATATTTGGAATTTAAGACAAACTTCTTGGTCTTGGTTATAACATGATAAAGACTACAATTGTCTCAGCCAAAGGCCGGCTACTTAGATATGTAAGAAAATCTCAATTTTATGATTTACAACACTAATATCTTTGGAACTTTAAGAGATGTTAGCACATATGTACCGGATATTATGTCCCAACTTTCGGGTCAAATAAACGGATAACTGGGTATTTCCTCCACGGAAAAATTAATTTCCCTTAATCAGGTTAAAAGTACCTACCTGTGATAAAAATTTCAAAATAATCCCAGCATAGCCCCTAAACTTAACTTGCTCTGATACACCATGAAAGGAAGCATCCACTTTGAGAGGAGGCTGTTTGAACTCTAGCTTCACATGGAAGCTGAACAGTCTGACATTCTTTCAGGTTGAACTCTTGAAGTAAGCGCCCTTTCATAGTTGAGCCTTGCTACTTTTTTCTTTATACCTCAGATCCAAACCTCATATTTCTTTCCTTGTTCAGCTCAAGAGCCCATATTAAATTCAGCAACTCAGCGTCAGCATTCCATAGATGAACTTTAGAGCGTTGCTTTCTCTCATAGTTAAGGATTAATTTCATAGATAGGCTCTAGAACCCGCCATCCTTTCATGGTTGAATTCTGGAGCGTACCTTGCTCTCATAGTTGAGATTTGGAGCTATGCTATTTTAATATGTGAGATTTAAACCTCGGCTACTTTTCCCAGGTGCTCAACTTACAATTTCTTTTCATAGGCCAGCTCTAGAACCCAGCTCCCTTTCATAGGTGAGCTCTAGAGCTCAGCTCCCTTTCATTGGTGAGCTCTAGAGCCCAGCTCCCTTTCATTGGTGAGCTCTAGAGCCCAGCTCCCTTTCATAGGTAAGCTCTAGACCCCAGCTCCTTTTTATAGGTAAACTCTAGAGCCCAGCTCCCTTTCATAGGTGAGCTCTAGAGCCCAGCTCCCTTTCATAGGTGAGCTCTAGAGCTCAGCTCTAGAGTCCAGCTCTAGAGCCTCGCTCCCTTTTATAGGTGAGCTTTAGACCCCAGCTCCCTTTTATAGGTGAGCTCTAGACCCCAGCTCCTTTTTATAGGTGAACTCTAGAGCCCAGCTCCCTTTCATAGGTGAGCTCTAGAGCTCAGCTCCCTTTCATTGGTGAGCTCTAGAGCCCAGCTCCCTTTCATTGGTGAGCTCTAGAGCCCAGCTCCCTTTCATAGGTCAGCTCTAGAGCCCAGCTCCCTTTCATAGGTCAGCTCTAGAGCCCAGCTCCCTTTCATAGGTCAGCTCTAGAGCCCAGCTCCCTTTCATAGGTCAGCTCTAGAGGCCAGCTCCCTTTCATAGGTGAGCTCTAGACCCCAGCTCCTTTTTATAGGTAAACTCTAGAGCCCAGCTCCCTTTCATAGGTGAGCTCTAGAGCCCAGCTCCCTTTCATAGGTGAGCTCTAGAGCTCAGCTCTAGAGTCCAGCTCTAGAGCCTCGCTCCCTTTTATAGGCCAGCTCTAGAACCCAGCTCCCTTTCATAGGTGAGCTCTAGAGCTCAGCTCCCTTTCATTGGTGAGCTCTAGAGCCCAGCTCCCTTTCATTGGTGAGCTCTAGAGCCCAGCTCCCTTTCATAGGTCAGCTCTAGAGCCCAGCTCCCTTTCATAGGTCAGCTCTAGAGCCCAGCTCCCTTTCATAGGTCAGCTCTAGAGCCCAGCTCCCTTTCATAGGTCAGCTCTAGAGCCCAGCTCCCTTTCATAGGTCAGCTCTAGAGCCCAGCTCCCTTTCATAGGTGAGCTCTAGACCCCAGCTCCTTTTTATAGGTAAACTCTAGAGCCCAGCTCCCTTTCATAGGTGAGCTCTAGAGCCCAGCTCCCTTTCATAGGTGAGCTCTAGAGCTCAGCTCTAGAGTCCAGCTCTAGAGCCTCGCTCCCTTTTATAGGTGAGCTTTAGACCCCAGCTCCCTTTTATAGGTGAGCTCTAGACCCCAGCTCCTTTTTATAGGTGAACTCTAGAGCCCAGCTCCCTTTCATAGGTGAGCTCTACAGCCCAGCTCCCTTTCATAGGTAAGCTCTAGAGCCCAGCTCCCATTCATAGGTGAGCTCTAGACCACAGCTCAACTTTCATAGGCGAGCTGTAAAACCCAAGCCCAACTTGAACACAGGTTTTTTTCATAGGTGGGCCCAATGGCTAAACTCCTTTTAACCTGTGTGGTCCACAACCCAGCTTGATTTAACATATGAGCTCAACAGTCCAACTCCCCTTCATAGATGAGCGGTAGAACCAAATCTCCTTTTATATGTGAGCTCTAGAGATTTGATTTGGTCTTCTTTCATAGGTGAGCCCGAGAGTTCAGCGTATTTTTATAGACGAGCCCAGCTCTCTTTCATATATAGACCCAAGGGTCAATTTTTTTCATATGTGTTTAGCTTCTTTAATATATGAGTTCGAGATTCCAACTTCCTTTCAAAGAAATACCCACCTTACTTCCTTTCATGGATTTCCCTTAAGAGCCCCGAGTCCAGCCTTCTTCCCAGGTGAGCTCGTAAGTCCAGATTCCTTTCTTCCAGAACCTAGCTAGCTTGATTTATTATATAAGCTCAAGAATCCAATCTCCTTCATCGTATTTTCATAGACGAGTCTGAGAGTCCAGCTCTCTTTTATATGTGGGCCGAAGGTCCAAGCTTCTTTTCATAGGTGCACAGATTCTTTTATAGCTGAGGTCGAGATGCCATCTTCCTTTTAAAGGAGTTCCTACCTTACATCCTTTCATGAATTGTCCCTCAGAGCCCAGAGTCCAGCCTTCTTCCCAGGTGAGCTCGTGAGCCCAACTTCTTTTCTTTCACAACCCAGTTGATTAAATATATAAGCTCGAGAGTCCAACTCCCCTTCATAGGTGAGCCCGAAAGTTCATCGTATTTTCATAGACGAGCCTGAGAGTCCAGATCTGTTTCATATGTGGGCTTCTTTCATAGCTGAGCTCGAGATGCCAATTTCCTTTTTAAAGAAAAAGCCCACCGCACTTCCTTTCCCCTCAGAGCCCAGAGTCCAGCTTTCTTCCTAGGTGAGCTTTCTTTCTTAGGTGAGCCCACATCACTTCCTTTCATGGATTGGCCCTCAGAGCATAGCTTATTTTCTTAGGTTACCTCTAGAGTCCAGTTTCCGTTTATATATAAATCTGAGAGCATAGTCTCGCCCATAGGTGAGCTCCATGTTTTTTTCTGTAGAACCCATTTTAATTTCGTAGATGAATTTATTTTCTAGAACTGACCTCTATAACCCAGCTTCCTTTCAAAAGTTAGCTCGAGAGTACATCTTATTTCCTACGAAGAGGTCTACAGATAGAGGTCTTTTATGGTGCGCTTTAGCGCCCAGCTTAAGATTCTTTTTTTATTTTTTTTAAGACAAATGCAGTGTCCAGATCTTGTCATGTAGGAACATTAGCTCCCAGGTGAGTCCCTCAGATAGTTTTCGACCGCGCCGATCGGGGATATCAAATGTTGAGTTATCACTCATCCCTCGTCATGTTGCACTCGAAGACAGAGTCCATAATATTTTCTTTAGATCTTTAAAATGTTGTCTCAAAAGGAATTTATCGGTTATAGAATGGAGTCCACGTGAAGATGCTTCTCCATTTCTTTCCGGCCCAAAATACAACATTTCATTTACTCCTCAAAAAAAAAAAAAAAAAAAAAAAAAACAATAAAATAAATATAAAACAAGTAAAAACGTTTAATATCTCTACCTCCACCATTTGGAAGGAACTTTAGGGAAGGAAAAATAAAAAATCCGAAAACTACTACTTAAATGAAAACCGTTATATGGGGACTATACGAAGACGTGGACCTGCATACGAAATTGTTTGTCATCGGATGTAGTAATCGTTAGGAACTTCATATTCTAAGTTTAAAACAATTCCAGCAAATAATATCGCTAAAATCATTAAAATATTGAATATCGGGAGATACCATTACATGGGGGATATGGGGGAAGTGAACATGCATACGAAATTTTTTAGTGCCTATTAAGGCCTTCCAATACGGAATTTGAAACGATTCCGGTGAATAATGTTGCTGAAATCATCAAAATACCGACTATCGGAAGGTACCGAGGGAGCTATACGAAGACGTGGACCTGCATAAACAAATTTTTGTCGTAGGCTGTAGTACCCACTAGGAACTTCAAATACGAAATTTGAAACAATTCCTGTAAATAATGTCGCTAAAGTATAAAAATACAGAATATCTGCAGGTACCGTTATATGGGGGCTACACGAAAACGTGGACCGACATGGCCCATTTACGAACTTTACCTGCTTACTGGTGAGCTATTACAACAGATCGACAGAAGAACATCGATAGATCATCTTAGAATTTTACGCTGATCCAGTATATATATAGCTAATATAGGGTAAGTGTGCCTAAGTTCGGCATGTCCCAGTAGTCGGCACTTTTTATTTTTAAGCCCAAATAAATGAAACTATTATAATTAAATGTATTTTGTTTACTTCCAATATATTGTCTGCTATCTTTGTGTACAATTTCGCTAAGAAAAGATGATTTATTCTAATAAAAATTAAATGTGTGTCTGTGAAGGTCCTCAACAATCCATATTCTTAAGAAAAGTACAATAAAGACGTCGAATCAGTTTAACTGAACAAAAATATTATATTTTAATGAATTAATTTATTATTATTATTATTTATTCTTACGAAAAAATTGGTATGCCGACTGTTGGAAAATGCCATACCGACAATTGGCAAGTGGTGCCGACTACTGGCAAAAAAGCATTGTTTTAATAAAATTACAATTTTATGAAATTTAATAAAAAGTTTTTAAAACTTTATTCATTATTGCAAAAACTATACAAAATTTCGAATCTGAATAAATTAATTTTGTAATAATTGAAAAGTTACACTCAGAATGGTGAGCAATTCAAAACGCGAAAATCCTAAATGTGCCGACTACTGGTACACTTACCCTACCCTCCACAGAATGGTAGAGCGTATAAAAAAATTGTATGGGTCCACTGTTTGGTATAAACCTTAGTTGTAAAGGCATATGACTATTTGAGGACTTAGGATGGCACATTTTAGCATTTTAAAGATTGAGGATGTATTACTCTTCGAATTTAGTTGCAATTTGAGAATGTAAAGTCTTTTAGTAAAAAAAAGTCCCGCTATGAGTGAACCTTATGGTGTGGCCTTGTTGTTTTTAAGATCAAATTAAAATTTCTAATGGAATTTACTCAGTCCGCGTCTTATGATTGTTTTGGTAATTCAAAATGTTGATCCTTTGTAGAAGAGGTACCAGAAGCTGTGTGCTGATATCTACCAACTTCACACCAGATCTTGTGTTAACAAAAATATTGGGATTTATGAAACTTGAAGGTAATCAGGCTCTTATTTCCCATTTCATGAGAGATAAAATTATTCAAAATGTAGACCCTTTGTGGGGGAGGGGTACCAGAACGAGTGGTCCTCATCCATCCTCACATTAGATTATGTTTTAGTACAAATATTGGGACGTTTGAAATTTGCGTGGAATGGAAAGGTCATTTCGCGTTTTACCAGCTTCATGGTTATTCAAAATTATGAGCCCTTGTGGGGGAAATCCAATCTTCACACCAGATCTTTTCTAAATACAGATATTGGTATGTGAGAAATTGAAAGACAATCGGACTCTTATTTAAAATTTAACAAGAATTATAATTATTCGAAATTTTGACCACTTGTGGGGGAGGTATTTGATGGAGTGGACCAATATTGTTCATTTTCGCACCTGACCTAGTACTGGCAAAAATATTGTGAAGTGCAAAGTTTCCACAAAATCGAATAATATTTTCTCTTCCTATGAGGTAAGTTATATTCTTTGAAAATTTTGACCTTTTGTGAGGGAGCTACCAGAATGAGTAGACATGAGTGGAAACTACGAGAGTTATCGTGTGATCCAGCCAGCCAGACAGACAGACAGACGGATGAACACCCCTAGATCAACTCCAAATGATCTGAAACGGATTTGGTCCGAAAATTTCAAAATTCTAGCTTCGCCTGAGCGCAGGATCAGTCAGTCAGTTCATTTGAAGGGCTATTCTGGAACAATTGCATAATAAAATCTCAAATAAAAAACAACTTTAAATTTTCGGAAATTTCTAAAGGGGTTTCTCTAACTTTCGTAAAATCTTTCCTTGCCATTTTTTGGCATCCTTATCGTTAATTAAAATAAAATAATAAAACAAAATTCCATTTTCAAATGATTTATTCGTAAATAGATAAAATGTGCATTTCAGCACTTCGCTACTTCCGCTTTACTCCTTCAGCTGTAGATGATGTCGTTGCTGTAGCAGGTCTATAGAAGGTCGACTATATACGGTAGACCTTTTGACATCATATCTATGGGAAAAAATACTTATGGATTGTCTTTAGAAGTCATTGACCTCCAGGAGGTTTAATATCTAATGAAGACATCTTTATGATCTTCTACCCCCGGAAACCTCCTAGGGATAGATTTTCAGAAGTTATATTCATGAGTTAAATTCAAGGTATTTACAGGACTTGGAATAAAACATTTTTTTTTTGCTTTTTATTAAATCATTTATTCGTTAAGACACGACAGAGTTACATACAACCCCCGCCCCTTCTTACTGCTTCAACAAACTATCCATGGCATTGTTGATGAATTCGCGCAAATTATAGACATCAGCATAGACACCAGGAGCACCGGAGGCACAACCAGCACCAAATGACACAATACCGCAAAGTTCACCAAACAGGATAGCTGGACCGCCAGAATCACCTTGGCAAGAGTCCTTGCTGCCACCGTTGGCACAGAACATGTAATTGGTGATGGGGATGCCATAGTAGCGTTGACACGTTTGACGGTTAATAGTGGGAATACGGATGGTAAGCAAATCATGAGAACCAACACCCTTGAACGAGGTGTGACCCCAGCCGGAAACTTGAATCAAATCACCTTGCTCTGGTGGAGCGGAGCACAATGGTACGGTCTTGATGAATTTTCCCACCATGGGACTTTCCAGCTTCAGGACGGCAACATCGGTGTTCAGGGTTTGTTTGTTGTAGGTACCCGATTTGATCATGGACACAACACGGCGTTGGACACCTTCATCAGTTCTGGTATTGGCACCTCCAACAATCTTCAAATGAGCCATCAATTCAGGGGTAAGGGAATCGAAACAATGGGCGGCAGTGACCACAATTTCAGGATGAACCAAGGTACCACCGCAGAAGGGTTGAGTGCCAATTCTCAGTTGAACAATATAGGGAGCCTGGCTCACATGAATGACATCGCCATCGACAATGCGGGTATTGTCGAGTTCGGCATTGCCACAAGTGAAGAGTACGGCCATAAGGCCCAAAGCCAAACAAATCGGTGAGTACATTGTATTCGTTGCTTGAGGTAAGTTTTCGAATGAGGTCTACTGAAATTGCATTCTCTTTTATATGCTAAATTGAAAAGTGATTACCAATGGTAGTTCTTTTGCACCGGATTTGGTTTCAAAGTCTGTTTTGAAGTCGGAATGTGTGCGTCAAAATATATACTGAGTAAATAGTTAAAATATTTCAATTTATGCTTTTGTTGCTATGCTGGGCTACGGAAAATACCGACAAAAATTGTTTGTCAATTAAATAATAGATTTACGCAATAAATGATGTTTTTGAGTAAATTCAGTATCCAGACGTCCGGTGACATATTTGTCACTTTCCAATTTATTTTTTTTATTTTTCTATTATAAACCAAAAATTGACAGACTTTATTGTAGAATAACGTCCATATATTTAATCAGCATTTTAAAATATATTTATTATGGAATGGTTCATATATCTGAAAACTTTGAAATATAAAGACACTTTCTCATTCCTCCGAAGTCTGAAAACCGACTTTATTCTACCCCATTGATTGAAATCTGACAGAGTGTGTTGTCATCATAGTGAGGTTAAAATATATGCTGACGGAAAATATAGCAGCATATTGTTTAACTTGAAGTAACCACGCTATAATTCCAAATCGATGGAGAAAATCCATTTGATATATTTTCAAATTTCAAATATTCCAAAATTTTTATTAACACAAGATCTGGTGTAAAGATGAAATATATAGATTCACTCCTTTTGCAACCTCCCCCACAATGGGGTCAACAGCTTGAACAAGAAAACGCTCATAAAATACGAAGAGAGCATCCGATTCTCTTCAATTTTTAATTATAGATCTGATATTAAGATTATAGATATCTGCTCACCCTTCTGGTTCCTCCCCCACAATGGATCACAATTTTCAATACTTATATCCTTCATATCGTGCGAAAGAAGTCAGTGATTCCTTGTAAACTTGATATATTTAAAGACTTCTCTCCACCAGAGATCTGATATAATTATGGAATTGATCAGCCCACTTCTTCTGGTACCTCCTCCACAAAAAGTAAAAGTTCTGACTAACAATTATTCCCATAAAATCTTCGATTTTTTTAAAGTTATTTTTAGCAGAATGAAATGAAGTGGATTGCTACGGTCCACAATATCTGGTATCTCAGACACGTTTCAACATTTTTCCAAAAGTTATCAAAATTTGAGGATTCCAGCCAATACCCAATTTAGTATAATTTAGTGTATTTTGTACCATTGTAGTACACCTTTTCAAAACCACTCCCATACCTTAAACACAGACACTACCAGTGTCATCTACATCAAATTTCGGGATTTCAGCACTTTTCCTTCACCCAATACTAGTTTCAAGATGTTTGCTATATCCGTTCATATAACAAAAAATGCGTTCGTACCCTTTTAGTAGGAATAACCAAAAAGCTTATTACACGCCTGCGCACCAAGATGGACTCTCAAGTTTCTATCTTTAACTGTTTCGTCTTGGCGTTGCTCCTCAGTCAGCAAGTTATTTACCTACTCTTTTATATGAAAAGATCTAATTATTCAAAAAAAAAAAGACCCATTGTGGGGAGGTACCAGAAGGCGGTGACCGATATCTACCACCTTCACAGCAGATCTTTGGTTAGAAGAAATATCGAAATCTATAAATTTAGAAAGAATCTGATGTTTATTTCGTACTTTTCCAGCATTGCGGTTATTCAAAATTTTGAAGTTTTTTTGGGGGAGTTACCACAGGGAGTGGTCCGATATATGCCACCTTCACATCCGATCTTGTGGTGATATAAATATATTGATATAAATATATATTGTTTCAAAGTCATCGAATGCTCACTTCACGTTTTATGAGCCTCATGGCTATTCGAAATGTTGACCGGTTGAGGGGGAGGTGCCAGGAGGAGTAGTCCCTCCTATACGTTCTTCCCACCAAATCTTGTGTTGCTACTAATATTGGGATTTGTAAAATTTGAAGATAATTGGACTCTTATATCAGTTTTAACAAGAGTTATAATTATTCAAAATATTGACCCTTTATGGGGGAGGTACTTGATGGAGAGGGCCCAAATTGTCCATTTTCGCGTGCATTCTGACCTAGGAGTGGTCAAAATATTAGGATTTGCGAATTTTTCACAAAATTGGATGGTCCTTCCTTGTTATATAAACAATAACATTTTTTTTAATCGTTTGACCTTTTATGGGGGTTGTACCAGAAGGAGCGGATCCATATTGCCCATCTCCAAACACGATCTAGGTTTGACAACAATATTTAAACGTACAAACTATTAGAAAAACAGACACTCTCTTTGAAAGTTATCGTCCGGTAAAACCAGATAGACAGACAGACGGATGGACTCTCCTAAATCGACTCGAAATGTCCTGAAAGTTTGGAAAAATCGGGCACTAGGTCGACTTCAAATGTCCTGAAACTGATTTGGTACAAAGAGACCTGGGGTCGAAAATCGCTATTTCGATTAGGCACTTTTTGGCCGTATCAAATGATAAATAGCCTCTGTAGCCACACGACTGAGGGTATAAAAAAATGAGACACGTGTTTTCACGTTTTGAGGGAAGTAACCTACCAGAGCGGGGAGGATCCGCCCATTCCTACTTTTTTTAAATATTCAGGTTATCCTTGGAATCTTTTATGTCTCGTACCATCGCTCGTTACCGTGATACTGGTAGCGTAGCCCAATGTCAAGGAAGCGGACGGAAGAAAACAGCAACATCAGCAGAAATGGTTCGAAAAGTAAAGAAGCGACTTGATCGATCGTGGGCCGCCATAACAGTCGATGGTCGCTCTCCGCTCTTATTAATCGACCGTGGCATCATAATAAATGCCGAATATTATCGCGAAAATATTCTGGAGGGTGAATTAAAGTCTTGGGCACGCAAACATTTTGGCCGCAGACCTTGGACATTCCAACAGAGCTCAGTACCATCGCACTCAGCACGCGCCACCCAAGAATGGTAACAAAATTAAGTTCCTCCAAAAAGGGCCACCAAAATCTTCGGATACCAATCTGTTGGACTATTGCGTCTGCAGTATTTTGGAAAGCATGATGTGCACTAAAAAATACAAACAAGCCGGGAATGGACAAAAATAACACAGAGCAAAATTCAGAGCATTGGCCGTTTGGAGGCCATACTTCGTGCCACATGTGACCAATTCGAACAAATCCAAACGTATTCTAAAATTTAATGCTATTTTCGACATTTTTTGCTTTCAGTCAATACAATTAAAAAAATATGGCGTTTGACTTTGTTGCAGTTTTTTATTTTACCCTGTATAGCGTCTTTGACGATATTACTGACAAAAATCCGTGGAATATGTTTGTAAAACAACATAACCCTTAGTCTAGTCATTAAAGAGATTTTTTATTTAGTTTTTTTTTTTTTTGAAAAACGTTCAAAGATTCCATTCAAATACAAAACCCTATTTGGTACGGGGATAACCATTGGAGAAAGAAGTCGCAGAAATTTTACGTCCTTCAAGATGACCCCTTTTTGAGAAAATTAAATATATATATATATATATTTATTACATTAGGTGCCTTAAATTCCCATTTTTATGTAGATCTTGAACTTGAACATTCAACAAATCAAAAAAAAAAAAAAAAAAAAACGAAGCATAAACCGCCAATCAATTGGCAATTCATTTACCTTATATCGGTTGCTGCCTACCCGTTGAGAATTTTTTATTATTCCTGTGTCCCACTTGGAATGCAGCCCAACAAGTTTTTTTTTATATATCACGCTACCTTCTCTCCAGGCCGTATACATAACAGCATTAGGTTCGAAGCTTATTTTTTTAAAATTCCCAGGAACATATTATAAATTCATTTGGGAAGAGGACAAAAAAGGAGAACCAGAACAAGAACTACAACACTAAGCCGAAAAAGAAGATAAGACCAAAAACCAACCACCCCCCCTCCCAAAAAGAGGAGTTGAAGAGGCGACAAGGCATTGAAGATTTTTGTGGCAATCCAAAAAACATATGATTATTAGGAACGGATGTAGAAAAAGAAAGAAAACAAAATCAAGAGAGAGAGAGAGAGGATGAAGGATTTGAACGATTGCATTTTTATGCATAAATCAAGAGGACCAAAAAAAAAGAGGTGTACGACGAAGTCTTGAATAATGAGAGTTATGTTCCAGACATGGAATGCCCCTAAAGGTTCGGTTATTTAACAATAAGTGTTTAACGATGCTAACAGCGAGAGAAAGAGAGAAAAGGAGAGGTAGACAGAACAAAATTATGCCGCCTCCCGCCGACAAAAAAATTATTTTAGGAGGATATCATAATTTACACACTGAATTAATTGTCTGGAAGGTAGTGGTAGGTAGGCTATTTGGTTATTTTCGGAATTCACAAGAGAAGAAATGTGGCACAGTGTTTTAAAGGAAGATGGTCGTAAAATTCGAAGTTCTCCCCACATCACAAATATTCTCGACAATCTCGTTATTCTCTAAAATATATTTTTTTTTGGAAATTCAAACAATAAATGTACCAAAAGTACTTAAATGTACTAAATTCCGTACCTTTCGAGTTTTTGTGAACGGATACATGCTAAGACCTTGAAATTTAGTAAATGGTACCATTTGAGTAAGGGATTGACCTGAAGGTCTAAAATTTAGCTCTATTCCTGCCCCAAATCGTACTATTAAGTACTTTTCGTACTTATCCCCCGCCATGTATCAATCAAACCGCACTAAAGATTATCCTTTAGTGCGGTTTGATTGATACATGGCGGGGTACAAGTACGATTTGGGGCAGGAATAGAGCTAAATTCGCTGTTGGCATCCTGGTATCAGGAATTGAGGTGATTTTGAAAATGTGTCCGATAATTGTACGAAAAGTACTGATTGGTACTATATTTGGCATTGGGTGAAGTGATAGAGATAAAATTCTGAAATTTGATATTTAGATTACTGATGATATCTGTATTTCAGATTTGGTGGTGGTTTGGAAATGCGTCCTGTATTTGTACGAAAAGTACTAAATGCTACTAAATTTGGTACCGGGTGAAGGAATTGAAATGGAATCCCCAAATTTGTGTACTATAATTGTGCGAAAAGTACTGAATAGTACTATATTTGGTATTAGGTAAAAGGATTGAGGTAAAATTCTGGAATTTTTTACTCAGATTACTGATGGTAGCTATGTTTGAGATTAGGCGGTGGTTTGGAAATGTGTACTATATTTGTATGAAAAGTACTAAATGGTACTAAATTTGGTATTGGATAAAGGAAAATTACCGGAATTCTCTATTTTTTTAAGTCTCTGTTGGTAATTGGCATTGAAATATAGAGGTACGGAACGGTTTTGCAAATGAGTACTAAAATTATACGAAAAGCACAAAATGTTACTAAATTCGGTATTGAGTGTTCGGTATTGAGTGTATACATGTGGAATTCGATAATTTGATATTAAAGTCTCTGTTGGTATCTAGTGTTAAGATCTTGTGGTGGTCTTGCAAATGTGTACTTCGAGCGCTCGAAAAGTGCCAAATGATACTAATTTTGGATCACTGCTAAGTCTTCGATGGAGAGATATCGATTGCTTTGGATATGCGTACTAAACGCTACTTAGTTTGGTATTGGGTGAAGGGATAGATCTGTGATCCTGTGCCTATTTCTAGTTTCGATATCTCATAGTTTCTGAGCAAAATCTAAGCCAATGTAAGTTACCAGTTTGTGAGATATAAACGTTTCAATTAAAAGTGTCGTTTTCAAATAAAACTTTAAAATCCGATTCTGCAACATCGATTTTTGTCGAGATATGACATTTCTTGATAAAGCACAATCGATGTGCGTATTGCGAATCACTGTGCATTGCAAGAGAACAAATATTTTGTTGTTTGGTTTCAGTCGACTTCTTCAGGACAAGTTCCCAACTAAAAGACGGAAAAAACTAGCAAAAACAAGTAATTTCTTCCAAAACTTAATTTTGGCGCCAAAACAAGGCTCGAAGGACCATGTACAAGTTCCAATACCGTCGTATGGACTTGTTGTGGTTCAAATTCTACTGAGTAGATTTTGAGCCGAAATTTATTGTTGCACAAAGACGAACAACAATATTATTTAGCAACCTACAACAAACACAAAAGTATTCTGGCGATACTTACGTTTGTTGTCTGCACAAAAGAAAAAGCACTTTAATAATTTTTACTTCAAAGTTAAAATGACTCTGTCGGTCAACTTTTTATTTATGAAAATTCACAATTTTGTTTGATCTGGCGATCCACTTTTTTGAACTTCAAGAAGAAGAGTGCCAACCAAAACTCCTTGACGATGTAACCTCATCGATAGTTTTAATTATCGAGATCGATAAGGTCCATATCGATATCATCGTCTATGGGGTTGGGTCTATTCCCAACATGCCGGGCCCCTTGCACTGGTGCAACCGTTAAAGCCGTTGCTATTTTTTCGAGCACGCTCAGGAACCTGTCCATCATCTCTGGTTGCTGCAGTAAAGGTTTTTCTTCCCTTTTTCTTTCTCCGGGCTGTTGCTGTGGCTGTTGTGCGGCATGTTGATTTTGTTTTTTATTCTGTTTTTTGATTGTTTTATCTCGCCGATGTTTGTTGTTTGTTTGTGTTTTCTGCACACCAATCTGTTGTTTGTTCTGATGCTGCTTCCGCTTTTTTTGCTTTGGTGCAGTTTCAGTGACAGTGTGCGCGTGCCGTGTCTGCAGTTGAGCAAGAATTTGTTGTTGCTGTTGGGTTTGCTGCGCTCTTTGATTGGCATACGGGTGATACCTGGCAAACCCTATGCCACTGTCAATTAGACCTGCCACTACAGGACGATGCAGCATCGTATTGTGCCGAGAACCACACATACGACATGTCCCTGGCCAGGAACAAAATCTCGCTACGTGGTTCCGTCCGAGGCAGTTCTTGCAGTATCTGCGAGCCAATACCACACTCTCTCTTTGCTCCACCGTCATCACTTGAAAAGCGG
The DNA here is from genome assembly GCF_030504385.1 of Musca domestica. NCBI lineage: Eukaryota > Metazoa > Arthropoda > Insecta > Diptera > Muscidae > Musca > Musca domestica. Next base: position 2,762,587 of record NW_026712312.1, read on the forward strand.
GACAGTTCCTCAGGTGATGAATACCGTAGCAAACCTGACAGACTTCACCTTGGCCCATATTCATTATTATGTAACTACAAGAAATATATTGAAAGAAAAAATATCCAAGAGAAAAAAGAGTGCCATTGAAGGCATTGTCTGTTAGATATTTAACCATGATTGGGGCACGCATACACATATATTACATTCTACTGACAACCACTGACTGGGAGTACACATAACTTCACAATAGGACGAGATATGATACCTGTTGTAGTTTTTACATCAACTACTCTTACGTGTTGATCGTGCCCTTCATGCACTTTTACCACACGTCCCATTTTCCAGTCATTCGGAGGTAGCAGTTCATCTTTTACTAGTACCAAGTCATTCTCTTGAATATTTCGTTTAGGATATTGCCATTTGTATCTTTTATGGAGTTCCTGGATATATTCTGTTTTCCATCTCTTAGTAAAAGTATGATGTAGGGCTTTTATTTTTTCCCAACGATTTATTAACGATAAATCGTCAATAGGCATTTCTGGAGCGAATAATAATGGTCCACCTCTTAGGAAATGTGCTGGAGTTAAAGCCTCTAAATCTTCCGGATCCTCTGACAATGGTGTTAAAGGCCTAGAGTTTAATACACTCTCTATTCTCACTAAAACAGTGGCAAATTCCTCAAAATTGAACTTTCTTTCAGACATTACCTTTTTGAAATGTGTCTTAAAACTTTTAACTCCTGCTTCCCATAATCCGCCCATGTGTGGAGCGCTAGGTGGAATAAACTTCCACTCGAAGCCATTAACAATATACTTCTCCGAAATTTCTTTGGAGGATTTTTTTATAAATTCATGATATTCCCTCGAGAGAGTACGACTGGCACCCACAAAATTGGTTCCATTATCTGACATTAAACATCTAGGCAAACCTCTTCTACCTATGAATCGTGTAAATGTTGCAAGAAACGCTTCTGTGGATAGTGACGAACACGCTTCAAGATGTATGGCTTTTGTCGAAAAACACACAAATATACATACATACGACTTTTGATACGGTGAATTTCTCAAATTGCCACTTTTAATTTGAAACGGACCTGCAAAGTCTGTTCCAACATAGGTAAAGGGAAGTGAAAAAGAAGTTCTCTCTAAAGGCAATGCAGCCATTATCTGTGATTTAACATTCTGTTTGTATCTTGCACAAATTACACAATTATGCACTACTTTTTTAACGGTTCTTCTTAGTCTAGGGATGTAAAATTGCCGTTGAACCATGGACATCATAAGTCTTACATCAGCATGCATTAATGTTTTGTGGATAAATTCCAAGAATATATTACATAAATGAGACGAACTTGGCATTATTACTGGAAATCGTTCGTCATTAGATACATTTGCATTAGCTAGACGTCCATTAACTCTCATTACCCCATTCTCATCCAAAAATGGATTCAAAGAACGTAACGGACTTTTTCGTGATATAATTTTCGAATTAATTAAATCATTATATTCTTGGGGATAATGAACCCTTTGCGCCATTCGGGCTAGAACCATCTTAGCGTGATTCAACTCATCTTGAGATAGAAGTTTTCCACTTTCTCCATCTGAATATTCATTTTTTCTTCGCTTATTCTTCATACGATACATATATCCTATAATCCACAATGTTCTGTTATAAGAAGAAAATTTTTGAATCATTTCTTTATAATCATCTTTCTCTATAATTGGTGCACAATGTACTTCAATATTTCGCTTTTCTGGCGGATCTTTCGATACCATATTAGATTCTGGCCAATTATTACCAGGACTTAATAACCACATTGGGCCATTCCACCATAGCGAACATTTACTTAACTCTACAGAATTACAACCTCTTGTTCCAAGGTCTGCAGGATTACATTTCGAAGAAACATGTCTCCAAGTTGCATTTTCGATATTTTTGAATATAGCTGCGGTTCTATTTGCAACATAAGTATTCCATGTGGATGGATGTTTTTGCAACCATGCCAATACAATTGTTGAATCTGTCCACATGTGGACAGAATAATTTTTCACATCTAATTTGGAGACAACATACTTCATTAAAGATGAGAGCAATACGGCACCACAAAGCTCTAATCTTGGCAAGCTTACTCTTTTTAATGGAGCAACTTTACTTTTCGCTATTAACAAGTTTACTGATGACTTTGATTCTGTGTCCATTCGAACGTATACTGCGGCACAATACGCTTTCTCAGAAGCGTCACAAAATCCATGAAATTGTATATTGCCCTCTAGGCAATAATTAATCCATCTTGGTATTTGAATAGAATCAACACATGAAAATTGATCCAAAAATGTTTTCCATTTAGTATACGTGGATGAACTTACTCTTTCATCCCAATTAACACCTTCTAACCAAAGGTCTTGCAACAAAATTTTTGCCTGTATAATTAAAGGCGTTAACCACCCTGCTGGGTCAAATAATTTCGAAATGGTTGACAAGATTTTCCTTTTAGTTATCGGGGTAGTCACCTCTAGTGACTTCATACTATAAGAAAATGAGTCAGTTAAGGCATTCCAACGAATACCTAATGTCTTTGTTGAACTCATATCTATAATTCTTAAAAATTCTTCATTTAACAAATCTTCTGATCGGACATTAGAAAGAAGGGTCGGATGATTTGCCGTTATCTTCTTTAATGGAAATCCAGCCGAATTCAAAACACAAATTAATTGTTTTTCCGCCTCCAAAGCTGAGGCAAGAGTATGACCTCCAGTCAATACATCATCAACATATATCTCATTTTTAATTATTTTCGATGCAATTGGGTATTTATCTTTTGACTCTTCCGCCAATTGCAACAATGTGCGAATCGCCAAATAAGGTGCACAGTTTATACCAAAGGTAATAGTACACAATTCATAATCTTTAATATCATTCTGACCTTCTTTTCTAAATAAAATTCTCTGGTATTGCCGATCAGAATCATGAACACATATCTGTCGGTACATTTTCTCAATGTCACCGTTAAACACATACTTATACAGGCGCCAATTCAAAATTACAGACACTAAATCATTTTGTAATATTGGCCCTGTATGTAAAACATCGTTTAAAGAATAAGAGCTTTTTGTCTTACTCGATCCATTAAACACCACTCTCACTTTAGTACTAGAACTTTCTGGGCGAAAGACTGCATGATGCGGTAAATAATATGAAAAATATTTCCCACCAGTACATATTTCTCTTGATTCTGTGGGTTTCATATGACCCAATGACAAATATTCATTTAATACTTCATTATATGACTCCTCAAGGTCTACATTCTTGCTTAACTTTACTTCCATATGTTCATATTGTTTCTTTGCTTTGAATCTGGACGAATCTAGGTACATTTTTTGAGGAAATTCTTCTTTGAAAGGTAATTTTACAACGAATCTTCCATCTGATCGACGGTATGTCGTGTTGGTGTAAAATTTCTCGCAATATTCGTCTGATTTCGTGGAAATGGGCACTTCACTTATTTCTTCTTGTTCCCAAAACTTTCTCAATAATTGACTAACGTCATCTTCAGAATTATTTTTTATTTCTATAGACGCTAAACAAATTTCATTGGCTGATATTGGCCCATAGATATACCAACCGTATATCGAATTTTGAGCTATCATGTTGCCCAATATGTTCTTTCTAACTCCCTCTAGGATTATATATGGGATAACATCGCTACCTATAAGCATATCAATTTGAGCAGAAATCATAAATCCTGGATCTGCTAACTTCAAATCCTTAATACTTCCCAAATCTGAAATTTTAATAGTCTGCGTCGGCAATAAACTTGTCAAATTTTGCACAACTAATGCTTCTGCTTCAAATTCAGTTTCATTTATTTCTGAACACAGCGTCAGAACACATTTTTTATTTGAATTAGCCACGACTGTTCCACTCAGTCCACTAATCTTGAAACTAGCTTTTTCAGTTAATATGCCAATTCGTTTAATTATTTTTTGAGTAACGAATGTTCGTTTCGAAGCTGAGTCAATGAGAGCTCTAACTGTAAATATTTCCCCAGAATATTTTACTTTTACTAGAGCTGTAGGCAGCATAACGTCATCATGACTTACTGACACATGTGTTTCCACATTAGAAGTTTGAGCTACAGAATTGGACGAACATGGCATTTCTTCTACAATATTCTCTGTGGTAACTAGAGCATTTGTTTGGCGTCCATTTTCAGAACGGTAAGTGTTTTGACTTTCTCTTGCTACCAATCTTGGCTGTGTAGATCTCTCTTGAACGTTATTTGGTAAATGCAGTTTAGTGTGGTGCTTCTTTTTGCAAAACATACACCTATGTACACTAACGCATTCCTGAGAAATGTGTCCATATATAAGACAATTGTTACACAACCTTTTTTCTCTTGCAAATTCAATTCTCTGATTAACACTCATACTATTAAATCTTGAACAATTCTTCAAAATATGATTTCTATTACACATGACACATCTATTCGATTGTGTCGATTGCGCATTTTGATGCGCTTGAAATTCATCATTAAAGGCAGTTGAAGCTGCTATATTTCTTAGACTGTCTATTCTCTCTAGGACTCTATGTCTGTTTTTTAGAAAATCGTCCATTTGTGACCATTTGGGTAGCTCTGAATGTGATTCGAGCGATTGTTCCCAAAGAGTCAGAGTTTCAACCGGAAGCTTAGTTGAACACAAATATATCAGAATAGGATCCCATTGATCTACTTGTACCTTATGTGCTTTTAATATAGCTAGACAGTCACTAACTGTTGATTGAATTCTTTTTATATCTCTGCTAGATTCAGTCTTTGCTGCCGAAAGATTGAATAAAATCTTTAATTGATTATCTACCAGTACCCTCACATTTTCGTATCGCACTGATAATGCTTCCCATGCCAAAGAAAAATTCTGATCAGATAACGGGTACCGATCAACAATTCTACCAGCCTCACCCTTTGTTTTGTTACGCAAATGATAGAGTTTTTGCGCTGGTGTGAGTCTGGGATGATTTCCATATATGGCCGTAAACATGTCTCTAAAAGTTGGCCACTGTTCATAACTTCCGTAGAAGTCTTGAGTGTCACAAGGTGGCACTTTAATACAAATTTCCGACATGTCAAAGGTTGTACCCGGAGGATACACAGCTGAGCTGTGAAACAGTGACGGATTTGTAACATCGCCTCTAGCGGTATTATTTTGATTTTGTTTTCTTTTCTTCAAAATCTCTAATAATTTAGCTTTTGTAGTTTGATATTTGTCCCTGAGGGACTCAAATATTTTTCTGGCTTCTAATTTATAAGCCTTTTCTTCTTCTTCCTCTATTTCTGCTAAATATACACATTCAAATGCACTGCGTGCATTGTGCCAATCTTCATCAATGGATTCTAGTTTGGTTTCTATTAAAGAATCCGAAAATAGTTCCTCGGGAGTATTCTCCAATTGAATGCACATATTCATAAGGCTGTCGGTTTCGTATTCAAACTTAGCACAAATTGTTGAATCCATTTTGTTTTTCTATTTATTTTTTATGTATATTTATATGAGGTTTATTTATTGTTATTTATTATATTTTATTTACTTTTTGTTTATTATTATTTTTTTTTATTATTATTATTTATTATACAAACAAATTATAATTATCACTTTATTTATTTTTAATAAATAAAATGAAATTATTTCCGTAAATGTTTTTGATTTGCCGTATAATATTATTTTTCTCAGCAAAAGTTTAATTTGTTTTTAAACTTATTGAAAAAATGATTTTAATATATTTTTATGATTTGTTTATTTAATTATTATTATTATTATTATTATTATTATTTTAACTTTTATTATCTTATTATTTATTTTTATTCAAAATTATTTATGTGTATTATTATATTTTATTGATTCAATAATTTATGCAAAGTTTTATACGTTGCGTCAGAAACTTGCGTTACGTTAGCGAGTAATTGCACAACTTTTCTGACCCAGCAGCTGATCGATAGTCGATATGGTAAGCACAACAGACGGATCGATCTGGCACAATAAACATATGTCAAAGGATTGTTTATTACAAATGGCACAAATGACGAATGCGACAAATGTAACACAAAACAAAATGAAATAAATGCCAAAAAAAAATGATGGAGAAAATGAAAGTGATTGTGGTGTTTTATAATGGTGTTAGTGTATGTGTTTTTGATAGTGTTAAGAAACAATGAATACATGGTCCTTCGAGTCCAAAAAATAAAGAATCGGCTTATTTGCCAAAAATATTTTCCAAAAAAAGCACTAATTTTAATTTAAAATTAATTTGAAAGTAGTAAGAAGTGTTGTTGTGTTTTCATCTGTGTTCGAATGTGGCGGCTTTTGTGTTGTTTGTCGTAGACACACATACATACAACAAAATCAGCACTGCCATTTCCAAAAGAAATTGTTTGTGTGAAGTTAGAAGAAAAAGAGATATTTGTTTGTATTCATTGTTTCTTAACACTATCAAAAACACATACACTAACACCATTATAAAACACCACAATCACTTTCATTTTCTCCATCATTTTTTTTTGGCATTTATTTCATTTTGTTTTGTGTTACATTTGTCGCATTCGTCATTTGTGCCATTTGTAATAAACAATCCTTTGACATATGTTTATTGTGCCAGATCGATCCGTCTGTTGTGCTTACCATATCGACTATCGATCAGCTGCTGGGTCAGAAAAGTTGTGCAATTACTCGCTAACGTAACGCAAGTTTCTGACGCAACGTATAAAACTTTGCATAAATTATTGAATCAATAAAATATAATAATACACATAAATAATTTTGAATAAAAATAAATAATAAGATAATAAAAGTTAAAATAATAATAATAATAATAATAATAATTAAATAAACAAATCATAAAAATATATTAAAATCATTTTTTCAATAAGTTTAAAAACAAATTAAACTTTTGCTGAGAAAAATAATATTATACGGCAAATCAAAAACATTTACGGAAATAATTTCATTTTATTTATTAAAAATAAATAAAGTGATAATTATAATTTGTTTGTATAATAAATAATAATAATAAAAAAAAAATAATAATAAACAAAAAGTAAATAAAATATAATAAATAACAATAAATAAACCTCATATAAATATACATAAAAAATAAATAGAAAAACAAAATGGATTCAACAATTTGTGCTAAGTTTGAATACGAAACCGACAGCCTTATGAATATGTGCATTCAATTGGAGAATACTCCCGAGGAACTATTTTCGGATTCTTTAATAGAAACCAAACTAGAATCCATTGATGAAGATTGGCACAATGCACGCAGTGCATTTGAATGTGTATATTTAGCAGAAATAGAGGAAGAAGAAGAAAAGGCTTATAAATTAGAAGCCAGAAAAATATTTGAGTCCCTCAGGGACAAATATCAAACTACAAAAGCTAAATTATTAGAGATTTTGAAGAAAAGAAAACAAAATCAAAATAATACCGCTAGAGGCGATGTTACAAATCCGTCACTGTTTCACAGCTCAGCTGTGTATCCTCCGGGTACAACCTTTGACATGTCGGAAATTTGTATTAAAGTGCCACCTTGTGACACTCAAGACTTCTACGGAAGTTATGAACAGTGGCCAACTTTTAGAGACATGTTTACGGCCATATATGGAAATCATCCCAGACTCACACCAGCGCAAAAACTCTATCATTTGCGTAACAAAACAAAGGGTGAGGCTGGTAGAATTGTTGATCGGTACCCGTTATCTGATCAGAATTTTTCTTTGGCATGGGAAGCATTATCAGTGCGATACGAAAATGTGAGGGTACTGGTAGATAATCAATTAAAGATTTTATTCAATCTTTCGGCAGCAAAGACTGAATCTAGCAGAGATATAAAAAGAATTCAATCAACAGTTAGTGACTGTCTAGCTATATTAAAAGCACATAAGGTACAAGTAGATCAATGGGATCCTATTCTGATATATTTGTGTTCAACTAAGCTTCCGGTTGAAACTCTGACTCTTTGGGAACAATCGCTCGAATCACATTCAGAGCTACCCAAATGGTCACAAATGGACGATTTTCTAAAAAACAGACATAGAGTCCTAGAGAGAATAGACAGTCTAAGAAATATAGCAGCTTCAACTGCCTTTAATGATGAATTTCAAGCGCATCAAAATGCGCAATCGACACAATCGAATAGATGTGTCATGTGTAATAGAAATCATATTTTGAAGAATTGTTCAAGATTTAATAGTATGAGTGTTAATCAGAGAATTGAATTTGCAAGAGAAAAAAGGTTGTGTAACAATTGTCTTATATATGGACACATTTCTCAGGAATGCGTTAGTGTACATAGGTGTATGTTTTGCAAAAAGAAGCACCACACTAAACTGCATTTACCAAATAACGTTCAAGAGAGATCTACACAGCCAAGATTGGTAGCAAGAGAAAGTCAAAACACTTACCGTTCTGAAAATGGACGCCAAACAAATGCTCTAGTTACCACAGAGAATATTGTAGAAGAAATGCCATGTTCGTCCAATTCTGTAGCTCAAACTTCTAATGTGGAAACACATGTGTCAGTAAGTCATGATGACGTTATGCTGCCTACAGCTCTAGTAAAAGTAAAATATTCTGGGGAAATATTTACAGTTAGAGCTCTCATTGACTCAGCTTCGAAACGAACATTCGTTACTCAAAAAATAATTAAACGAATTGGCATATTAACTGAAAAAGCTAGTTTCAAGATTAGTGGACTGAGTGGAACAGTCGTGGCTAATTCAAATAAAAAATGTGTTCTGACGCTGTGTTCAGAAATAAATGAAACTGAATTTGAAGCAGAAGCATTAGTTGTGCAAAATTTGACAAGTTTATTGCCGACGCAGACTATTAAAATTTCAGATTTGGGAAGTATTAAGGATTTGAAGTTAGCAGATCCAGGATTTATGATTTCTGCTCAAATTGATATGCTTATAGGTAGCGATGTTATCCCATATATAATCCTAGAGGGAGTTAGAAAGAACATATTGGGCAACATGATAGCTCAAAATTCGATATACGGTTGGTATATCTATGGGCCAATATCAGCCAATGAAATTTGTTTAGCGTCTATAGAAATAAAAAATAATTCTGAAGATGACGTTAGTCAATTATTGAGAAAGTTTTGGGAACAAGAAGAAATAAGTGAAGTGCCCATTTCCACGAAATCAGACGAATATTGCGAGAAATTTTACACCAACACGACATACCGTCGATCAGATGGAAGATTCGTTGTAAAATTACCTTTCAAAGAAGAATTTCCTCAAAAAATGTACCTAGATTCGTCCAGATTCAAAGCAAAGAAACAATATGAACATATGGAAGTAAAGTTAAGCAAGAATGTAGACCTTGAGGAGTCATATAATGAAGTATTAAATGAATATTTGTCATTGGGTCATATGAAACCCACAGAATCAAGAGAAATATGTACTGGTGGGAAATATTTTTCATATTATTTACCGCATCATGCAGTCTTTCGCCCAGAAAGTTCTAGTACTAAAGTGAGAGTGGTGTTTAATGGATCGAGTAAGACAAAAAGCTCTTATTCTTTAAACGATGTTTTACATACAGGGCCAATATTACAAAATGATTTAGTGTCTGTAATTTTGAATTGGCGCCTGTATAAGTATGTGTTTAACGGTGACATTGAGAAAATGTACCGACAGATATGTGTTCATGATTCTGATCGGCAATACCAGAGAATTTTATTTAGAAAAGAAGGTCAGAATGATATTAAAGATTATGAATTGTGTACTATTACCTTTGGTATAAACTGTGCACCTTATTTGGCGATTCGCACATTGTTGCAATTGGCGGAAGAGTCAAAAGATAAATACCCAATTGCATCGAAAATAATTAAAAATGAGATATATGTTGATGATGTATTGAATAAACAAGGCATTTGTGTTATATGTATTCGAAATTGGCATAAATTAATTCTGCCAAATTATTAGATTTTTACAAAATTGAAAAATTATATACTATAGGATTGGGATATTTTTGGTATAATCAGTGTTGCTAAGGCAATTTCAATATCAATGTTAAAAGTTATAATGCTCAATTAACCAATTATACGAGGTCAGAGTTGAAATTGTGGGCAGTGGGTCCAATATTTTCGATATTATGGTCTGGACTATAAGGGATACTCGGTTCGTTTTATATTAGAAATATGTGTGAATTCTTCAAATTCTTTGAACTTTTGTAGGTGTGGTGTCAGGTGAGAGTGGGCCAGGAAAGAAATGCATTTTGAAAACCATTTCGGTGTGAGGAACACATCCTACAAAAAATTAAGTGTCAAATACAAAAAAATTAAAAAAGTAGGTTATTTGGAGGCTTCCCTGGCCGCCATCCAGAATAAATCCAACTCCAAATTCAACATAAAAAATAACTGCAATTCGGCAGATTAGAAAGTAGAACAAAAAATAGAAGACACTTCTGTCAGCTTTTTGAAAGTCTAGATCTCAAAGTAACTAAAATAGGGAAGGTAAGTCCGCATTTGTATACCCTCAGCCATAGGGCTCATCGATATATCGGTTTTAGACACTAGGTCTCTTTGGACTTAATCCGATTCAGGACATTTGGAGTCGATCTAGCGATGTCCGTCCGTCCGTCTATCTGCCTGGCTGCCACGATAACTCTCGAAAGGAGTATCCGATTTGGTTCAAACTTAGTGCATCGTAATATTATTGTCTGACTTAGAGCGAGTTCGGAGATCGGCAACATCGGTCCACTCTTTACGGTACCTTCCCCCGAAAAAGAAAAAAACCTGCTCCGAAAGAGGAAGAATAATACAATGTTGTTCATACTTTGAAATCCCAATATTCGCATCAGTCAGGTGCGAAAATGAGCAATATCGGTCCACTCCATCAAGTACCTCTCCCACAAAGAGTCAACATTTTGAATAATTGTAACTCCTATTAAATTGCAAACATTAAAATATTTTCATTAAACCAAGGTCTGCTCAAGTGTGAAAATGGGATAAATCGGTCTACTCTTTCTGGTACCTCCTCCATAAAGGTTAAAAATTTTGAATATCAATGAAGCTCATTGATATTACAAATACAGAACATTGGGAGGTACTGTTATATGGTACTATAAGTGGGTCAATAAGTGGACCTGTAGCGAATATTTTTTGCACGGCGGGAACAGACAAACATAGAACCCCAAATGTACAGCTTTGGCTGGAATTTGTGGCAGAAACCATCAAAATACTGAAAATCTGGAAGTACCGTTATATGGGGCCTGTACAGGGTGAGATAAAAAAAACTGCAACAAAGTCAAACGCCAAAATATTTACATTTTTTTAAATTTTATTGAATGAGAGAAAATTAGGTAGGAAATAGTATCAAATTTTAGAATAAGTTTACATTTGGTCGAATTGGTCACCTTTGGCACGAATTGTGGCCTTCAAATGGCCAATGAAACCGTCATACACTGCCCGAATGCTGCTCTGCGGTATTTTGGCCCATTGCTTGATTTAGGGGATCGACACTTTGGTATTTTTTAGTGCCAACCTTGCTTTCCAAAATACTATAGGCACAATAGTCCAACGGATTGGTATCTGGAGATTTTGGTGGCCATTGTGCGCTGGAAATGAAGAGAGGAACCTAATTTTGTAACCAACCTTGGTTGGCGCGTGCTGAGTGCGATGGTGCTGAGTCCTGTCCAATGTCCAAGGTCTGCGGCTAAAATGTTTGCATGCCCAAAGCTTTAATATAGCCTCCAGAATATTTTCGCGATAATATTCGCGGTCGATTAATACAAGCGGAGAGCGACCATCGGCTGTTATGGCGGCCCACACCAACACCATGGCCAGCGCTTGAGTTCTGGTGGCCAACGGAAGGTGCACATTTTTAGGTGATCTCCTTGGCAAGTAAACACGATCATTTTGTTTGGTTACAAACTGCTGGACAGCGAATGTTTTCTCATCGGAGATCGGAGAAAACCAAATTCGGCAGTTCACCACTTTCGGCTAAGCGAAGCAACTCTTTAGCTCTTTTGAGCCCATTTTCTTCTGTCTTGCACTTTTTGCAATTTCAATGGCTTTACCCCCAGCTCATTTTTCAATATCTGCCGAATTGAATATTGCGATATGTTCAGCTTAGGAGCCATTTTTCGGCCACTGCGACGCGGTTTTCGATCAAGTCGCTTCTTTACTTTTCAAACCATTTCTGCTGATGTTGCTGTTTTCTTCCGACTACTTCCCTGACGTCGGGCTACGCTACCTGTAACGGTAACGAGAGATGGTACGAGACCCAACAGATTTATTCACATTTAAATGCTGGAGTTCTCTAACGATAGCCACTTGTGGTTTTCCAGCCAAATATAAAGAAATGGAACTATCACGCTTGAATTACATCGCGAATAACTTTTTTTCTGGAAAATTCTCAACAAAATGTTTTTGTACGCTTGAGCTGTCACTGGAATAATTTGAACAGCTGCCGGACGAGTGGCTTAGAAATGACAGCAGTCTGAAGTTGGTTGCATCACACCCTGTAGTGTCGGTTAGTACTAAAAATCCTCTTTTAGTTGGATTACCGACCTGAAGCTCTTTTGTTTATTTGGAAAATGTTCTGACCTTTTGCCAATATTTCCCACTCGCACCTCGTTGTGATATGCTGAGATTTATTAAGAGTTACATAAGCAGCAAAACGCAAGAACAGGTTTCGTGGCAAAACAGAAAAGTAAAAGAAAACAGAGAGAAAATAAAAATTTTGGCGCCAAAATTTCTGCAGGTTAACACCATCAACTCCAACTCAAACGTATTTTCCCCTCCACCCTTCGCCAGTAACCATGGCAAGAGATAAACCCCCCCCTAAATCAGGATTCCTTTCAAGTTGTGGCGATGACAAGCCCAAGATAAGAGGTGGAGTAACAGCCAAATGAAAACTAGTGGGTAGATACGGGAGAGAAAAAGGAACAACAGTTTTGGAGTTTAGGTATGGAGGATCCACACACACACAGAGAGACATACTTGGGTACACATAAACTGAAACTGGTCCAAAAATACCGCCAAAAATTCAAATCATTTTTTGAGGAGGCAAGAATAACAAGATAGCCGGCTTTTTTGGGTATCCCACGCAAAAGAAATGGAGCCAGAGCAAGAAGACATAACATATGTTTGTAAGTATGTGTAGTTGAAGAGGTGGCCAAGTTTTGTGGAGAAAATGTTCGGGTGTGGTCCACTATTTTTTTGTGTTAAATTTTTTATAGGTTATGGGAAAACACGAAAAAATTCCATGTTTCCTTTTGTTTTGCCAGGATCTAAAAAAACGGAAGCCGGCAGGAAACAATTGCCCCCTCTTCCATTAGCCACTAATTGTTAAATTATTTTCATAGAGATATTTACGCTGACAGGTCCATCCCTCTTTTTTGGCAATAAAACAACGCTAATCCCCACAAAATGAACTGCAGAAAATCTCTTCATAATTGAGATATGTTCTTGGATAAATCAATGAAGGAATGGATGGACCAACGAACCAACTGACTTGCCAAAAACAACAAGGAAACAACTCAATAAATTTGCCATTGTTAGTGCAAAACAAGGCTCGTTACCACCTCCTTTTGGAAATTTGATTGAAAAATAACACATCAAAGCAGGCTGCTCAAAATGAAAAAAAAAATCTGGGCCACACAAGTGTAATCTGCACTTGTTCGACAAAAAAAATGTAACCATCAATGAATGAATGACCCAAGAAATGAATGAATCTCGTCGTCGTCGTTGTAGGTTCGTTGCTCCGTTTGCCCAAGAAAAACGAAATCATAATCCGTAAAATTACAGGTAACTTCCTGTGTGCGAAAAAAAACCCACTTGGCTATGAGTCTGTCTTCCTCAAGAATTTTTGCATTGTTGGTGTAATTTGTGCAATTGTTGTTTTTTATGGACACCTAACCTCGTCCTATCAACATTTCGTAAGGATAACACAAATCTCACAGACAGACACTAAAAGAAAAATCGCATTTGTTGAAAAGCATAAATCCTTGTTATTCTTTCATCAACTCCATGTCTTTGTTTCTGACGACAAATATGATGATACGGTGATGATGATGAAGATGGTGCTGATGGGTCGCTATCATTCCCATGTCCATTTGAGTTTATTGAGTTGTCCAAAATTATTATTGCAAACAAGTTATCTTTGGCGAAGACCACCGGCTGACCGTGCGAACTATTTCCCAAAATGTTATCTCTCCACGATGGGAGATGATGAGAGTGTCTCTCTGCTTGGGTAATGATAACAACCGTATGGTGGCCCATATTCTCTATGGTTGGGATGCGAAATTCAATTTCCCAGCAAAGTTATCTGTGTATTTCTTGGTTTCACTTTCGCCACGCAATTCTCGATGGGAACCTAAGCATTAAAGGATATTTTTGTCTAGCCTTAAAATATCATTTTGATAAGAAGGCGAAATTCCCAACTTTTCCAGATGCCAGGTATTGTGAGATTTAATAACTTCAAGCAATGAATGTGGCTTAAGATGAGAATACCATGGAGGGTATATTAACTTTGTCATTCCGTTTGTAGGTTCTCGATATAGACAAGTTAGATCCAACAAAGTATATGAACACTACACCACATAGTGGTAAGGGTATTATGTCCCCATTACCATAGTTACTTTTTAGGATCTCTCTATGTATTTTTTGTGAATAAAATGTAGGTCGCATTTATTATCCGATTGAGATGAAATTTTCCAACCAATATTTGTTTGACCCAAGGACGAACGCTTTTGAAATTGGTGAGGATCGGTTCAAATTTAGATATAGCTCCCATATATATCTTCAACCGATTTCAGGTTAATTGTGCACCAAATGAGTAATATCAGACCAAATGGACTCAATTTTGGCAATTCCGATTGAAGCCATCCTAGAAACAAGTACTTCAAATTTGGTGAATATCGGTTTAGATATATCTATGCTCCCATATAAATGTTTCATCCGATTTGGGGTTTTAAGTCCCTCACAAGTGTAATATACACTCTATAACAATGATCTTTGGTACCAGATATCAGATACAGCTCAGAATTAAGTGTCTACAATTTTGTCAATATCGGTTCAGATTTAGATATAGCTCCCATACATATCTTTAAACGATTTCTGGTTTATAGAGCACGAAATGGCTAATATCAGCACCAAATGGCTATTATTATGACGTTAAATTTTTGCTCATCCGACCAAATTCAGTCTAGAAGCAAGTATTTCAAATTTGCTGAAAATCGGTTCAGATATAGCTATAGCTCCCATATATATGTTTCATTCGATTTGGGGTTTTAAGTTACTCACATGCGTAATATACACTCCACAACAATGATATTTGATACCGGACATCTGTTACGGCTCGAAAAGAACTGTGCCAAATATTATTGAGATCGGTTCAGATTTGTACATACCTTCGATATACACCTTTATTCGATTTTACGGTTATTGTCCACCATATATATAATATCAGCCTAAATTGCATAGATTTCTTTCATATTCCACCGAACTTTTCCATTTAGTGGAACTCCAATAAATATTTTTTGTATAAAATCGATTCAGATTTGGATGTAGTTCCCAAATTATGACAATTCTAAGGGCATGATATTCATTCAAATAAGGTTCGTAGTTGGTATGATGTATTTCACATAAATTCTCAACATGAACTTTTTTTGTTACGGGAGCTCTATTAAATACGCATAGTTCTGTAGGGTATCATATAGCCGAAATTTCCCGAGTTTTGATCTTTCCCTTCTAGTTTTCGAATCAATTGAGATAGAAATATACAATTTTGCACATGTGTGCCAAGTTCGTAATTGGCTATGTCGGTCTACATTTCCCATTGGTACCTCCATATATTCGGTATTTTGACGATTTAAGCCATACTTCTTTTAGGAATTTGTTTAAAATTCTAAATTTCTTGTTTTTAATGGGATCTACATCTGGTGGTGAAATATTGTCTCTATGGGACCATATTTGTCTATAGAACTTTTAACCTAAATATTTTTTTAATAATTCCACAATTCTTGGTCCGGAATTTAATTTAGTTTCGCATGTTTCAGAGGTATACATATTCAAAAAGTAGGAAGAAGGCAGTATTGTGTCGTGTACATTTTCTGATTTTTTTTCATATTCAAACTTTTGATCATTTGTGGGGAAGATACCAGATGAAGTGGACCGATTTCGTAAATGTTCCTAAACACACAACTTTCAAAAAATAAATAAATAAATAAAATCTCTGAATTTGGAGGAAGCAAACTTTTCAGTCAGGATGTCGTTAAACTACGTTCCCCAAATTTCTTGGCTGTGTCTAATTTCTAACCAGAAATACCTTAAAAACAAGTTAAATAGTATCAGTCGGTTTTGCCAACAGGTATATACCCCCAGTCATGAGTTATGATTATTCACACTTTATGTTGACACTTTATGGGGAGGTTCCGAAGCAGTTGGCCAATATTGTCCAATTGTCTGACCCAAGTCTGATATAAACATTACAACGCGTCATACTTCGGCTACATCGTCTACTTTCTATACTTTATATGAGATATGTGCAATTTTTTGGAAAAATGTGGAAATATGCGTGGGGCACCAGAGGGTGAGGAAGTAGAAGGGGTTGGCAGGTAATATTTTGGATGTGTGAATTTTTAAGAGTGTTGGATGCTTTTTTCGCGTTTTATGAGCTTCATGGATATTCAAAATGTTGAACTCTTTGTACTGATACGTCTCCCTATCAGATAGATTCCGCCGATATATCCCATTCTCAATGTAAATCTTGTGTTAGTAGAAAGAATGGGATGTATAAAGTATGAAGAGAATTATTTCAGTTTTTATGATCGTTTTGGTTATTAAAAATTTTGACTCTTTGTGGGGGAAGCACCAGAAGGAATGGTCCGATTTCTTTGAATATTTTGTGAGAGAGGTGTCAGAAGGAGTGGACCGATATTGCCCATCCCCTAACTCGATTTAAGTTTGTTAATAATATTACGATGTACCAAGCTTGGGTCAAATCGGACACTCCCTTCGTGAGTTATCGTGCGCACCAGCCAGTCTAAAACCATTATTTCGATGAGTCACGTTTTGGCCGTATCCTCTGTAGCCATATGGCTAAGGGTATAATTAGGCAATATTTTTGATATCAAATGGAAATAGCAAATTCCTTCTAAAATGATGCTTTATTGGAGACTTTTGCACAAACTCAAAAAATTACACCTTTTACCCTAAAATATGACACATTTTTCAATGAAATTGTCCAAAAATCCACTAAAGGAGTTCTTCGTAACTACTTTACCACCTGGAGGATTATTGTCTATATTTGTCTCCCTGTATTCGGTATGATTTTAGCTGCATTTTTCAATGAAATTGTCTAAAAGCCCATACTAGAAGTTCTTTCCAAGCACATTACTCCCTGGAAGAGAAATGTCTATATAGGTCGAAGATATCATATGGCTCTCATACAACGGTACCTCCCGATATTCGTTATTTTGACGACTTTTGGGAAATTATTCACCGGAGTTTCTTTCGAATTCGGCATTTGAAGTTCGTAATGGATACTACAGCCTACGACAGAAAATTGTCTTTGCAGATCCACGTTTTGGTATAGCCCTCATATATTGGTACCTCCCTATATTCGGTATTTTGATGATTTTAGCTACATTATTCACCGGAATTGTTTCAAGTTTCGTATTTAAATTTTGTAATGGCTTATAACAAACGTTGCCTATGCAGTTCCACCCACTTCTTCGTATAGACTCGAATATAACGGCTATATGCGGTATTTTTAAGATTTTAACAGAATTTTTAGGGGATGTCTTTTTTTGAAAATTGCCAAATGGTGGAGGGTATTCAAAGTTTGGCCCTGCCGAATTTACTACTTTTACTGGTTGACTCTACTTCCATAATCTTTTAGATTTTCCCCGTTATTTTTTTGTGCGGCACTGTGTAATTAATAGACCGCTCTCTGCAGTCATGCACTTTGAGTTCAGAATTTTTAGCGGATTTTTTTTCTTGTTTGAAAATTCCCAAATTTATTTTAAATTGTGGAGGGTATACAAAGTTCGGCCCGGCCGAACTTACTACTTTTACTTGTTAACTCTACTTTCATAATCTCTTGGATTTTTCTCGTAATTATTTTTTGTGCTGCACAGTGTGATTAGTAGATCGCTCGCTGCAGGCATGCACTTTGAGTTCACTTATAACCTGCTTCATATAGTCTAGGATTTCAAAATCCTACATTACAACTTCAACTTTAACCTCGAAATGCTTGTCCTTGTTTGGTGTTATATTTGATGCTATTTGTCGAGGTTGATTATCCCCTGTTGTTTTTTGAGCCCAGAAAATATTGGATTCTAATAAAAAATGGCGGCTTTAAAAATAATTTTTAAATAAAACCAAAAAATAAATATTTACAATTTCCCTAAACTCATGGCAACTTGTCTCATTTTTCTGTGGAAATTCCTTTAGAATTCAAACAAAAGTCAAAAGAAATGCAATTAGTTAAAGCATAAAATTATCTCTCTCTCTCTCCTCGAGAATGTATTTTCTATAAAACTCGAACAAAGAGGTCTTTATGATATAATAAATTCATCAAGAGATACCAATGTCTGGTCAATTCTTATCCTTGCATTGGTGTTATGGGTGGGAACTATTTTTTTTTTTGAAACGCCTGAATTTTCTCTGTTTTTCTTTCTCTACCCAAAAGAAGCAGAAGAATGGCCTGCGAAAAGGAGTCAATATAAAATTAATTATTTGGGCATACAACAAGTATTTATTTGTGTTAAACACAGGACAAATATTTACCCTGCCAGAAGACTGAGATTTATGAAACGGCGAAGGAAAACAACAAAAGGAAAATAAAACGAAAAATTCAACAATTCACACGACTGTCAAGACGTCGTCGGAGAAGACGAAAAAGGAACAACAACAATTTCCAAAAATAACATTGAATTGAACTGTTGTTGCACCAACAAAATTTTAGGTTTTTTTTTGGGAGAGAGGATAATTTTTTTTAAAGTCCTCACTTGTGGCGGCAGCAATGGTGTGTTGGGCCAAAATGTATTTGGCCAAGTTTTGGTACTTGGCCAGAGCGAGCGAGCAGTCACTCTTGAGCCCATGAGAAGAGAAATATCGCAGCACATAAAAATCATGAAGAAATTCCTGGAAATCCATTAGCCAAAGAACACAAAAATCTCTGGGCCAAACAAAATAAGTCCGTCCAGATCAGACAAGAATGCCATCCATAGCCTGGAGTTAGGGGAAAGACGGCCAAATGAGTGGATGGATGAGGGAATCACTGTAACAAGTGAAGTTTGCCGGCATTTTTTTTGGGTTGTGTTTAATGGGTAGACGGGATAAGAAGTTGAACACACACCAATACACACAAGCACACTTGTCTTACTGACTGACTTTGAAATATTTTTAACCAAATATCCAAAAAAAAAAAAATCCATGTGGAGGGTGGAGGTAAACACAAACCGAGCATAGGGAAGATCTCCAGACATAAACAACAATAAACGTCTAATGGCTGTTAGTTTTGGACAATTTTCACTTTTCCAAAAAAAAAAAAAAAATAGAAAACGCCAAATCTAGTCGGGCTCGAAAGATACCCGGACAGAGTTCTCAAAGGACGGACAAACACTTGTTTTGGTCCTAGACATAAAAACAATTTGCGGCACGTTGTTCAAAGTGTGTTTTCATGGCCGTGGTGGTGGTGGGGGGACAAGGGCAACAAGTGTCTGAGCGATCACATTTAGAACTAACCTGTTGTTGGATAGGACATGCCTAGGGTACCATCACTTTTGTTGTGATAAAAATCACTTTCAAATGAAATATAGCCAATATTGATTTGCTCTGGTTTTAATTTTCCTTTAAAAAAAAAAAAACAAAATAGGTTACAATCTCATTTTGGTTATTTGCCGGCAACTTTGAAAGCAAAACTCGCAGACACCAATACTTTTCACAGATCTTCCCTAAAATGGAGTGACATTTAGAATGTATTTTATGGCTCTCAATTGCTTTCAGACAGTCGTTAAGACATCGATTCTTGGCCTTATTCAAATGTCTGTCTCTGTTTTATTTCAAAGAGCGGCCATAAAAAATCCAGCTATTCATTCATTCATTTATTCCGTTGACTGCATTAAATGCATTTAATCGAGCAGAGCAAGGATTAGGCCAACAGAGAACGACAACAACTCCAACTCGTCGTTAATTGTGTTAATGTGAGATAATGTCGCAGTCGGGCCATTACGAGACGACGCCCCAATCACACACTCCTCCTCTCCTCATTGTCATTTTGTTTGTCGGCAAAAAAAATGTTGGATGCTTCTCCCTCCCTTCGTTGTTTTGAGCCAACGTTAAGGAATTTATTTTAATTTTTTTTACTGCCGATGATCTTTTAGGTTAATGTCTTGTAAAACTGAACCTAAAACTAAGTTATTATGTGAGAGTTGTAAAAGGTTTGAGGTTGGGGCTTTGGTCGAATGGGAGATACTGTAAATGTACGTTTAAATTTGATTTTCACATTTGCTTTTCTTTATGAATTTTCAATAGATTGTATCTAGTACCAGTAAGGAAAGCACAAAAATCGGGCAGGATCCATTATATGATACGCGATATTTAGTTGGGTTCCCCGTAACAAATTAACGATTTTATTGGGATTTTATGTTAGGCAAATCGTATGAAATTTGATAATTCCAGAGTACATATTACAACTGTAGAGCGATATATATGGGACCTATATTTAAAGCTGAACCGATCCTGACCAAATTTGCAAAAAAATGATTCTCTACTGATATCGTGTTCCAAATATTATGGAATGATATGAACTGCTTATAACGACTTTGGGGAACTTTAATATCGAAATGGATGACACATATATCTGGGAGCTATAGATATAGCTTTAGATATGAGCTATACCGATACTCATCAAAATTCATAAACCTTCCTCTAGGCTGAATTCAGTCGTATGTGAAAAAATACATTCTATTTGGTCTCATTTGAAACCCCGCGAATATGTTTCGCCCTTAGAACTGTGCAAAAATCTTCTTAATTGGACGAATGCACAAAATATGTGACGTAGGGTACAAAAATCTCCAAAAAATCGGCAAAGGAAGAAGCGGATTCAAACTGATTACTAGACCAAAAATCCATTATAAAACAATAAACCATTTGTACAATATCAAAGCACATAGTATGAAGGGTATATTAAGTTTGTCATTTCGTTTGTAACTCATCGAAATAATAATTTTATACATAACAAAGTATATATACAGGGTATGATAACAAAAAAACTGCAACAAAGTCAAATTCCATACTTTTTACATTATTTTTTTAATTTTATTGAATGAAAGCAAAAAATATCGGAAATAGCATCAAATTTTAGAATAAGTTTAGATTTGTTCGAATTGGTCACTTTTGGCACAAACTATGGCCTTCAAAGGCCAATGAAACCGTCACACGCTGCCGGAATGTTACTCTACAGTATTTTGGCCCATTTCCGGCGAAGCGCTTGCTTGAGGTAATCGAAACTTTGGTATTTTTTTGGGACAGCCTTGCTTTGCAAAATACTCCAGAAAATAAAGTCCAACGGATTGGTATCCGGAGATTTTGGTGGCCATTATGCGCTCGAAATGAAACGAGGAACCTCATTTTGTAACCATTCTTGGGTGGGCGGGTGCTGAGTGCGATGGTGCTGAGTCCTGTTGGAATGTCCAAGGTCTGCGGCCAAAATGTTTGCGTGCCCAAGGCTTTTATACACCCTCCAGATTATATTGTGAATTTTTTATCCACTGTGAAACAAAATATCAAATAATAACCTGAAACCTTAAACTAGGAAGCATAGTTATCTTCATTAAATTTTGCAGGGAAAGATTCTATCCGCTCAGAACTCAAAGTCTCCAGTTAATAATGATTGGTTTTAACATTGTGGACCGATATATCCCATTTTTATTTCCAAATATACTGGGGATAATTTAAATGTCTGAGCAAAATTTCAAAGCGATAGAACGCTTCCCTGAATTAATCTACCGTTTTAAGGAGGATGGGATAACCCACAGAAATGTACTTTCTTGGTATAATAAAATCAAGTGATTTTATCATTTAAATTTGATAGGAAAAACTCAAAACTATTAGTTCACTGGTAATGAAAGACACACATGCGCCTACCAAATATTTGCTGGGAAGGGTCCCTTTTGATTCCTACAACAACAACAACAAAATCATCCTATTTTATTATTGGTCTGTACCAGAACAGCAAGAATTTAAAAGTTTTCACTACGACAATCGGTATCCTCTTCATGATATCTAAAAAAATTGCAAATCTAGTAGATCGTTGCAGGTACTGAAGCAGAGCATTAGTTTTTCTTTCTTTTTTAATTTCTACCTTTTTATACCCTCCACCATGGTATGAAGGGTAAATTAAGTTTGTCATTCTGTTTGTAACACCTCGAAATATACATTTTAGACCCCACAAAGTATATATATTCTTGACCAGCATAAAATTATATGTCGATTTATCAATGTCTGTCCGTCTATCCGTCTATCCGTCTTTCCGCCTGTGGAAATCACTCTAGCTTCCGAACGAAATGAAGTAGGTTGATAAAATTCTACTCAAATGTGTATTATGTCTGCATTTTGGTATTGAAAATGGGCCATGTAGGTCCACGTCTTCGTATAGACCCCATATAACGGTACCTCCCGATTTTCGGCATATTGATGATTTTAGCGAATTTTTTTCACCGGAATTGTTTCAAATTTGGTATTTGAAGTTCGTAGTGGATACTACAGCCTATGCCAGAAAATTGTCTATGCAGGTCCACGTCTTCGTATAGCCCACATATTCCGGTACCTCCAGATGTTCGGTATTTTGATGATTTTAGCGAATTTATTCACCGGAATTGCTTCAAATTTGGTATTTAAAGTTCGTAATGGATACTATAGCCTAAGGCAGAAAATGGGCCATGTAGGTCCACGTCTTCGTATAGACCCCATATAACGGTACCCCCAATATTCGGTATTTTGATGATTTTAGCGACATTATTTACCGGAATTGTTTCAAATTTCGCATTAGAAGTTCGTAATGGATACTACAGCCAGGAAATTGTCTGTGCAGGTCCTCGGTTTATAACCCCCAAGGTACCTCCATATATTCGGTATTTTGATGATATTTGCTACATTATAAACAGTTTTTTTTTTTTCAAGTTTCGCATTTGAATATTGTAATAGGTTATGACAAAAGTTGCCTATGCAGGTCCACGTCGTCGTATAGACCCTAATATACGGCTACATTCGGTATTTTTAAGATTTTAACAGAGTTTTTAACGGATTTTTTTTTTTTTTTTTTTGAAAATTGCAAAATTTTTTCCAAATGATGGAGGGTATTCTAAGTTCGGCCCGGCCGAACTTACAGCTTTTTTACTTGTCCCTTTTTTAATTATTTGGCTTTGTAGCTCCCAAATGTTTACAGGGTACCTTTGGATATACAATATTTGCTCGAAAAGAAGTTCGTTACTATCTAAGTTTTTGCGTCATAGTTGTACTCAATTTGTCATTGATTGATTGCGTGATTTTTGGTTCTCACAAGAATTCTATACTTTCTTGTCCCTTCTTACTGCATTTGGCGTAAGATCTGGATAATTTTTCTAAACAGACCTAATTTCATTTTTTTATTGAATATAGAATTTATAGAATGTCGCCCAAAATTATATTGTATGGTGTTAAACGTCACCATAAACCAAGTTGACACCTTGCAAATATTGTAAATCTCTTGCGGTCGGGTTTTGTGGTTTTGAACCCCAAACCAAATGATGGACATCATCACCAAGAAGACAAGTTTACAATTCGTTAACATACAACAAAGTTGTGCAACCATTAAAATCTAATTTACATGGCGTTTATATTAACATTTCAGAAAAAAAGGCAACGACAAAAAGAAAACCCTGAAGAACATGTCATTCATTGAGCAAAAAAGATAGTGGTCGGAATTCTCAGTCTCTGTTGTTGAAAAAAAAAAATAAAAAATTTTTGACAACAAAAAAAAAGTGTAACATGCAATGTCAAAAATGTTTGCAAAATATTTCAGAAGATCGGCAAATTCTTTGCCTCAGATTGAATTGGCAACATTGTAGTGTAATTTTGGATATCCAGGGCAAAATAATTTTATTTAAGTAGGCCACTTTACCTTTGTCACCGCAAATAAAATATGGTCAAGGTAATCACTGTCGGAGGGTTATTGATCGCAAGGCGTTGGAAGCTCAATCTCTTGTCTCTCAGAGTATAAATTCTCATTAAATTCTTGAGTTAATGTCTGCCATGTTCACCAAAAAATCAAATCAAACCAAACCAGATCTCAGATCCGACAATGATTATTCAAAGTCATGGTCAAACATTTTTTTTATTTTGGTATTCGACAAAATCTCATATGAAATGATGATGTCGGTCAGTCGGTGGTTTTGGTGGTCTCCACTCTGATATATTTCATCTCCACAACAAAAACAAAAAACTTAATTTCATTCATTCAAATGTAAAAGAGAAAAAAAGGATACCTACCTCAGGCGAACACAAAACTGTCTGTGAATATTTTCATTTAATATTAGCCTACCTTTCGTAAGGAGAGTTTTTTTTGCTGTTGCTGCCAGTTTTATGGCATTTTTTATGTGTTGGCAATCGTCGTTTTACAGTTCGGCATTTTCTCTTAAGTTAACAGAATTCGTTTCACAAACTGAGATTTTATGGCTCTGATTGCTGTCCATTCATTAGATCGTTTTAGTTTAGTGTTATTTTGCATGATAATCACTTTTTTCGGAATTGGCAAAACAAAAAACAGTGAGAGAAAAAATTATATCGAAATGCAGTACATCATAAAAAAGGAACCGAAAACATATAATAGAAAAAAGCTAATTTATTTGACAGGAATCCCTTGTAGTAAACGTTCCGCAAAAAAAAATGCCGTATTCACACGAGATCTTCTGTTTCTTTAAATACTGGGATGTGCCTAATTTAAAGACAATCGGAATCTTATTTAAAATTTTATAAGAGTTATGATTATTCAAAATTGTGAACCTTTGTGTGGGAGGTACTTGATCGAGTGTGCCGATATTGTCGATAAAAATATTGGGATTTGCAAAGTTTGTATAAAATCGAAAGATCCTTTCCCTTTCTGAGAGATAATTCATTTTTTTGAAAATATTGACCTTTTGTGGAGAGGTACCAGAAGCAGTGGACAGTTTTTGCCCATCTCCGAACTTTATGTAAGTTATATAATAATACTACGATGTACGAGCTTGGACCAAATCGAATACACCCATCGTCAGACCGACTCCAACTTCAAATGTCCTGACACGGTGAGGCACGTTTTAGCCGGATCAAATGATTTATACTCTCTGTGTAGGCATTTGGCTGAGAGTATAAAAATATTTCTAAAAATCCACAAAGGTCCTTACAAGAATAATACAAAAAACAACTGATTTTTTGTCAATTTCCTTAAAATATGTCCTTAGACATTTCTAAAAATACAACGTTTCTTTCATGACTTTTTTTGTCCATGAGCCTTCTAAACATTTAAGAGAATTCCCTTTTTTGAAAATCTTTACAGAAAATATGTTTTCAAAGTTCAAATGTTTATTTGTCAAATCTTCGGTGGGACATATATTCTTTAAAAATCCACAATGTTGTGTCCAAGGTCCTTGTATTTTTTTTCACGAGTGTTTACCTGCCCTCCAAAAATATTTCTGAATGACTCTACAAAGGTTCTTGTAATTAATATTAAAAAAACGTCCTTTAAAAATGCATAAGTTCGCGAAAGAATGTTTCTAAAAATTCAAGTACCTTGCCAAAGTTTGACAAACAAACAGGCACCAGGGTTGGACCGGAGACCTCGTATCATAAAGGGTGAGATAATAAAAAAAACTGCAACAATTCAAACGCCATGATTTTTACATTTTTTTTAAATTTTATTGAATGAAAGCAAAAATGTCGGAAATAGCATCAAATTTTAAAATAAGTTTAGATTTGTTCTAATTGGAAAACTTTGGCACGAATTTTGGCCTTAAAACGGCCAATGAAACCGTCACACGCTGCCCGAATGTTGCTCTGCGGTTCCCGGCGAAGCGCTTACTTGAGGTGATCGACACTTTGGTATTTTTTAGTGCTTTCCAAAATACTCCAGTCCAACGGATTGGTATCCGGATATTTTGGATGCCATTGTGCGCTTGAAATGAAGCTTGGAACCTCATTTTGTAACCATTCTTGGTTGGCACGTGCTAAGTGCGATGCTGCTGAGTCCTGTTGGAATGTCTAAGGTACGGGGCTAAAATGGTTGTGTGCCCAAGGCTTCAATACACCCTTCCGAATATTGTCGCTCTCAGCTCGTATTAATCGACCATGGCATCAAAATAAATGCTAATATTCGGCAGAGCGACCATTGGCTGTTATGGCGGCCCACACCATCACAATGACCGGCGCTTGAGTTCTGGTGGCCAACCGAAGGTCCACATTTTCAGCTGACCTCTTTGGCAAGTAAACTCGATCATTTTGTTTGTTGAAAAACTGCTGGACAACGAATGTTTTCTCATCGGAGAAAACCAAATTCGGCAGTTCATCACTTTCGCCAAGCGAAGCTACTCTTTAGCTCTTTTGAATCTTTCTGTTGCGTTGTAAGTTCGTGCACTTTTTGGAATTTTAATGGCTTTACCCCGAGCTCATTTTTCATTATTTGCCGAATGGAATATTGCGATATGTTCAGCTCACGAGCCATTTTCGGCCACTGCAACACGGGTTTCGATCAAGTTTTTTCGAACCATTTCCGCTGATGTTGCTGTTTTTTCCGACCACTTCCTTGACGTCGGGTTACGCTACCAGTATCACGGTATCAGTATCACGGAGACATAAAAGATTTATTCACGTTTAAATGCTGCAGTGCCACTTGTGGGTTTCCAGCCAAATATAAAGAAATCACACCATCACGCCTGAACTTCATCACGAATAACTTTTTTTGGAAAATTCTAACCAATACGCTTTTGTACGCGTGCAAACAATACAATGAGCTGTCACTGGAATCATTTTAACAGCTGTCGGACGAGTGGCTTAGAAATGACAGCAGTCTGAAGTTGATTGCAGTTTTTATACCCTCCACCATACTATGGAGGGTATATTCATTTTGTCATTCCGTTTGTAACTCATGCTCTTAGACCCAACAAAGTATATATATTCTTGATCTGCGTAAAATTCTCTCGATTTAGCCATGTCCGTCTGTCTGTATGTCTGTCTGTCTGTTGTAATCTCGCTATCTTTCGAACGAATTGAGATAGAAGGCTAACATTTTGCACACATGTCTAGTTTGCGAGTAGGCAGGTTGAGTTCGTAAATGGGCCATGTAGGTCCACGTTTTCATATAGCCCCCATATAACGGTACCTCCCGATATTCGGTATTTTGATGATTTTAGCGACATTACTCACCGGAATTGTTTCATATTCGGCATTTGAAGTTCGAAATGAATACAACAGCCTGAGACAGAAAATTGTCTGTGCAAGTCCACGTCTTCGTATAGCCCCCATAGAACGGTACCTCCAAATATTCGGTATTTTGATGATTTTAGCGTCATGATTCGCAGTAGTAGTTTCCAATTACGTATTTATATTTCGTAATGGGAACTACAGTCCGTGACAGAAAATTGCCTATGCAGGTCCAGGTATAGGCCCCATATATCAGTACCTCCTTATATTCGGTATTTTGACGATTTTAGGTACAATACTCACCGGAATTGTTTGAGATGTCGTATTTGAAGTTCGTAATGGAAGCTACAGCCTGTGACAGAAAATTGTCTATTTCAGCTCCAGGTATAACGGCTATATTCGGTTTTTTAAAAATGTTAACAGAATTTTTAGCGAATGTTATCTTTTTCGAAAATTTTCAATTCGTTCTAAATGGTGGAGGATATTCAAAGTTCGGCCCGGCCGGACTTACTGTTTTTTTACTTGTTTCATCTCATCCAATCATCAAACGCCGTAGTATTATTACGTTTGTACGAAAATGAACTATAAATCCTCAACACACCGACCATTTCGAATATATTTTGTCATTTTCCTTCACGGCACTCCAAAGTCCATTTATTTTTCTAAGACCGAAAATATGATCGGTGTAGGCTAGAATTTAAAATGATGAAATTTTGAGCATCCCGACAATTTATTTTTAATTGTTCCACCGAAATCAATTATATTTTACTTCATCAATTTTTATTTTGCAATAGTTTCAGCTATCTCAAGAGCTATAGGCCTTATCGACTCAAAATCTGGGAAGTAGGTGACCAATATACTAGACTAATTGTTCTGTAAAACGTATGTATTTTTTAAAGATTTTCTAAAATAAGATTTGCAAAAAAAAAACTACAAAATGTATTCCCTAACAATTCAGTCTATTGAAGACTGAAAAAATTGCTTTATGTGATTAATTCCGCTGTCGTAATATTTGAAGCATATATAGGAATATGTTTTCGACCATGTAATGTACCATTTTGATAATTTTGTGCCTTTGCTATCCACAGGGATACCTTGAGACTAAGGATTTGAGAACTTATTTATCCAGAATTTAAATGGAAGCCCCAATCAAAGAACATATCCACCTCGTTCTCTTCCTTCAATTATAAATTCCTCTGCCTTTTATTATACGTTTTAAACCGTTTGTAAATTATTGTTGCCATTCAAAACAAAAAAAAAAAAAAAAAAAAAAAATACAACAAAAAAACATATATCTGGACACTGTGTGTGGTTTCATCGATTATCCTCCATCTACATCTTCATGCTTGGGGGGCTTTTCATAATTTGGGAAGACCGAGAGATGGTTTGCTTGTATTTGTATTTATATTTTAAAGGTAGTATCTGGGTATTTGCCTGCATGCATCTCGTTTGTCCATTTTAATTTTTTTTTGTATAAACAACGCAATTAAGCTTAAAATTGCCAATCTTAGCGTGTGGTAATGAAGCAATTTTGTCGACCAGAAGAAAAATAAGATATTTTGCAGAGAGCGAGAAACGAAATCATTTTGACAAGGATAAATAAGATGATTGGGTTCATTATAATATTGTTTGAAAAAATGTGGTCTTTTTTAAAAATAATGTGGTCTCTTAAGAGGAGATCTACTCAGAATGCCACCAAGTTGGCCAATTTAGTCCTTCAAGGATATAGCCACATCTTTGTGGGCGTAGAGCACAATGATCAATTCGATTCCGTTTTTTTTTGTTGTTTTGGAAAACTGAGATACGTATGTTATCCCACACGGTCTGACCGATAAAAAATAATTGTCCCAGTTACACCCAAATCTGTCAATGAAGACAATGATTATTCGGCCTCTTCACATCGCTTAACACTGGCAATTGCCGCATGAGAGCATATCCATAAATCCAAGCCAATATCTCTACTTGTTGCTGACTCCGTTTTTTTGTTGAAGGTAGGAAGAAGTCTTTAAAATTGGAAAGAGATTTCCATAACCGCCACCTACTTAAGATAAGTTCAACACAAAAATAAGTACAATAACGGCGAAAAAAAAGAAGAAGAGTGAAGAATGCCCCTTGGCTCTGCCTTGGCATGGGATAATTCATTTGGCGCAGAAACTAAGTGGGCGTTTTAACAGCACGGGTTTGGCTCAATTCTTATCGGTGGAATGCAAGCAATTGATACCTACATGCCAGGCAAAATCCATGCCAGGCACATGACGACAAGCAATTGGCATACAAAACAAACAACAAAAACAACACAAATCTTTTGCATAAGCCAAAGGACACTTGGCCGGCAAACGGCAATGCCATTGAGGCAAAGTGTGGGAAAATCTTTCACAATTTTCTTCTTCTAGGGCTGCTGCTCCTTTTTTGTTGTGTCGGGAAAGGATACTAAGTAATGTGAAAAATAAACACAACAGGACATTGGAGTAATCTGAGGACAAATACATTAGAGAGAGAGAGAGAGAGAGAGCTCATGGCAACTATCAAACAGGCAGTCGGTCGGTGCAATGACGTTGCACTGGGATTTATTGTGCACAGGCACACACAAGTCAGACACAGGTTACGAACGTGAGGAGTCTTGCGCCAACAACAAACACGTGCAGCACTCGTCTCCCTACGTTGAGCCTCAAAAAGAGTAATCGTAGTAGTGGTGTTAGTAAAGGGATTTCTACAGCAACATGTTGAGCCAAGGATCCTCATGCCGCCAAGTGCCAAAGGTGGCAACAACAACTAAATGCATCTCGTGCAGGCAACCGATCGGCCAGCATCTTTGTTCATTCTGGGAGTTACTCGTGGGAAGATCAACGAATTTGTCTAACATAAATTTGTTTTTTTTTTGTTTTTCTTGACTTGACTGCAGCTCAAGTGCTCAACATTGGAATCGTGGGAAAGTGTCCTTTTTTCTCCGGTTGCTATCTTTACTAATTTTTTTTGTTTCATTAAATTTCCTTTAGAAATCTATGCCAAGGAGAAAATGTAACGTGTTCAAGTGTCCACTGGTGACAGTTATTTGTCCTTAAAATACACCAATAACAATACTTGTAATGACAGTATAAACAAAAGGAATTATTAATTTCTTTGGTTTGACAAACAAAGAAGAGGGGAAACTGTTATTCAAAGATTTCAATTCATTCTGTTGCTCAACGACGACGAAGACGACATCATTAAGTCAATGAGAATTATATATTTCTATGGATCATTTGATCTGAGGAGATTCTTTGAGCCGTTAGAACATTTGGAAAGTTCTTCTCTCCATAGAAGATCATTTAAAGGTCTGCTGCTCATAGAAAACCAAAAAAGTCTTCTGTCTTTCGATGATCCTTTAAAAAATGGACTTCGCTTCATAGGTCTTCCCACATTGATTAAAGTTTTATGAGTCTCATTTTCATAAAATTAACGACTTCTGCCAATGTAACCTCCATTTAAAGATGTTCTGTCGACAGAAGGCCCTGTAGAGCTCTTTGGCTAGTAAAAGGTCTACCCTCAGCCCTATGGCTGCAGAGGGTATATATTATTTGCTACGGCCAAGCCATGCCTAATCGAAATAACGGTTTTAGACCCTAGGTCTATTTATACCAAATCAGTTTCAGGACATTTAAAGCCGATCTAGTGATATCCGTCCTTCTGTCTACCTGGCTGATGCGTACGATAACTTTCGAAGGGACTATATTTGCTCCAAATTTTGTATATCGTAATATTATTATCAAACTTACATTGAGCTTCTGGTATCTCTCCCTCAAAAGGTCGAAATTTAAAAAATAAAAATATGTTGCTGCACAGAAAGAGAAAGGCGAATTCGATTTTGTTCTAACTTTGCAAGTCATAATATTTGCATCAGTGCTAGGTCAGGTGCAAAAATGGACAATATCGGTCCACCCCATCCTTCTCCTACTTCTTCACAAAGGGTCACAATTTTGAATAATTATAATATGAATAAGGTCATATAATGCATAATGCGAAATTAACATCCGATTCGATTCAGACTTGACACATACTACTTTTCATATAATTTTAGTACACAATTTCAAAACCACCTCCATATCTCGATTCCAGATATGAACAGAGACCTTCGGAATTTCAGCATTCCAGCTCTATCGGTTCATTAAAATTGTACCAAGATTAGTACCATAGGGCACTTTTCGTGCACATAAGTAAAAGTAAACTTACACTCCGCCAGTAATGTTAATTTAAAATTTTAGGATTTCAGCTCCATCCGGATTCCAACTTCATTTAGTACTGTGTACACACTTGTACGTACGTACGTATTTCCAAAACTACCTTCTTACATCGATTCTACTCCTCAAACTTCATTCCCATTCCAAACTTCAATTTTTGTTTTTAGCTCTAAGAGTTAACATGACACATGAAATGGTACCAAATATAGTACATTTTAGTACATTAGTACAGTTATAGTGCGAAAACCCCTTTGGTACATGCATAATTCACTCCATCCGAGACCCTCATTTTAAGTTCTAAATACTCAGTACCTTTTAATACTTTTCGTACCATTATAGTACGAATTTCCAAAAACCTAGCCTTGGCCCAAGACTGGCCCTCACCCAATTTCAAGATTCTAGCTTCAGCCGTTTCGTCTGGGCGTTGATGAATCGTAAAGTCAGCCAGTTGGGTTCAATATCTCCGATTTAGACTAAATGCTACGCATCTGACCAGGTGCCAAGGTTTGTAAAGACAAAGACAATTTTCTGTCTTAGGCTGTAGCATCCATTACGAACTTCAAATACCAAATTTGAAGCAATTCCGGTAAATACTGTCGCTAAGATCACGAAAATACCGAATATCGGGAGGTGCCGTTATATAGGGGCTATACGAAGGCGTGGACCTGCATACAAAATTTTTTTGTCATAGGCTGTAGTACCCATTACGAACTTAAAATATGAAATTTGAAATAATTCCGGTAAATATTCTCGCTAAAATCATGAAAATACCGAAAAAACCGTTATATGTGGGCTATACCAAAACGTGGACATAAATGGCTCATTTTTAATACCAAAAGTCCTGGAGACATAATATACATTTGAGTAAAATTTTATCAACCTAATTCATTTCGTTCGGAAGCTAGAGTTATTTCCACAGACGGACAGACGAACGGACATCGCTAAATTGAGATAGAATTGTATGCTGTTCAATAATATATATACTTCGTGGGGTTAAAATGTATATTTCGAGGTGTTACAAACAGAATAACAAACTTAATATAAAATGGAGGGTATAAAAATGCTAAAAATCTCGGTTTACGCTAATAATAAGGGAGTTATAGCATATAAGGCATCGAGATATCCCATTATTTTTCGGCCAAGGAGTAGTCCAAGCTCTCTTTCAAATTTCAAGACTCTATACTAAATCTTGCAAGTATGAATCATAATATTTAGGACCATTTGTGTATGGTTAGACTTTGTATAAAGACTACAAAAAATTTGGCCTGGAAAGTACAACCCTTTTGGAGTTTCGATCTACTAACCGAATATTATCAAATCCTATTGGAACTTCCCACACCTAATATTGGTTGTTCCACTGTGATGCTATTTCCAAATTAATGGTTTATAATGATTTAAAAAATTCCGAACTTAATCAACGAGTAAATATCCCATTATATATTAGGGATTTAAATCACTGAAGAACCTCTTCAGACATGAGAACATGTTAAATAAATGTTGAGATCTCGGTGCAGTAATATTTGTACCCTTCAAATGTTGTTAAAATTGTTTTTTTTTTATCTGAAACCCTTTTCCACAGCAAAATTCCCCTGCGGATAACTAAAATCAATTACCACATTCCTAACCCGCTCCATTTACCACCCGCCCCACATATATGCGCTCTGCTGTAGACCTCCCACATATCTTTACATTAATTAAAATCAATAATTAAGAGATGAGAATATGTTCCGAGCCCAAAATTATTGATTATTGTTGGTGTTGCTGGCGACTGTGTTATCTGTATTTCAATATTAATGAGGAGGACGCCGTTCTTCATTTATTTAGTTTTTTTTTTCAAGTTTATGATCACTTAATTTTGTGAGAAGAAAATAATAAAGAATAGAACTCAGACAATCTCTCCGTTCTTCTCATGGGAGTAGCTGGAGCCAATATCAACTGGACCAACACATCAGAATGTTGGATACAACAAACACAACTCATTAAAACAACACACAACGTTCAATAATTGATAATAAAACTAATAATAAATGAAGGAGAAGACGAGGACAATGACGACAGAGAGTGAACAGCCAAAACAGTGTAGTGGAGCAGATATATCAGGAGAGCTCAACATTTGTTTGTTGAGCCTGGATAATGTCTGGGTTTGATAGTGGTCGTGACTGCAGCACAGCTCTACAGCATCCAATGGAATATTGAGCCAACCAGCCAGCCATCACGACACATGGACGGACATTAGTCACATAAACATATTCTCATACTGGTTTAGTTGAATGCCACAGATTTATCACAAAACCGAATTCACGAACATAGACGCAGAGTAAAACTACATGTTACAGTAGCGGAAGAAATTTTATTTAAAGACCAAATATTCAAATTCAGAGGAATATTTGATCATAAGGCTGAAGACACGCTTTCGTCTTAGGATGACTCAGAGAAGAACATTTATTTGTAGGTGATCCATAAAAGCTATTCCGACCATTATAGACCTGTAGATTGATTGTTATATACAAATTGGTGAAATTTTGGGTGATGGCCACTCTTGGTGCGAAGTAGTCAGATAAGGCTTGGTTTTTTGCAATTCGTTCTAGAACCGTACGAAAAGTATTAAAAGACACGAAATAGGGAGCTAACTTACTAAAAAGGCGCTAAACCACTGAAAAGGGTACAATATTTAGTACCCATTGGTACTTTTTGCATTTGACGAACCAGTAGAGCTGGAACTTTTAAATTTGATGATGAATGTACCAAAGGGGTTTCGGAAAGTCGCTCTACGAAAAGTACTAAAAGGTACTACATTTGGTATAATTTCGTATCATGTGAACGATAAGAGCTAAAAACTAGAAATTTAGAATGGAAATCAAGGTTGAGGAGCAGAGAGTCGATGTAAGAAGGTGATTTTGGAAGTGTGTACCCCAGTTTTCGGAAAGTCGCTCTACGAAAAGTACTAAAAGGTACTACATATGGTAAAATTTCGTTTCATGTGAACGTTTAGAGCTAAAAATATAAAATTTGGAATGGAAATTAAGGTTGAGTAGCAGAGGGTAGATATAAGATGGTAATTTTGGAAGTGTGTACCCCTGTTTACGAAAAGTAGTAAACGGTAAAAAATTTAGTACACATTGAATTTGAAGGAACGGATGGAGCTGGAGTCCTTAAATTTGAAACTAGTATTACGGGCGAAGGGTAGGATTGGAATCCAGAGGCAGTTTTCGAAATTTTAACGTACGAAAAGTACTAAATGGTATTAGATTTGGTACAATTTCGATTTGGGTGAACCGATAGCGCTGGTATGCTGAAACTTAAAGACAAGATTACTATTGCATTGCAGGATTGGTGTATGTAGGAAGTTATGTAGAATCGTACTTATGTATAATGAATGGTACTAAATTTGGTACAATTTAAATTTCAGGAGAACCGATAGTAAATTTTAAAATACCATGACTATTGCATTGTAGGGACAGAGGTATGTAGATAGTTGTGGAGATTTGAACTTATGTGTACTAAATTGTAATGAATTTGAAACAAAAATTTGAAACTAGGGCGAAACGTAGAGAGGGAATCCTGAAATTTGGAATTAAGACTACTGTTGGAGTGTAGGAGTGGAAAATGGAGATTGTTTTGCAAATTAGTACTTATTTGCACTAAATAGTACTAAATTTGGATTTGTGTGATCCGATAGGGCTGGAATCCTAAAATTTAGAGTTATGATTACTATAGGAGTGTAAGATTGGGATGTGTAAGAAGTTTTTGAAATTCGTACTAGTGTGTACTAAATGGTACTACATTTGGATTTGGGTAAACCTAAAGGGCTGGGATCCTGAAATTGGGAAATAAGGTTTCGATTTAATTGAATGATGCAAGTTGTTATGGAAATTTGTGTTTATGTGTACTAAATGGTACTAAATTTGGTACAATTTGGAATTGTGGCGATCCGCGAGAGCTGGAACTCTAACATTTGGAAGTAAGATTTCTGTGGGAATGTAAGATTGCGGTATTTAGGTCGTTTTGGAAATTTTGAGTGTAGGATTAAGGTATGTAGAATGGTTGGAAATTCGGAGTTATGTGTACTTAATTTGGTACACTTTGAAATTGAGCCGATAGGGCCTGAATCCTGAAATTTCGAATTAGATTTACCGCTGAAGAGTA
Organism: Musca domestica; assembly: GCF_030504385.1. Classification (NCBI taxonomy): domain Eukaryota; kingdom Metazoa; phylum Arthropoda; class Insecta; order Diptera; family Muscidae; genus Musca; species Musca domestica. The sequence continues at coordinate 2,798,373 of NW_026712312.1, forward strand.
GGATTGGGGTATGTACTTAATTGTACCAATTCTACATAATTGTACAAAAATACCAAATTGTGCCAAATTTGCTTTTGAGTGAATGGATGGAGGTTGCCATTGGTTTGGAAATGTGTACTTATATTTGTACGAAAAGTACTAAATTAAATATTGGCTGGAATCGCCAAATTGATATTGGGATCTCTCTCGGTATCTGGAATTGAGAAATGCAGTTGGTTATGAAAATGTTTACTAAATTTGCACGAAAAGTACTAAATGGTTCCAAATTTGGACTTGATTGAAGGGATAGAGCTGAAATCCTGAAATTCGATATATTATCACCGTCGGTGTTTATGGCTAAGACATAATTGTACGAAAAGTCCTAAATAGTACTAAGTTGGGTATTGGGTAAAAGCTGGACTCCTAAAATTCGAAAGGTCAGGGTTGATATCTAGAATTTACATATGGAGGTTAAGATGCATGTGTACTATAACCCTGTGCTGGAATCCTCAAATTTGATATTGAGAACCCTGTTGGCATCTGCGATTGAGATATGGAGATGGTTTTTTTTTGGAAATTTACGAAATTTATGTACGAAAAGTACTGAATGGTACTACATTTGGCCTTGGTGGAAGGGATAAAGAAAAAATTCTGAAGTTTGATATTTAGATTACTGATGGCATCTGTATTCATGATTAGGCGGTGATTTGGAAATACCTCCCTTAATTGTACGAAAAGTACTAGATGGTCTGACATTTTGTATATGGTGAAAGAATGGGGCTGGAATCCTCAAATTTAATATTGAGGCCTCTGTTAGTATCTAGGATAGAGAAAATGTGTTTGGAAAATGTGTACTATATTTGTACGAAAAGTACTAAATGGTACCAAATTTGTAGTTGAGTGAATGAATAGAGCTAGACCCCTAAAATTTGATACTAAGGTGTCTGGGATTGAAATATAGAGGTCATTTAGGAAATGTGTACAATAATTGTATGAAAAGTACTAAAATGTTCTAAATTTTGTAGTGGGTGAAGCAGGAATCTGGAATCCTGAAAATTGACATTGAGGTTACTGTTGGTGCATAGGATTGAGATATGGAACGGTTTTGGAAAATATGTGCTATAATTGTACGAGAGGTACTAAGTGGTACTAAATTGGCTATTGCGACGTGGAATAGAGCTGAAGTCCTGAAATTTTGCTTTAGATGTCACTGTTGGTCTCTCTGGTTATGATATGGAGGTGGTTTTGAAATATGTACAAAATTGTTTCGAAAAGTGCTAAGTGGTACAAAATTGTGCATTAATTGAATGCATCGTGCTGAAATTACGAAATTTTGATAATGAGGTCCATGTTGGTATCTACGGTTGTTTTTGAGAATTTGTACTATAATTGTTCGAAAAGTACTGAGTGGTACTAAACTGGGTAGCTGGAATTTCGTAGTTTTGGTATTGGCATCCCTGTTGGTGGAAGGTTTGAGTTTGTTTTGGAAATGTGTACGAAAATTACTAAACCGTACTTTAGTATGGTATTGGATGAATATTTGAAATTTTATATTAGGATCGTTGTTCATGTATAGCCTTGGCATATGGAGGTGGTTTTGCATTTTGTACGAAATGGATAGGGCTAGAATTCTTAAATTTGATATTGTGATGTGTGCAACTTGAAGATAATCGGGCTCTTATTTCTCAGTTTATGAGAGTCATAATTATTCAAAGCTTTGACCCTTTGTGGGGGAGGTACTTGATGGAGTGGACCGGTATTGTCTATTTTCTCACATGGCCTAGCACAGATGCATATCTTAGGATTTGCAGCAAAATATTTTCTTTAAAAACATCGACCTTTTGGGTGAGAGGTTCCAGAAGTAGTGGGCCAATATTGTCCATCTCCGGACTAGATCTAAATTGGATCATAATATTACGACGTTTGGGCCAAATCGGATATTCCCTTCGAGAGTTATCGTACGCACCATCCAGCCAGATAGACAGACAGACGGACGGACGGACGGACATCGCTAGATCGACTCCAAATGTCCTGAAACATATTCAAAGAGACCTAGGGTTTAAACCAGTAATTTCGATAAGGCACGATTCGGCAGTATCAAATGATTTATACCCTCCTTAGACATATGGCTGATGATACATAAAACCCCAACACGAACTGTTGGAACGAATCTAACATTTTAAGGTGGACTTCTCGGTGATGAAGTAGCGGGTGCTTGCTAGACGGGATATATTTTACGTGACATAGATTTTTCTCAAATAGAATTTGGGCTTTAGTGGACCGGGCACATAAATAGCTGAGAGTGTCCCCGTTCAATTTTTTTTTTTTGGTTGTGCGATTGAAAATTTTAAAATTTAGTGTTTCTTTTATTGCCCCCACTGTAAGCTCAAGCGATAACAAGTTAAAAGATGTTGAGCATAAACCACACACACACACAGCATGTGAACTTAACGACAGAAAAAGGCCCAGACGCCGATAGAACATGTCGTATACTAAGAAAATCACAACACAACAGAGGCTCAAAACACAGAAATGAGAACATGGAGCAAACATATATAGGCTAAGGCAGGGACGGACGTAGGCGAAAAAAGTAACGGCTTTTGGGAGAATTTTTATGGGTGTGGATATAACCCTTTCTAAGGCTGTCTACAATAACATTTAACATAAGAAGATTTCACAAACAGTAAATGGAAGAAGGGGGGACAGATTTGAATAGAGAAGAAATAAATAAATAAATATTTTAAAGAAAATTTAAATTGAAAAAAATGTTGAGCCAAAGAGAGGGAGTGAGGGTGCGGCTGCATTTGGGCACGAGTATCAAAAAATGAAATGTTCTACGACAATGAGCCACACACAACAAGGTTAAAGTTAAGATGCATGCCTGTGTGGCCCTGTGGCAGGCAGCAAGACAAACAAACCCAAGATACATACATTTTCAAGTTTGTTGAGCTAAGCACTGAAGTAGAAAACCAAAAAAAAATTGTATTGTCGGCAGTTTTATTTCACTAATGCATGGCGCTGCGGCAGCGTTGAGCTGCCAAAGAAATTTTGTCCGTTACAAAATGCTTGTTTGTTTTCGTTGTTGTTGTTGCTGCGGCTATGCCTTTTTCTTTTAACGTTTACGTCGAGAATATTCCTACCACCACCACCACCATCACCAAGGAAATTATGAGCCGGATTGAGCTGCATAGCAAATAGTATGCGATGGTAGAAAGAAAGAACCAGCACAGAGCATAGATTGAAAACCTGGGGAAAGAGCGAACAAAAGAACGAACCATCATCAGAGTGCCACACAGCCAGAAACAAACAGACAGATAGTGAGTTAGTCTAACGTTGTGACTGTTTGGCTGTCTAACTGATTGTTAGGCCTAACGATTTATAGCTCTGTCATCCATCTCATACCATGATGATAGTCTCAACATTTTGGGTGTTACTGCATGGCTTTGCAATGGAATTATTTTTGCCGAACGTTAACGAATTCTTAATTAAATTTGGAAAATACATTTATGACGGTACCGTGACATTGGAGTTTTCTTTTATAGATTTTTGTGTTGAGGTAGGGTGGCAAGGAAAATGCATTGGCTCAACACTGATGTTGAGAAATAATAATAATAACAATAAAAAATAAAAATAAATAAAATAAATTAAAGAATTTTTCTAAGAAACGTATTCCTATCTATGTGTTATGCGAATTTAATTCAATTTTATATAGTCCGAAATAAGTAGCTTTTAGTCCGAAATAAGTCGCTTTTAGTCCGAAATAACACGGTTTTAATGCCAATAATATTGGATAGTGACCTGAGAATAAAAAATTATTTGATAATTTATTATATGCCTTCGTATTAGTCCCCAATTATTGACCACAAAACATAGGATTAATCAAAAATCCTGTTCGACATTTTAGCATGATTGATGACCTACTTACCAGAAAAGATGAGCCAGGAAAACCCTACAAGAGATTGTCTTAAGTTTTATAGAAGTAGAACGATGACTAAAGTCAGAAACCTAAAAAGTTAAAAAGTAAGTTCGGCCGGGCCGAACGTTGAATACCCTCCACCATTTTCAAAAAATAATTTTCAAAAAATAAAGTCCTTAAAAAATTCTGTTAAATATTTAAAAATACCGACTATAGCCGTTATATTGGGGTCTATACGACGTGGACCCACATAGGCCTTGTTTGTCATAAGCCATTACCATATTTATATTCGAAACTTGAAATAAACGGAGAATAATGTAGCTAAAATCATCAAAATATCGTATATAGGGAGGTACCGTTTTATCGGAGCTGTGCGAAGACCTGGACCAGCATAGACAATTTTCTGTCATAGGCTGTAGCATCCATTAAGAACTTCAAATACGACATCTCAAACAATTTCGGTGGGTATTGTACCTACCGAATATAGGGAGGTACTGATAGATGGGGCCTATGCGAACACCTGTACCAGCATGGAAAGACTGTAGTTTCCATTAGTAATGTGAAACAATTCCGGTGAATAATGTCGCCAAAATCATCAAAATACCGAATATCGGGAGGTACCGTTATATGGGGGCTATACGAAGACGTGGACCTGCACAGACAAATTTCTGTCATAGGCCGTAGTATCCATTTCGAACTTCAAATACCAAATTTGAAACAAATCCGATGAATAATGTCGCTAAAATCATCAAAATACCGAATATCGGGAGGAACCGTTATATAGGGGCTATATGAAAACGTGGACCTACATGTCCAATTTACGAACTTAACCTGCCTACTGAAAAAAATAAACATGTGTGCAAAATTTTAGCCTTCTATCTCAATTCGTTCGAAAGATAGCGTGATTACAACAGGCAGACATGGCTAAATCGACTTAGAATTTTAGGCTGATCAAGAATATATATACTTTGATGGGTCTGACATGAGTTTTTCGAGGAGTTACAAACGGAATGACAAAGTTAATATACCCTCCATAGTATGGTGGAGGGTATAAAAATGATACTCTTTCAGGTTGGTCCCAGAAAGAATGGACAAATGTAGTCCGTCGTCGAACCTGATTTGATACGAGTCTTATGGGGTTTAAATTCTGGTGCCAATTGGGATTTCCCTCTGAGTGTTACCAAGGTTGAACGTATTTTATGAGAACTACGATTATTTACAATTTTGGACAATTTACACGGGATGGTACGAAATATGTATGCCCTCAGCCAATGTCTATGTATTTACATATATATATTTACTTGAGTTGTGATTATTGAACACTTTATGGGGTCTGTTCCGAAAAGCTTGGCCAATATTGTCAATTTCTATCTGACCTAAGTCTGATATAAATATTACAAGATGCCAGATTTGGGCTATGTCTCTACTACTCTCTGTACTTTACGTGAGATATGGGACAATTTTTGAATAATACTCATCTGTGGTCGGTATACCAAATACAATGAACCCAAGTATTCCACTACATCTAATACTGATACAACCTTGATGGATTGGGCAGATACTGACCATTTTTGCTCCGGACCTATCACTGACATAAACATTGGAATTTGCAAGGTTTGCACAAAATCGAATGATCCTTTCTCATTCTGTGAGATAATATAGAATCAGAAATGTTGACCTTTTTTGGGGAGGTAGCAGGAGGAGTGGATCGATATCTCTGATCACCGAACTCGATGTTAATTTGAAAATAACATTACAATGTACCGATTATGGACCACATCGGATACACCCCTCGAAGGCAGTATCGTGCCCACCAGCCAGCCAGACAGATAGAAGGACATCGCTAGATCGACTCTAAATGGCTTGAATCGGATTTGGCCCAAAGAGACTTAGAATCTAAAGCCGTTATTTCGATGAGGTATGTTTTGGCCGCATCAAATGATTTAAAGGGTGAGATAAAAAAACTACAACAAAGTCAAACGCCATAATTATTACATTTTTTTTCAATTTTTTTGAATAAAAGCAAAAAATGTCGGAAATAGCACCAAATTTTTGAATACGTTTAGATTTGTTCGAATTGGTGGCACGAATTATGGCCTTCAAACGGCCAATGAAACCGTCACACGCTGCCCGAATGTTGCTCTGTGGTATTTTTATTTTGGCCCATACCCGGCGAAGCGCTTGCTTGAGGTGATCAACACTTTGGTATTTTTTAGTGCCAACCTTGTTTTCCAAAATACGCTTGAGTTCTGGTGGTCAACCGAAGGTGCACATTTTCAGCCGACCTCTTAAGCAAGTAACCACGATCATTAATTTCTCATCGGAGAAAACCAAATTCGGCAGTTCACCACCTTCGACCAAGCGAAACAACTCTTTAGGTCTTTTGAGTCTATTTTCTTTTTGTTGCGGTGTAAGTTTTTACAATTTTTGGAATTTCAGTTGCCATTTTGCGGCCACTGCGACGTGGGTTACGATCAACTCGTCCCTTTAATTTTCGAACCATTTCTGCTGATGTTGCTGTTTTCTTACGCCCCCTTCCTTGACGTCGGGCTACGCTTCCAGTATCACGGTAACGAGCAATGGTAAGAGACACAAAAGATTTATTCACATTTAAATGCTGGAGTGCTCTAACGATAGCCACTTGTGGTTTCCAGCCAAATATAAAGAAATCACACTATCACGCTTGAATTCCATCACGAATAACTTTTTTTCTGGAAAATTCTCACCAAAATGCTTTTGTGCGCTTGTAAACAATATAATGAGCTGTTACTGGAATAATTTTAAACGCTGTCGGACGAATGGCTTAGAAATGACAGCAGTCTGAAGTTGGTTGAAGTGTTTTCATCTCACCCTAAGTACAAATTTCAAAAACTTCATCCATATCCTAATCCTACACTCCGCCATTGATGTTAATTTTCAATTTCAGAATTCCAGCTCCATCCTTTACTCCAAATTCAAGTTGTAATAAATTTAGTACCGCGAAGTTCCAAAAACCATTTGTTATATCTTCATACACTCCATCGGTGATCCTCATTGCAAATGTAAGCATTCAAGCTCTACCGCTTCCTCAAACACAAAGGCCACCATAATTAGTACCTTTTAATACTTTTCGTACTCTTTCAGATCAAGAGTGGTCCTAACCCAAAATTTCAAGATTTTAGCTTCAGATGTTTCGTCTGGGCGTTGATGAATCGTCAAGTCAGTCAGCCACTCAGTCGATCAATACCTACTTTACTCGTTTATTTTTCTAGATTTCTACTATGTTTTTGTTCCTTTCTTCGCGGTGGCGATAGTTCTCATTCCTTGGTAATGAGCAAAATAGGTGAGACAGAGAGAGAGTTTCCGTTTGTAACTCCTCGAAATATTCAGCGTAAAATTCTAAGACGATTTAGCCGTCTGTCCATATATCATTCTGTTGTAATCACGATCGAACGATTTGAGATAGAATGCTATTTTACCAGTAGCCATGTTAAGTTCGTAAATGGCCCATGTCGATCTACGTTTTGTAAACCCCCCATATAACGGTACCTCCCGATATTCGGTATCTTGATGACTTTAGTGACATTATTAACCCGAATTGTTTCCTATTTCGTATTTAAAGTTTGTGATCGGTACTACAGCCCAGGCCTAAAAAGTATGTATGTATAAACATGTCTTCGTTTGGCCCCAGTATAAAGGTCATGATTTAAACTGTATTTTTCGTAATTTTTTGAAAATTTTCAAGTTCCTTCCAAAATGGTGGAGGGTATTAAAAGTTCAACCCGGTCGAACTTAGCTGTTTTTTGCCTTGGATTTTTTAAGAAATTATCCATACCTTTCCGACTATCGCGAAAGCAGAAGGTAATAAGTTTATATTACCTTGTAATGGGTAATTCGCCTTATATAGCTTCCAAAATTTTTTTGGGGTCACTTAATGAGATCTCCGATGAATATGTGATAAATTCGGAATGACAATACATATATACACTCCAAATGGTGGCGGCTTAGAACAGGTCCAAAATATGTCAATAAATGTCACACAACGTTAAGATGTTGAGGGTATAAGTATCGGTCTATATCTTTAATACTTAGTTCTTTGTTGTACCATTGTTCATTTCCGATTTTATGCTCCTAGTGAATGATCTGGAAATTTTCTCAGGTCAAGTCAAACCATTTACAATTTATTCACCATTAGTTGTCATGCTATTTTCTTGTTCTCCACTTTATGTTGAGCCGCATTGAGCCGACCGTTACACTAATACATTCTCATAGGGATTTTTGCTGGCTACCTCTCAAAGATATTGCCGGTTGCAATTCTTGTAGGATTTCAATTATTTGTGTTGCTTTTTTTCTGTGGGTATTAAAAAATAAAAAAAATCGTGGTCATGGCCCTGGTGGTGGTGGTTTTGGTGGTGGTGGTCATGTCCATGCAGGAGAGATACTTTATTCTTGTCATTATTGAGTATGGTAATGGTGGTTCTCTATAATGGCTCAATGTGCCTATGTATGTGGGCTCAACAATATTGCTATGGTTTCGAAGCCAGCAGCAGAGGCAGTGGCGGACGACGTTGCCTGCATTTTGCTGTGGCAAGCAAGTCATGAACTCAACAAACGAAAGTGGGGAGGAAAATTTCATTTTGCGCCAGCAACACCACCACCACCATGTAGGCCTCTATGTTGAGATATACCCATGTGTGTACGTGTGCCAATATTTGCCGTTGCCATTGAGCCTCTGCTGGCTTCCACAGTCTGTGGGTTTTGATAATTGAGCCCGATAGTTATGCTGACTACACAGTCTCGGCTTCTCTCTCTCACTCTCTCTGCATCACCACCCCACCCCACCCCACATGATAGAGTACTCCACAGCAAGAGCCAAATATAGCAGAAATGCATTTGAAGGCAGGAGGACGGCAGACTAACACTCTGTCAGCCAGAGTTCAGTTCAGTTCTTTGGAATCGTTTTCTGTTTTTATGGTTTCTTTTGGAATACGTTTTTGTTGCTTTTATTGCTG